>NW_020953958.1:283057-348362 GCF_900497805.2 Vombatus ursinus
GAAAGAAAGAAAGAAAGAAAGAAAGAAAGAAAGAAAGAAAGAAAGAAAGAAAGAAAGAAAGAAAGAAAGAAAGAAAGAAAGAAAGAAAGAAAAGTTTTCATTCTTTCCAATTGGCCACCTTGTGGGTTCCTAGGCAAAATAGAAATAATTTGGGCTAGAGGAAAAAATTATATTTCTTTCCCAATATCTTTCCTTCCTTCTTTCCTTCCTTTCTTCTTTTTTGCAACTGTTGTTGTTTATGAGATGTTTGTTTATGTATGTTTATTCAGAGTGGTTTGATGCTAACAATGTGTAGTCCCTTTGAGGTCTAAACTTTTAGTTCTGTTGCTATTAGCTAGGTTCCTGTAGTTGCAGGCTCCAACATGTTTAAGGGAGTATTGTATAATATAGTTTTAGAGCAATAAAGGAAGGACTACCATCTCAAAACCTGTTTGATTCAATTCAATAAAAAATATTTCTTTAGCAACTACCATGTAGTAGATGGGACAGCTGGGTTGCACAGTGGATAGAGCAGTGGACTTGGAATCAGAAAGTTTCAAATCAGGAAGAGTTCAAATCTTTCTTCAGATTAGCTGTGTGGCCTTGGGAAAGTCACTCAACCCTATTTGCTTTAGTTCTTTATCAGTAAAATGAGCTGGAGAAGGAAATGGCAAATCACTCCAGTATCTTTGCCAAGATAACCCCAAATGGGGTCACGAAGTGTTGGACATGACTGAAACGACTCAACAACAACAAAAATGTAGTAGATACTATGTTAGGCACCGGTAATACAAAAATGAGAAATGATACAACCTCTGCCCTCAAGAATTTCTAATCTGATGGAAATGGGCACTTGAGACAAGTAAGTACAAAGACAACTATGGTAGAAGACAGAATTTGATAAGTATCTCATCTTTTACAAACTATATAACTTGAGGCAAGTCACTTATTTTCCTTCATCCTCAGTTTCCTCATCTATTGAATTGGATTAGATGCATTCTGAGGTCCCTCATAGAACCCAGGTTTATGATCCTAAAAAAATAAGGGGCACAGGTAAAGTGTTATGAAAAACTGGAGAAAGAAGAGATCATTGATACCTAGAGGGTGTGGAGGCAGAGGAGGTTTCATGAAGAAGGTGGCACCTGAGCTGGCTCTTGAAGAAAGGGAGTGATTTCAATAGGCACAGATGGGAATCAGGATGGAGAGGGGCAGAGTCTTTCTAGGGTTGGGAGATGGTATGTGAGCAGGAATACTGACATAGGAGAAAGCAGAGTTTCACTAGGAGATAGAATTTATTCCAAATTGACTGGGATATGGAATTTGTGTTGAGGATTATTATGTAAAATAATATTCAATGGTAGGTTGGAGCCAGATTATGGAATGTCTTATGGATTGTGCTAAGAAATGTATGTTTTATACTATGTGGAATACGGAGGTTTTGGAGCAGGACAGTGATGTGGTCAGATTGTACCTTGATAGATTCATGAAGGATGGACTGGAGACAGGAGAGACTGGAGGAAGGGACAGATCAGTTAAGAGGTTATCACTAACATTAGAAAAGAGGTGATGAAAGCTTGATTCAGGGTTGTGGCAGTGTGAGTGATGGGGGGCAGATGGAGGAAAGAGATCCATCTGGGGGTCCATTGCCAGCACAGATGCAAAAGATTAGCAAAGGGATTTTCTTCCAGGGGAGCTGCTTGTACATAAGAATGCCCCTAAGCCAAAGATTCTTGTACATGTAACTTCAGCTAACTGGTTGAATAACATCATATTATACCTGGTCCTTGCAAAGTTGATCTGTCAGATTCTGATCCTGGCTCTAGTTTTCTCATAACAGTCCCTTAATCTTCCTTGTCAGTGCTTCTGTGCTTGGCCCCTGATTTTCTACAAATAGCTATCCTTGTCAAAACTGCCTCCAGTGAGACTCCTACTTTTGTGTGAAATATTGGCATTCTCTGATCCACCCTGAGGCAGCCAGGCTAAGCTCTTCTCCCTCCAAGCCACTTCTTCCCTTGGTCTGCAACAGAGATGTTGCAGTAGTAGATATGACAGTGCATTAGATATTAGCAGTGAGGGAGAAAGAGGAAAGGTCAGTGACTTTTCTAGGAGTCCAGCTGTGAAAGACACAGAACATATCAGAAAGTTTGAGGGAATGATGGGGTCAAAGAAAGTCTTTTTTGAAGATAGGGAAGAACTTGATGTGGTTGTAGGGAGCAGAGAAGGAAACAGTAAATGTGGAGATATTACAGAAGAGAGGGGATGATTCAAACAGCAAGCTCCTGTAGAGGATGGGCTTGGGGGGGTGGGGTGGCAATGAGATCATGGACACAAGTGGTGTGGTTGGCCTTGGTGAGGGATGGAGTCTCCTCTTTGGTCAGAGAAAAAGACTGGAACAGAGTAGGAGAGAATTGGAGTTGTTATAGAGCTTTTTGAGGTGTGGAGTTGAGGAAAAGAAAGAGTTCATAATAATGGTCTCTCTTCTATATAAAGTAGGAAGTGAGGTTAGGGAGAAAGAGAGAGAGAGAGGGAGAAGGATAAGGAGGGAAGGGGACAGAGAAAGACAGAAAGAGACAGAGACAGAAAGACAGAAACAGAGACCCAGAGACAGAGGGACAAGGCAGAGACAGAGACAGAGACAGAGAGACAGAGAAATGGCATTGTAGGAGATTTGAGGAGAACAGTTTAGAGCAGCCATTGTGGGAAATTCAGTAGAGCCAATCATGGAAGGGCGAAAGGCCTGCTGTGCAGGAGCAATGGCCAGTTGAGATGAGATAACAAATTTGTAGTACACAAAGTTGTGGTTATGTGGTTTCTTCCAGTCATATTTAGCAACATTTGAGTTAGAGCAGAGAAAGTGAATAGTGAATGGATACATGATTTACACATAAAGGGTAATACCATAAGCCAATTAAGAGAGCATGGGATACTATATCTGTCAGATTTATGGATAAAGGAAGAATTTAGGACTAAAGAAGATATAGAGAGCATTACAAAATGTAAAGTAGATAATTTTGATTATATAAAATTAAATAGTTTTTTGCACAAACAAAACTAATGCAACCAAAATTATAAGGAAAACTGGGAAAAAATTTTGCAACAAGTATCTCTGATAAAGGTCTCATTTCTCAAATATATAGAGAACTGCATCAAATTTATAAAAAAAACAAGTCATTTCCCAATTGATAAATGATCAAAGGATATGAACAGGTGGTTTTCAAAGAAATTAAAACTATCTATAGTCACATGAAAAAATGCTCTGTATCTCTATTGATCAGAGAAAAGCAAATTAAAGCAACTCTAAGCTACTGCCTCACACCTATCAGAGTGGCTAATATGATAAAAAAAGGAAAATGTTGGACGTCAGAAAACTGGGACACTAATGCACTGTTGGAAGAATGAAATGACTAGAGATCTTAGTGAGGAAGTAGGGTTTGGGTTTTTTTTGTTTGTTTCTTGTTTTTTTTTTTGTGAGGCAGAAGGAAAAATGGCAGACAAAGAGGTTGTGATCTGGGAGAAGAATCTAGGGGTTCTGGATGACGGAAATGAAATACTGACTGAGGGTAAGATCAAAGGGATGACTGTACCCTTATGTGGCTCAGGTGGGGAAGAGGCTGATGGCAGATAGCAGGATACAATGGAAAGAATACTAGTTCTGGAATTAGGGTTCAAATCCCATCTATAATACTTTCCTCATGTGGGTGCTATTTTTTTTCATCAATAAAATAATGGAGTTGGATTAGATGACTCTGAGGCTCTTTATACCTCTAGATTGGTCACCTATAATCCTATGCACATGAGAGCTGAGGAGAGACTGAAGGACTGGAAAGGCAGAAGATGTTTGTCCCCATTTTGAAGGGAAATTGACATGTATATTGAGGTCCACAAATATGAGATTGCAGTGGAAAGAAAGAAGCATTTATCAAGTATCTACTATGTGCCAGGCAATACACTAATTTTTAAACAAATATTATCTCATTTGATCCTTACAACAATCCTAGAAGATAGGTACTATTATTGAGCTCATTTTACAGTTGAGGAAACTGAGGTGAAATAGAGGTTAAGTGACTTGGCCAGGGTCACAGAACTAATGGGTATATGAGGCCATATTTGAACTCAGGTCTTCCTGACTCTAGGCCCAGCATTTTATCCACTGAACCACAGTGGGCAGATGGGTAAGAAGAGATATCAACTCTGCCTAGAGCTCCTGCTAAAGTGAAATCAGAACTTCTGCTTCCGGGAGCCAAGATGGTGGAGTAAAAAGGTAGTCACTCTCACCGTCCCCTATCAACCTCTGAAAAACCAGAAAATATCACCCAAGAAAAAACCCTAGAACAGCTGAACCTGAAGAAAGACGGAGTGCAGCAGAGCAGTAGCCCAGGTAGCTAGAGGGATTAACGGGAAAGGCCCCTCTTACCCTGGGGGAAGGGGAGCAGTATGAAACAGGAGTCACCCAGCCAGCTAGTGGAAACACCGACTTTAGCACACCAGGAGGAGATTCTGGTGCCTCGGCATTCTACAGCAAATGCGTCTCCCAGTACCTCAGCAAAAATAAGGGAAGCACCACTACAAAGGGCCCTAGGCAGATAAGCACCCGGCAGCATTCGTCTGAAAGGAGCTGAAGAAAGCAACCTAGAGGTGCCAAAAAGTTCCAGCCTTGTTGATTTCAGGCCAACACCAGGTAAGCTGTCAGAACCCTACAGCCTCCAACTGCCAACCAGGAGGAGATTCTGAAGCCCACATGGTCGAGCAGGCAAACACCAACAGCTGTACTTCCGAGTGCCTCAGTGAGGGTGGGGTAACTGGTGGAAACCAGCTCAGAAAACCACCAGGTGCCTCAGCATTCTACAGCAAAGAAGTCTCCCAGTGTCTCAACAGAAATAATGGAGGCAGCACTGCAAGGGGCCCCAGGCAGATAAACACCTGGCAGCACTTATCTAAAAGGAGCTAAACAAAGCTAAAGGAAAGGAAAAGCAGGCAACCTAGATTTACCTGAAAGTCCCAGCCTTGCTGATTCCAGCCCAACACCAGATAAGCTGCCAGAACCCTACAGCCTCCAATTGCCAACGTAAGAGGCCCCAGCTCCCAAAGTCAGTGACCAAGACCTAGGCTCCCAACACAAGAAGCTTGGGTCAGTGCCCTCTGCTCCCCAGCAGGAGAGCTTAATCTCTGTAAAGGCCAGGGAATAAAGAAACACCATGAGTAAAAAGAAACATACAATAGATTCTTATTATGAGAAGAGTGAAGATCAAAACAGAAATTCTGAAGAGGACAACACTGTCATCAAACCCACATCTGCAGCATCAAAAGGAAATATGAACTGGTCTGAAGCCCAAAAAGCCTTCTTAGAAGAACTCAAGAAGGATTTTAAAAGTCAAATGAGAGAGGCAGAGGAGTACTTAAAAAGTACAATAGGCCAATTGGAAAAAAGTAAGAAAACAAGACCTTAAAAAAAAAAACAATTGGCCAATTGGAAAAAAAGTACAATGAGGAGAATAAATCCCTTAAAAATACAATTGACCAATTGGAGAAGAAAGTACAAAAT
This sequence comes from Vombatus ursinus, assembly GCF_900497805.2. Taxonomy (NCBI): domain Eukaryota; kingdom Metazoa; phylum Chordata; class Mammalia; order Diprotodontia; family Vombatidae; genus Vombatus; species Vombatus ursinus. The sequence goes on from NW_020953958.1 coordinate 288,579, forward strand.
CTAACAGAAAAAAGCAATATGTTAAAAATTAGAATTGAACAAATGGAAACTAATGACTCCATGAGAGAGCAAGAATCAGTCAAACAGAAACAAAAAATGAAAAAATAGATGAAAACGTAAAATACCTCATGTGTAAAACAGCTGACCTAGAAAATCAATCCAGGAGAGACAATTTAAAAATTATAGGCCTACCTGAAAGTCATGATGAAAAAAAGAGCCTGGACAATATCCTTCAGGAAATCATAAAGGAAAACTGCCATGAAGTCCTAGAAACTAAAGGTAAAATAACTACAGAAAGACTCCATCGCTGCCCGCCTGAAAGAGATCCCAAATTGAAAACACCAAGGAATATAATAGCTAAATTCCAAAATTACCAGATTAAAGAGAAATTACTACAAGTAGCCAGAAAGAAGCAATTTAAATATCATGGAACCACAGTCAGGATTACACACAACCTTGCAGCCTCTACATTAAAAGACCATAGGGCATGGAACATGATATTCCGTAAGGCAAAGGAGCTTGGAATGCAGCCAAGAATTAACTACCCAGTGAAAATGAGTGTGATTTTTCAGGGAAGGATATGGATATTTGACAAAATAGGGGACTTCCAAATGTTCCTGATAAAAAGACCAGAACTCAACAAAAAAATTGATCTTCAAGTACAAGATTCAAGAGAGACATAAAAAGGTAAATGGGACAGAAAGTTACAATATGTTGTTAATAAGGGCAAAATGTTTACATCCCTACAAGGGAAGATGACATTTGCAACTCTTGAGAACTGTATTGTTATTATACCATGTTAAAGGAGTATATATAAAGGGGGTGGACATAAGTTGACTTTGATGTAATGATAAAAAACAATTTAATCAAGTGGGTTAAATGGATCCAAGTAAGTGAATTAGTCTGAGCTAAGAAAATGTACTGAGAAAGGAGGAGGCAGACAAGGGTAAATTACATTACAGGAAAAGACACAAAAACCTATTAGAGCAGAGGTAAAGAAGGGAGGGGGATGAGCACTGTTTGAACCTTACTCTTATCATATTTGGCTCAAGAAGTGAATAACATTATCAATTAGGTATAGAAATCTAACTTGCACTATAGGCAGTAGAAGGGAAAAGGGGAAAGAAAAGGGAGGGGGATAGAAGGGAGGGAAGAAGCAATAAGGGTAAAGGGGAAGAAAAGGGAAAGAGATAATAGAAGGGAGGTGGGACCATAGGAGGTGCTGGTCAAAAACAAAACACTAGTGAGGGGGGTAAGGAGAAAGGAGAAAGAAAAGCATAAACAGGGGGGAAAAAGGATGCAGAAAAAGACACAGATAGTAATCATAACTGTAAATGTGAATGGGATGAACTCTCCCATAAAACGGAAGCGTATAGCAGATTGGATTAAAAACCATAATCCTACAATACGTTGCTTACAGGAAACACATTTGAAAAAGAGTGACACATACAGGGTAAAGGTAAAAGGCTGGAGCAAAATATATTATGCGTCAGCTCAAGTAAAAAAAGCAGGGGTAGCAATCCTGATCTCAGACAAAGCAAAAGCAAAAATAGATCTTATCAAAAGAGATAAGGAAGGAAACTACATCCTGCTAAAAGGCACCATAGACAATGAAGTAATATCATTACTAAACATATATGCATCAAATGGTGTAGCATCCAGATTCTTAGAGGAGAAGTTCAGGGAGTTACAGGAAGAAATAGACAGCAAAACTATACTAGTGGAGGACCTCAACCTCCCCGTCTCTGAGCTAAATAAATCTAACCACAAAATAAACAAGAAAGAAGGAGGTGAATAGAACATTAGAAAAGTTAGGTATGATAGACCTGTGGAGAAAACTGGATGGGGATAGAAAGGAATATACTTTTTTCTTGGTGGTACATGGCACATACACAAAAATTGACCATGTACTAGGGCATAAAAACCTCACAATCCAATGCAGAAAGGCAGAAATAGTAAATGCATCCTTTTCAGATCATGATGCAGTAAAAATTATATGTAATAAAGGGCCATGGAAAGATAGACTGAAAAATAATTGGAAACTAAATAATCTAATCCTAAAAAATGATTGGGTCAAACAACAAATCATAGAAACAATCAATAATTTCATTCAAGAGAATGATAATAATGAGACAACATACCGAAACTTATGGGATGCAGCAAAAGCAGTTCTTAGGGGAAGTTTTATATCTCTAAATGCTTACATAAATAAAATAGAAAAAGAGGAGATCAATGAATTGGGCATACAACTAAAAAAACTAGAAAAAGAAAAATTAAAAATCCTCAATTAAACACCAAATTAGAAATATTGAAAACCAAAGGAAAAATTAATAAAATTGAAATTAAGAAAACTATTGAACTAATAAATAAAACTAAGAGCTGGTTTTATGAAAAAAAACAATAAAATAGATAAACCTTTGGTTAATCTAATTAAAAAAAAGAAAGAAGAAAACCAAATTACTAGTATCAAGAATGAAAAGGGTGAAAATACCACCAAGGAAGAGGAAATAAAACAATAATTAGAAATTATTTTGCCCAACTACATGCCAACAAAGTGACAATCTTAGTGAAATGGATACATATTTACAAAAATATAAATTGCCCAGATTAACAGAAGAGAAAGTAAAATACTTAAATGACCCCATCTCAGAAAAAGAAATTGAACAAGTCATTGATGAACTCCCTAGGAAAAAATCTCCAGGGCCAGATGGATTTACATGCGGATTCTATCAAACATTTAAAGAACAATTAATTCCAATACTATATAAACTATTTGGTAAAAAAGCTAAAGAAAGAATCTTACCAAATTCTTTTTATGATACAAATATGGTGCTGATACCTAAACCAGGAAGAGTCAAAACAGAGAAAGAAAATTATAGACCAATTTCTCTAATGAATATAGATGCAAAAATTTTAAACAAAATATTAGCAAATAGATTACAGCAACTTATCACAAGAATAATACACTATGACCAGGTAAGATTTATACCAGGAATGCAGGGCTGGTTCAATATAAGGAAAACTATCAGCATAATCCGTCATATCAACACCAAAACTAACAGAAACCACATGATCATCTCAATAGATGCAGAAAAAGCTTTTGACAAAAAACAACACCCATTCCTATTAAAAACACTAGAGAGCATAGGTATAAATGGAGTCTTCCTTAAAATAATAAATAGCATCTACCTAAAACCGTCAGCAAGCATAATATGTAATGGGGATAAGCTAGAAGCATTTCCAATAAGATTAGGGGTGAAACAAGAATATCCATTATCACCACTGTTATTCAACATCGTACTGGAAACGTTAGCTTTAGCAATAAGAGAAGAAAAAGACATTGAAGGCATTAGAATAGGCAAAGAAGAAACAAAGCTATCACTCTTTGCAGATGACATGATGTTATACTTAGAGAATCCCAGAGAATCAAGTGAAAAACTACTTGAAATAATAAACAACTTCAACAAAGTTGCAGGCTATAAAATAAACCCACATAAATCATCGGCATTTCTGTACATTACCAACAGAGCCCAACAGCAAGGGATAGAAAGAGAAATTCCATTTAAACTTACTATAGACGTTATAAAATATTTAGAAGTCTACCTCCTGAAACAAACCCAGGAACTCTATGAACACAATTACAAAACACTTTTCACGCAAATAAAATCAGATCTAAATAAATGGAAAAACATCAGTTGCTCATGGGTAGGCCGAGCTAATATAATAAAAATGACAATTCTACCTAAGCTAATTTACTTATTCAGTGCCATACCAATCAAACTAAGATTCATTTGGAAGAACAAAAGGTCCAGAATATTAAGAGAACTAATGAAAAGAAATGCAGGGGAAGGTGGCCTAGCCATCCCAGATCTTAAATTGTATTATAAAGCAGCAATCATCAAAACTGCTTGGTACTGACTAAGAAATAGAGTGGTGGATCACTGAAATAGGTTAAGTATGCAAGACACAGTAGTCAATGACTATTGTAATATATTATTTAATAAACCCAAAGACCCCAGCTTCTGGGATAAGAACCCACTCTTTGAAAAAAACTGCTGGGAAAACTGGAAAAGAGTATGGCAGAAACTAGGCAAAAACCAAAATCTCACACCATATACCAAAATAAAGTCAAAATGGGTACATGATTTAGATATAAAGGCTGATACTATAAGCAAACTGAGAGAGCAAGGAATAGTTTACATGTCAGATCTATGTAGAACAGAAGAATTCATGACCAAACAGGAGATAGAGAACATTATGAAAAGCAAAATAGATAATTTTGATTACATTAAATTGAAAAGTTTTTGCACAAACAAAGCCAATGCAACTAAGATTAGAAGGAAAGTAGAAAATTGGGAAAGAATTTTTACAACCAGTCTCTCTGATAAGGGCCTCATTTCTAAAATATATAGAGAATTAATTCAAATTTATAAGAATACAAGCCATTCCCCAATTGATAAATGGTCAAAGGATATGAACAGACAGTTCTCAGATGAAGAAATTAAAGCCATCTATAGTCCTATGAAAAAATGCTCTAAATCACTATTGATTAGAGAAATGCAAATCAAAACAACTCTGAGGTACCACATCACACCTATCAGAATGGCCAACGTGACAAGACAGGAAAATGATAAATGTTGGAGAAGATGTGGGAAAATTGGAACACTAATGCATTGTTAGTAGAGTTGTGAAATAATCCAACCATTTTGGAGAACAATTTGGAACTATACCCAAAGGGCTATAAAAATGTGCATACCCTTTGACCCAGCAATAGCATTTCTAGGGCTATATCCCAAAGAGATCACACAAATGGGAAAAGGACCTACATGTACAAAAATATTCATAGCAGCTCTTTTTGTGGTGGCAAAGAATTGGAAATTGAGAGGATGCCCATCAATTGGGGAAGGGCGGAACAAGTTGTGTTATATGAATGTGATGGAATACTATTGTGCTATAAGAAATGATGAACAGGCTGACTCCAGAAAAATCTGGAAAGACTTGTATGGTCTGATACTGAGTGAAGTGAGCAGAACCAGGAGAACCTTGTACACAATAACAGCCACATTATGTGATGACTAATATTGATAAACTTAACCCTTCATGGCAATACAAGGATTTAAGAGATATCCAGAGGCCTTGTGATGGAAAATGCTATCCACACCCAAAGAAAGAACTATGGAAGCCGAATTGTTATTTTTTTTTCTCTTCTGTTGAGTTTTGTTTCCTCTTTCTGGTGGTTCCTCCTATTGATTTTAATTTTTACTTACAACATCACTAATGTGAAAATATGTTTAATATGAATGTAAATGTATAGCCTATATCAGATTGTGTGCTGTCTTGGGGAGGGTGGTGAGGAGGAAAGGGGAGAAAAATTTTAAACTCAAAAGCATATGGAAGTGATTATTGATAAATTGATAAATTTATTGATAAATTATTGATAATTCAATTATTGATATTTGATAAACCAAAATTAATTGATAAATCAAAAATAATAATTGATTATTGATAAATTGATTGATAAATCAAAAATAATAATAAAAAATAAAAATAAAATTAAAGGTAAAGTGAAATAAGAAAGGTTATGGAGTGATTCCATCCTTCTTCAGAGGGGAAAGATTGTATCACAGAACATCCAATCAAATGAAACCCCAAAGTTGTTATGTATAACCTCATAGAGTTCATTTCCCTCCTGGTCTAGAATGGCTTGACACATGTTAAGAAAAGGGTTTGAACTGGAATCCCAAGGATTGGATTCAAAGAGAGACATTAAAAAGAAACTGACAAAACACCGGTCTGGAAGCTAGAAGACCTGGATTCTTTTCTCCTCCCCACCCAAGCCACACAAGAGTATGCTCATTCCTTTGATTTTACCCTCAGCATTCCATTTCCCTCATCCAGAACCCTCAGATTCTTCTCCCAGACCACAACCTCTTCACCTTCCATTTTTCCTTCTGCTCCCAAACAAACAAACAAACAAACAAACAAAAAACACTGCTTCCTCAATAAGATGTCTAGTCATTTCACTCCTTACTCTCAGCCTATAGCCCTGAATTAGCTTCACTTTTATCCCTCTGCAATCTTGACCATAGAGTTAACCAGTTCCTACGCAGCTCTGTGTTGATCTGCTAGTAGCTTATTGTACCTCGTGGGTCAATCTGGCTCTCCTCTCTGGTCCTCAGTTTCCTCATATCAAAAATGGAAATAATACATTTCTTATTCTACTCACCTTTTTGAGTTTATTGTGAAGATAAGGGGAGAATGGAGGTGATCATGCTTTGTACACTGTAAAGTCCTACACAGATAGAAGACACTATTACTAGTTTAAGGGACTTTAGAAAAATTCTACCCTGCTTTTTGAAGTCAGATTATCAGTCTGAGCTCTACGTTTCCTCTTCTAGATAATGGAGCACAGTCCTTTTAGTCACCGTGACACCCAGTGCAAACCTCTTCCCCTTTCTGAATATCAGTTTCTCCATCTCCAAAATGAACTGTTAGGTTAGATCACTAAGGTTCCTTCTATCTCTGACATTCTCTGGTTTTCCGGTGCCTGGCACATAGTAGGTGCTTACTGTTTATTGACTGGTTCTCTGATGCTCAGTAGGGCCAGGCTAGTGAAAGGAGCTGCCATCAACAATTAACACTTCTGCTGTCCATTCACTGTGAGAGAGGCCACTTCCTTCTCTCTCAGCAGAACACAATGGCTGTGGAAAGGGGAGGCAGGAAATGCTGGCTCCCCTCTCTTTGCTCTGGTTAGTTGCCTAATAAACACTGCTTCACATTGTGCAAAAATCCCCTTGGCTCTAAGGTTCTTGACCTCCTCCAGGGTTTCTTCCAACTTTTAATCTCCCTGAGGGAGCACTGTGCTGGGGATCGATCAGTTCTCCCAAGGAGAACATAAACAGTTTCATTTCCTACCCAAGAACTGGGCCTCTATTTTCTGGGAAGTGGATCAGAGAATTACTTCAATTTGCTTTTTCTACAGAAACAGAGATGGTGGGAAGTTCAACCTGGTGTGGTGAGAAAAGACGCTAGAGCTGGAGTCCGAGCAGCTGGATGTGAATCTCTGCCAATCTCTACCTATGTAATAGGGGCCACATCACTCACGATCAAAAGATTATAGATTATGATTTGGCAGGATTCAATTCCTTCATGGTAGAGAGGAGGAAACAGCAGCCCACAGAGGTTGCTATTTACCCAAGATATCTTGCATAGTAAATGACTGAGCCAGGATTCAAATTTAGGTCCCTTGATTACATAGCCAGTGTTTTTCCTATTGCACCACAGTGCTTCTCAGTCTCACTTTCCTCATCTGTAAACCCAGGATAATAATGCATATACCAACTACCATTTAGATATTTTGTTTTTTGTTTTGTTTTCTGAGAACAGGACTATAGACTCGCTGGGCCATTTGTGGAATCACAAAGCTCCAGATAGAAGCCTTCCCCTCTCTCCACTGACATTTGATATGTAACTATGATTTGGGTAACCAAAATTCAGGATTCGTGGTCTATGAAAGAATGTATAGGTTATCTATTTATGTATTAGAAATTGATTTTGATATATAGCTATGATTTTTGGGAAGCAAAATTCAGGATTCACGGTCTAAGAAAGAATATATAGTTGATTTATTTATTTGAAATTGAGATTGTCTGGGAGAACATGGGGCATGTCACACTGTACAAGCAAGGGTGTGTGATTTGATCAATTTAAGGAATTTCCAGGGTGAAAACTCCCCCTACCATCCAGAGGTTACCCACCTAATATTTAGTAGATAAGTTCTGTAAATTCATCTGAGGCACAGAGTCATTAAGTGACTTATCTGGGGTCACAACACAGCTAGCAAGGGTCAGAGGAGAAATCTAGTGCTGTGAAATCTTAGCCTAGCATTCTAGCCACTTGATTAAGCCACCTCACTGTACTTAACAAATATTTATGGGGCTAAATTGGTACCAAATTACTTTAAGCAGCTCACTCTTCAGAGCAAAAGAGAGAATGATCTCAGTCTTCTTCAACTGTGAAGAGCTATTTAGCTATTCAGATGTGAACCTGTCCTGAGAATGCTAAGGAAGATCCACTCACTGATGAAAAATATTTGTGATTTTGTGCTTGACCTTTCCATCTTTGGTTAAATGGCCTAACCATTGGTTTGCCTCCTGATCCCCAACCTCAAAATTTTACACTGTTTTGTATTTATGTCTCTGTTCTTATGAAATTAATGCTACTTAGGGCAGTGACTATGTTTTACCCAAATAGTGGGAGTACAGTGGAGAAACAACAGCCTGGATATACAAACTGGTCTTGCATCCTGGATCTGACTTTTACTAGATATGTGATCCTAGATGAATCGCTCTATATCTTAGAGCCTCAGGTTTCTCATCTGTAAAATGGGGATAATAATATTGCAGTGCCATTCCAAAGAAAGAGATGTAAGTGTAAAACTGAAGGTACTCTAGCAATGTGAGGGGCAGCTAGTTGGTACAGTGATTAGAACACTGGGCTTAGAGTCAGCAAGACTTATCTTGAGTTCAAATCTTGCCTCATATACCTACTAGCTGTGTGATCCCTGGACAAGCCGCTTAACCCTGTCTGCCTCAGTTTCCTCATCTTTAAAATGAGCTGGAGAAGGAAATGGCAAACCACTCAAATATCTCTGCCAAGACAAGCCCTCCAATGGAGTCACAAAGAGTCAAATACAACTGAAAATGACTGAACCACAAATAGCAATGTGAGCTATTGCTGTATCTTACGATGGTCTGCAGAGTCTGGTTTAGCGTTCTGCATGTAGAAAGCAAGGTAATACGTCTCAGACTCTTCAGAAGGTAGAGGGGAGGACAAGGGGAGCAACTATACCTGGGCTTGATTCTCACTCTCCAGGAACACCTGGGTGCTGAGGTACAAATGACAGGAGTCTGCAGACAAATCAACCACTCTATCTTAGGACCACAGATTCACAGCTTGAAGAAAAACAAGTCCAAATTCTCCATTTTACTGAAGAGGAATCTGAGGCTCAGAAAAGGAGACGTTCCCTGCCTAAGATTATGTAGGGAATAAGGAGCAGAAATGGGGCTTTAACTTGGATTCTAAAGCTTCAGATTCTGGCTTGCATATCAAAGAATTTGAGGCTGATAAGAAGAAGAAAACCAGGCACAGTCTGATACGTATTGGGCTGTAGATTGTGGGGAAAGGGAGGAAGGGAGCCAGATTTCAAAGAGTTCAGAGAAAGGAGAGATAAGATCCAGAAGCCATCCTCTCCCAGTTCCCAGGCTGACTTTGTTTAGCTGGTTTATCTTCATTCAGAGATAATGATATTAAGTATGTGGGTCTGAGTTTCTGCAGTTGATCAGCCTCTGGTTTTTGAATTCTTATTTTCTGTAGTGTCTGTCATCTTGACATACTTTTCAGAAAGCTCCTGGCTGATGACTGGCATCCCCCTAAAGCTTGTTTGCTTAATTGGGACCTGTAGATTCTATCTCCTCTTAGGACCTTGCCTAGAACTCTTCCGTCAAAGAGGTAATGGGCTCCTGATTTTCGTTCATTAACATTTCCTGCTGGAGCTGAATGAATGAGTGAAAAAGCAGACAAGTAAATGGAAGATATTCTCTTTGCATGGTTAACTCATATCTTTTCCTATTTGCCATTCCATTCCTTTCCCACATCTCAGTCTGATTTCACAGGCTTCTTCTCAGACTAGAATTCAGTCTCTTTTTGGCTCTACCTATCATTAATATTATTATTGTTTTGGAGGCAATTGGGGTTAAGTGACTTGTCCAGAGTCACACAGCTAGTATGTGTCTGAAGCTGGATTTGAACTCAGGTCCTCCTGACTCCAGGGTGGCTCTTCATCTTACAATCCCTCGTTTCCTTCAAAATTCAGCTTAAACATTGCTTTCTACATGAAGGCTTTCCTGGTTCTTTCAGCTAGCTGTTAGTGCCCTCCTTCCCCAAACTACTTGGGATTCATTTTGGATATAGTCTATATCTGTATCAACTATGTCTGTTTGTCTATCTCTCTATTTAATCTATTTGTATAGATACCCTTACATATACAGACATACATGTCATCTTCTCCATTAGAATGTAAGCACTTTGAGGGCAGAGATTTTCACATTTCTTTTTGTATCCACACTGCTTAGCACATTGACTAGCATGCAGAAGTCACCTAATACATGTCTGGTAATGGATTAGTTCACCTATTGTAAGTCTCTCCCCATCATCCATCCCTGGTGAAACATAAGATTTGGAAATGAAAGGCAGCTTGGTTCTTTTTGAGATGCTAACATATCCAGACTGTGCCCTCCGTAGAGACAATTGTTGGGGCCCTGGAAGAGGGAATGAGCACCACATTCTAGAGGCATAAGAGAATGGAAGGATTGTGGAGGATAGTTAACTGGGCCAACAATAAAAAGGTCCATCTTCTAGGGACTGAGGGAAGGTTGTAAGAAGCATAACCTGGGAGATAAGAGATGGAAAGGGAACAACTGGAGACATTTGCTGATAAAAGTGGCATGAGGGAACAACTAAAACTAAGCCATACCGCATAGGCAGAGGGATTGCAGAAGGGAGTTCCAATGAGGAGGAGCAAACTTCCAGCTCCTAGGTAAAGCTCTACTCTCAGCAGTACTTGGGTTGTAAAGGCATCTGAACAGAAGGTGATTCACTACTGGACATTCTTAATTTCTATGGATTCAGAGATGAATCTGATTTGCTTTCATTAATTTATAAACAGAACAATTCATATCTTAAGTCTTATAAGCCTGCATTCTTACAAGGCGAGCTGGTGATTACACTTGAGGGGTATGAACCCCAACTGGGGTTCATAGATTACTTGGGTTGGAACAATAAGACAAAGAAGTGAGATGTTCCAACAATGTACCTGGACCCTTTGTGTTAGGAGAATGTCTTGGAAACAAAGGTTACACTCTTCTCAAGAGTTACTATCTGTTTTTCTGATTATTATTATTATCATTATTAAACTTTTCTGGAAAGCTGGGAATTATGCACCAACTCAAGTCATTAAAAGAAACATCTTGTATGGCTAGCTTGCCCTAACAGGAAACATTATTCCCTGGGCTGCCTTTGTAGATTGGAATATTATAGCCTGGAAAGCTCCAGCACTTTTTCACTTTTTAGAAAGTCTTGTCATTTTCCTGGTTGGTTGTCGAGCACAACTATTAAAACAGATGTTATATGGTCTTGCTTGGGGGAAGTAATTTATGTCCCATTGTACAACCCTCCTTGTTGAGTTCAATTCAATTAAAACTGACAAACTTTCTTTACACACTTAGTACACATACACACACACACAAACACAACACAGTTTATAGACATATCCACATCGGATGTCTTCTGATAGGTGCTGGGGACACGTAGTTGAAAAATGACATAGTTCCTGTGCTCTAGGAGTTTCTAATTTAATTGGGAACATATGTCATACATACAAATAGCAATGACATAAGACAGAATGCGATGGGAGTAAAGGGAAACTCCAGACAGAATACTCTAAGAGATTTTGAAGAAGGAGAAAGTACTTTTATTTTAGGGGATCATGGAAGATTTCTTGGAGAGGTGTCGCCTGAGTTGGGCCTTGAAAGATTTTCAATAGGTGAAGGTGTAGAAGGAATATACTTCAGTCAAAAGAGGATTTCCAAAGTGAATTGATGGATGGAGGAGATGACCATGCCTGGTTCAGGGAACAGCTGGTAATCTAGTCTGGCCAGAATAAAGAGTTCATGGAGGGGACAGGGTAGTGTGAAATTTGGCTGGAAAGTTAAGGAGAGAAAGATTGTGGAGAGCCTTCAATGGCAGACAAAAGAATGTATGTTTTATCTTATTTGCAGAAGGGAGCCACTGCTGTTTTTTGAGCAAAACAATGATGGATTCAGATCCAAAATTTATTAGGATTGTTTTGGTGGTGGTGAGTAAGATGAACTAGATTGGGGAGAGAAGGGATTGTGGTTCTTTACAAATGAAAAAATAAGAAGGTGAAAGATGGGATTAATGAGCATTCTAGTTTGGGTGAAATGTAAAATTCTTCTCCTCCTCTTCCTCCTGATCATTATCATCATCATCATAATCATTATCATCAGGAAACAGCTATAAAAGTTGAAGGAACCAGTATCCTTTTTTTTTCTTTGACCTGGTAGAAGAAAAGGCTTGAAGAATGATCTTAAGATCTTTGTACTTTCCCAATTCATTTAGGCCCTATGCTAACTCATTATTCATTTATTCAGCATGTATTACATGCCTACTATATGTAATATTCTACACTAGTCATTGGGAAAATACAAAGCTAAATAAGATATGGTTCCTGCTCTTGAAAAGTTTAGCCTAATAAGGCAAGATTCTAAGCTAAATATTTATAGAATCACTTATCATTGAACTGAGAAAAAACAAATCAACTATTCACATGACAATTTCCAGCCTGCTTTATCTGAACTGACTGGTCATAATGTTGTAATCTACTATTCACAAGGAGAACCTGGCAAGAGAATATGGATGGCTTGGGACAAACCCATCTGTACTACTAGAAATACAGTTTGCATGACTTAGTGATCATGTGTTTGTAGTAATCATTTTCAGCTGTGATGAACATGTGGTAACTTTGAGCCTGACTGATACCCTGCCTGATGCCCTGGGCTGACTCCACTCAAGACCAAAACCTTGTGGATAGTGATAAACTCACTTCTCAATAATTAACATGCTTCTACCCCATCATACCCACCCCATCCCAGTGATTCTGAGCCCCTAGTTGCTCTGGTTGCAATTCACACCTCATTCTCCATCCCTCATTTACTACTTCCTTATTTCCATCCTCTTCAACCCAATGACCCCGACCTCCCACTCTAAAGTTACCTACCCTGTGATTTCTGGAATGTCTCTTCCATACATAATAAACTAGATTTTATCTTTAACCTTTTCCCTCTCTTGATAACTCCATCTCCTTGCAATCACTGAGACCTGGCTCCCTCCTGATGAAACAGCTTCCCTGGCTGCCCCTCCCAGCACTGGTTGCCCTTTTACTCATTACCCCCCCCCCCCCCCCACACACCAGTCATGGTGGGAGAGTTGGATTACTCCTTGCTCCTCATTACTGCTTCCTGCTTTTCTACTACTATTAGTAACTTCTCCTCCTTTGAAGTTCACTTAATCTGTATTTATCACTCAATTAAGATTCTGATAGTTGATGTTTACAGACCTCCAGGATCTTAATGAGTTCAGTGCCTAGTTCATAGTCTTTCTCTTCTTCCCCATAGCTACTTCATACAAGGGGATTTCAACATACATATTGATATGTCTTAAAATACCCTAACCTCCTAATTCCTCAATTTACTCATTTCCTCTGACCTACTCTTCCACCCCACCACAACTAGGCACATTAAGAGGCATACACCTGATCGTGGTGGCATTTACAAATGTTCTTCATCCTTGTTCATGAATGATAAAATATACTTTATCAATATACATTTATTAAACACCTACTGTGTGTCAGATAGTATGCTAAATGCTGGGGATATAAAGAGAGGCAAAAGACAGTCTTCCCTCAAGGAACTTATGGTCTAATGGAGGATCACACAGACCTGGTTATAATCTATTGTCAATATTCTCATAACTATCTCTAATCACTTGATCCATTCCTTCTTTTGCAGGTCATCATCATCTTTGCATTGGTTATACTCTTCTCACTTCCCCATTTTGATCCCTTGGTGAACCTTCTAAACAGTCCTCTCCTCTTGACCTTGCTCATCCAGAACTTGTCTTTGGATTGCTCCTACCATCCCCCTTCCTTCGATTTTACTCATGTGCTACTGAATGAAATTGGAGAAAATTGAGAAACCATGCTGACTGGGCCCACTGTAGTGTTTATATTACATAATATCAACTTGGTCCTTATTGCAGCAAGGTAATCCTTTTACAACTCCTTAATAGATTCACCATCCCACTCACTGTCTGGACCTATATCTTCTCTGGATTCCTGTGACTCTGGAAGAGAGAGTGAGGCTGATGACTTTGTGCAACTCTGCCTCACTTAAGTCCAATTCACTTGCAAGTCAGGACATGGCCCTCCTGAGGTCATCGGTCCTCTTCCAGAATGAAGGACGAACAACACAATAAAGGCTTTTCTAAATGTTTTTCATTCCTCCTCAAACCTCCCACAGTTCTCCCTCTTCCCACCTTCTTAACTGAAAATCTTTCATTGTATTTCACTAAAAAAAAAGAAATCGAGGCCATTTGCTGAGAGTTTCCTTTTCTTCCCTCCACTCTCATCTCATGTCACTTAAATAACTTCCCTCATTATATCTTCCTTCATTCATATTCCATATGAAGAAGTGATTCTTTTCCTTGTAAAAGAAAACCACTCTTTGTGGTTAAGTGATTCCATTTCACACTGTGTTCTGCAGCAGATTTTCCCCTCTATCATCCCTACTCTCTTACTAATCTTCCATCTCCCCTGTCTCCTGGCTGCTTCCTTACTGCCTACAAACATGCTTATCTCTCCTCCATTTCCCCTACACCTTACTTGATCCATTAATTCCCTCTTGTTGTCCTCCTATATCTCTTCTCTCTTGTGCCTAAACTCCTTGAGAAGGCCTGCTACACTAGGTGACTCCCCTTTTTCCATATGCATCTAGGTGTCACAATGGATAGAGTTCTGGGCCTGGCATCAGGAAAATTTGAGTTCAAATCCAGTCTCAGAAACTTACTAACTGTGTGACCTTGGGCAAGTCACTTAACTTTTGCTTGAAAAATGAGGATAATAATAACACCTACCTTCCAGGGTTATTGTGGGGATCAAATGAGATATTTATAAAGTGCTTAGCATAGTGCCTGGTACAGAATAAGCACTATATAAATGATAGCTATAATAATTATTATCATTATCTTCTTTATTCTTTATAGTTTGGCTTCCAATTTTATCATTCAACTGAAACTGCTCTCTCTAAAGTTATTAATGATCTCTTAATTGCCAAATATAATGGCCTTTTCTCAGTCTTCATACTTCTTGACATTCTCTGCAATCACCCTCTTCTTGATACACTTTAGGTTTCTGTAGCACTTTTCCTTCCAGGTTCTCCTCCTACCTGTTTGACCCCTCCTTTTCTGCCCACTTTGCTCAATCTTCATCCATGTCATGTCTCCTAACTGTGGGTATCCCCCAAGGCCCTCTCCTGGTCCCTCTTCTCTTCTATATTATTTCACTTGGGGACCTCATCAGCTCACATGATTTCAGTTATTTCTTTTTTTTAAAATTTCCTTTAAAAATTAATTTATGGAATAAAACAAGCATTTCCATAACATAATACAACAAAAAATGATTGTACATGAAATTTCAAGTCTGTTATGCTCAGCTTGCTATTCCCTTTAAATATACAACAAATTATTATGTCAATTTTGGTCTTTTTTCATATATATGTATGTATTTCTATACATACTTCTATTTATCAGTTTTTTCTTTGCGGGTAAATAACATCTTTGTTCATACGTCCTTTATAGTTAATTTGGTATTTATAATAGACAAAATAACTTATTTGTTCAAAGTCATTCTTAAAACAAAATTGTTTTTACTGCATACAATGTTCTCTTATTATGCCCAAAGGGTACGGTACAGGTATTTTAATAATTCCTTGGGAATAATTCCGGATTGCTTTCCAAAATGGTTGTACCATTTTACAGTTCCACAAACAATGAATGTATCCTATTTTTTCCACATCCTCTCCGACATTTGTCACTTCCCTTTTGCAAAATGATATCTCAAGGTTGTTTTAATCTGCATTTCTCTAATCAATAATGATTTAGAGCATTTTTATATGACTATGCATTATTTTGAATTCTTCATTGGAAAACTTCCTGTTCATATTCTTTGACCATTTATCAATTGGGGAATGACTCATATTCTTACGGATTTGACAAAGTTCTAATTACTGTTTGTGAATTTCCCTCCATCTTATTTTTACTCACTATTTCCCTTCTCAGCCTCTCTTTTTACCCTATCCCTGTTATTGTATCTTTCCTCCCTACCCTCTTATTTCTTATTTTACTCACCCCTCTAAAATTCTTTCCCTTATCTTCTTCTCCCACTTTCCTAATCTTATTCTATACAAACTTTTAAAAGTCCCTCCCCTCCCCATCTCCCAGTTTTCTCACATCTCTAGAAGTTCAGAAGACTTCTATACCTCTTCAGATGTACGTTTTGTTTTCTCTTCAATCCAGATAAGAGTAAAATTTCAACATTACCAGCCTTCTGTCCACATGGCCTTCCCCATATTAGTTCTTCTTTTCATGCCCTGTTTTTATGAGATAATTGCTCCTTTTTACCTTTTCCTACCCAATTTTGTGTTTTAGAATCATCCCATCATACACAACTCAGCCACAACCTTTCTTTCAAACTACCTTAGTAATTATAAAAGTTTTAAGAATACTGATAACATTTTCATATATAATAAATAAACAATTTAACCTTTATCAATGCCTTATAATTAGTCTTTAATGATTTCCTTATATTTGTTCTGGATCTTTTATATTGATTTTTCCATTGAATTCTGGTCTTTTTGTTACAAATACCTGAAAGTCTTTCAGTTCCTCAAATGTCTCCCTTTTTTTTTTCATTCAGGATTATACTCAACTTTGCTGGGTAAGTTATTTTTGGATGCAACCCCAGATCCCTTGCTCTTTGAAATATAATATTCTAAGACTTATGGTCTTTTATTTTAGAAACTGCTAGGTCTTGTGAAATCCTGATTGTTTTTCCACAGTATTTAATTTTTGTTTGTTGTTGCTTGAAGTATTTTTCTCTTCAAGATGTCAGAGTAAAAGCAATGACTTGCTTGAGCTCTCCCTCAAACCCCTCCAAATCCTATTAAAAAAATGGCTCTAAACAAATTCTAAAGCAGCAGAACCCACACAAAGACAGAGTGAAACAAATTTCCAGCCAAAGACAGCCTGGATGGTTGATCAGAAAGGTATATCATGCTGGGTGGAGAGAGGAGCGCAGTGTGGCATGGGTGCGCAGGCCACATGAACCTGGAACAGGCCTCAGAGGACTGAATCTCAGGCAGCTGTGGTGCTTTCCATACTTCTCAACCCATGAACTCCAAATACAACTTAGAAGGTCAGTGGGAAAAGTCTGTTTCTATGGTGGTGAGAGAGGAGAACGGGTTCCCAGTCCTATTTCCTGAGGCGGCAGTTGCTTCCTGAGCTTCTGGCCCACAGACTGAGGGGGAATCGAGTGACTGATCAGAGAGGGATTGCAGGGATCTCTTTGCCAGTGCTGAGGCAGCAATCTCATCTTTGCCCATGCAAAAATACTGAAGAAAATAACACCTTAAAAAAATAGTCTAACCCAAATGGCAAAAGAGGTCCAAAAAGCCAATGAGGAGAATAATGTCCTAAAAAGCAAAATTGGCCAAATGGAAAAGGAAGTCCAAAAGATTACTGAAGAAAATACTTCCTTAAAAATTAGAATAGAGCAATTGGAAGCTAGTGACTTTATGAGAAATCAAGACACTGTAAAACAAATCCAAAAGAATGAAAAATTAGAAAACAATGTGAAATATCTCATTGAAAAACAACTAACCTGGAAAATAGATCCAGGAGAGAGAATTTAAAAATTATTGGACTATCTGAAAGCCATGATAAAAAAAAAAAAAGCCTAGACATCATCTTTCAAGAAATGATCAAGGAAAACTGCCCTGATATTTTAGAACCAGAGGGCAAAATAGAAATTGAAAGAATCCACCTATCTCCTCCTGAAAGAGATCCCCAAAGGAAAACTCTTAGGAATATTGTAGCCAAATTCCAGAGTTACCAGGTCAAGGAGAAAATATTGCAAGCAGCCAGAAAGAAACAATTCAAGTATTGTGGAAACACAATCAGGATAACACAAGATTTAGCAGCTTCTACATTAAGGGATAGTAGGGCATAGAATATAATATGCTGGAAGGCAAAGGAGATAGGATTACAACCAAGAATCACCTACCCGTCAAAACCGAGTATAATCCTTCAGGATAAAAAATGGTTATTCAATGGAATAGGGGACTTTCAAGCATTCCTGTGGAAAAGACCAGAGCTGAATTGAAAATTTGACGTTCAAATACAAGACTCAAGTGAAACATGGAAGAGGTAAACAGGAAAGAGAAATCATAAGAGACTTATTAAGGTTGAACTGTTTACATTCCTGCAGGGAAAGATGATATTTGTAACTCATGAGTCCTTTGTCAGTATTAGAGTAGTGGGAGGGAAAAATTATATGTATATATAGATAGATAGGCACAGGGTAAGTTGAAGATGGAGGGGTGATATCTGGAAAATAAAATTAAGGGGTGAGAGAGGATTATACTGGGAGAAGGAGAAAGGGAGAAGCAGAATGAGGTAAAATATCTCACATGAAACAGACAAGAAAAGGCTTTTACAGTGGAGGGGAAATGGAGGAAGGTGAGAGGGGATGAGTGAATCTTGTTCTCATAGGATTTGGCTTAAGGAGGGAATAACATACACAATGGGGTATGGAAATCTATCTTACCCTACAGGAAAATAAGGGGGAAAGGGGACAAGAGAGCAGGAGGTTGATAGAGGGGAGGGCCGATTGGGGGAGGGGATAATCAAAAGCAAACACTTCTGAGGAGGGACAGGGTCAAAAGAAAGAATAGAATAAGTGGGGGGTAGGATAGGATGAAGGGAAATATACTTAGTTTTTCACAACAGGACCACTATAGAAGTGGTTTGCATGACTACACATCTATAACCTGTACCAAGATGCTTGCCTTTTCAATGAGAGTGGGTGGGGATGGAGGAAGGGGGAAAATTTGTAACCCAAAGTTTTAAAAACACATGTTAAAAATAAAAAAATTAAAAATAAAAAAAGAAATATTTTTCTCTTTAACCTGGGAATTTTGAAACTTAGCTATGATATTCCTGTAAGTTTTCTTTCTAGGATCTCTTTCAGGTGGTGATCAGTGGATTCTTTGTATTTCTACTTTATCTTCTTGTTCTAGAACTTCAGGGCAATTTTCCTTAGTAATTTCTTGTAATATTGTATTCAGATTCTTTTTTTTTATCATAACTTTCAGGTAATCCAGCAATTCTTATATTGTATCTCTTCAACCTGTCCTTCAGATCAGTTGTTTTTCTAATGAGATGTTTCAGATTTTCTTCTATTTTTTTTTTAGTTTTATTATATCTTGGTATCTTATAATGTCATTTGATTCTATTCACCTAATTCTAGTTTTCAAAAAGTTATTGTCTTAAGATTTTTTTTATCTCCTTTTCTAATTGGTTAACTTTCTTTTCATAATTTTCTTGAATTGCTTTTATTTTTTTTGAATTTTTCCTATGAGAAATTTCTATGAAAATGCCTTTCAGTTTTACTTGTCCAGTCCTAATCTCTTTCCTGACCTCCCATCTCCCATTTCCAACTGTGTATTATGCATCTCAAACTGGATGTGTCACAGACATCTTAAACTCAACATATCCAAAAACTGCAATTGTCTCCCCTCCCCCACTTTCTCCTTTTCCTAATTTCCCTATTATTGTCAAAGACACCGCCATTCTCAGTCACCCAGGCTCACAAAGTAGTTGTCATCCTCAACTTATCACTCTCACTCCTTATGTCGAATCAGTTGTTAAATGCTTTCTGTCTTTGGAACATCTGTTCACTTCCCCATCATTGTTCAGAACCCAAATCCCTTATACCTGGATTGTTGCAGTAGCTTTCTGGTTGTTCTCCCTGCCTTAAATCTTCCCCACTATAATCCATTCTTCACTCAACTGCTAAAGTTATCTTTCTAAAGCACAGATCTGACCACATCACCTCCTCCCCCACCAAACCCAGTGGATCCTTCCAAAATCAAATATAAAATAGGTTTTTGTATAGGGCTTTTGTAAAGGGCTTTTAAAGCCCATTATAAGTTAGTGCCTTCCTACCTTCCCAAGCTTTTTATGCTCTGCTCCCCTCCATGAACTCTGATCCAGTGACACTGACTTTCTTGCTGTTCCTCACACACTTCATTTCATGACTCTGAGAGTTTTCACTGGCTGTCCCTCATGCCTGGAATGCTCTCCTTCCTTCCCTCTGACTCTAAGCTTCCTTGGTTTTCTTCAAGTCCCACTTTCTGCAGAAATTCTTTCACAGTCTTCCTTCAGTCTTTGTCCCTTCCCACTGAGATGATCCCCATTTTATCCCATCTATACTTATTTGTGCCTACTTGTTTCATGTTGCTTCTCCAGTTAGACTTTGACCCCCTTGAGAGCAAAGGCTGTTTTGTGCTTCCAGCTTCCACCATGTGCCTGGCACATAATAAATGCTTAGTAGATGTTAGTTGCTAGTTGCTAGTTGATAGAAAAACTTAAGCTAAGTAAATGGCAGTAGTATATATTATTATGCTCTAGTATGTTGTGGTGCAGTGGGTAGAGTGCTGAGTTTTGAGTCAGGAAGATCTGAGTTCAAATCCAGCCTGAGGCACTTACTAGCTGGATGACCCTGAACAAGTCACACCACTTCTGTTTGTCTCATTTTCCTCATCTGTAAAATGGGGATAATAATATGCCTGTCTCCTAGGGTTGTTGTGAGGATTAAATAAAATAATAACTGTAATGCACTTAACATGGTACCTGGCACATAGTAAGTGTTGTGAAAATGTTAGCAATCATCATCATCATCATCATTATTAAAACCCATAAAACCCTAAAGTATATGCAATGACTGCTCAGCAGGCAATTTTCATTTCACTTTGTCTTGGCACTGTTCTCCTCCTGATAGCTGTCTTCGGGCAAGCTAAGCTAACAGTTAGGTTCTTTTCCATCTTGGTGGTCATCTTCTCCAAGGGCACTGGATTAGTGTCTGTAGAGTCCTTCCAAACTGCAGAAGATACTGACTAAGGACATAGTTTCTCTGGACTCTCAAACTCACTAGGCAATCTCGAGTTTGATATGTTCATCTTGAGACTGATGTTTGATTATTTGGGATCAGGCAAAGAAACACAAAACAGAAGAGATATCCATAAACCCAGGCTCAAACTTGCCTAGCTGAGCCCATCTACTCCAGCTGTCATGTGGGGACAGTCAATATGCTGCTGGGGTGGAAAAAGGCCATCCTTCTCCCACCCCTCAAGGTAACTCCCAGAGTTATCTAATGGGGTTGGAGGTTCTTCAACAGAAAAGAGACATAGGAACAGGGATTCACTCACCTTTGAAAGCTCAACTAAGTCATTGGCTCTTTATGCTCAGTGACCACTAAAGAGACTGCTCATCATCCCTGAAGTGCCTGAGTCTCCTGCAGTGCTAAGTCACACATGACTGGCCTCAAGTAGCCAGGGGTTTTGTCATTCCCAAAACACTTAAACTCTGAGCTGGCACTCATGCATTGTCTAGAAGCAGCAAAGGCATCCATGCATACATCCCATTATATTTTGATTTAGAAGTCAGTAAGAAATAGGGAAGTTCATCTTTAGATCCACAGTCATTGCTCTAGAAGGAATTATGTTATGAAGGGGTTAAAATGAGGATACTACTGAAGAAATGGACCATCAAATTTAGGGCTAGAGCATAGAACTCTAGGGCTTAGATTTTATTTAGAGGTTGGTTCTAAACCATAAGTTCCTAACCCATAAGTTAGCGTCCCAGAAAGCTAAGATATTTTTCACACTATGAAGAATAGTCAAATATGTTGAAAAGAGTACTGAACTTGGAGTCAAGAGGAGCCTGAGTTTAAATCGCATCTCTGACTCTGACTTGCTATGGGATCATGGCTATGTTACTTAGCTTCACTCTCAGTTTCCTTATCAACAAAATGACAGAATTGGACTAGAGAGTCTTTAATTTCCTTTCCAGACCTAAATCTATGTAAGAGTGGTCCTACTTCCCTTTAGTATGTGGTTAGTATGTAACTTCAAGGATGTGTGTTTTTTTTTTCATTGCAGGGCCTGTCCCTCTTCTTTCCTCAAAACTCCATTCTTGAGTAGCTGATCTTCATGAGTACTTTGGTCAAAACCATTTATATCTTCATGGCCAACCTTCTAGAAATATACCTCTCCAAATTAGATGTGGTTGCCCATGATGGTAGCCTTTCACAAGGCCATTACTGAAAGCCTCAGACTCCAAGTTTCCTTCCAGCTTTCAGTCTCTGATTTTGTGATCTGCCAGAGCTTGTGGTCCATAGACATAGCCTTTAAGAATACAGAGTCACCTTCATTTTGTGACAATAAGGTATTGGGGAAGGGTTTTAGAGAAGGTGCTGGAAGACCTTGGCAAACTTTTGTAAATAAACTTTATCTCTATTCTTCCCTTAAACTCCACAGATTTTTCCCCAGTTGTGCTTTGTGGGAATCCCCCTTTCAAACACTTAAGAGGTTAAAGGATGGGTTAGAAAAGGAAGAAGGAAAGAAAGAAAAGAGAAAGGAAAGAAGAAAGGAAGGAAGAAAGAAGAGAAGGGGTGGAAGAAGTTATATCCTTGTCATTCATCCATTTGTGAATGGAGAATGGGGAACCCATGAAATAGGGGAGGAGGCAATCTCCAAAAAAGAGCAATAATCCAGGCCCCAGCACTGGCTTTCAAAAAAGAGAACAGCATCATGAGCATGAAAAGGCTGTGCTGAATTCTTTCTCCTTCCTCCTGGGTCCTGGCCCAACCACAGTGTATAGGAATTTTTAGAATTCAAGTCCATCAAGTATTTATTGAGCACCTAATAGGTTATATGTGTTCTATTTTAAAAAAGAGGGCTTTGCTTTATAAATTCCTTTTCCTCAATAGGTATATGAAGTAGATGGTACAAAGATTATTTTATAAGTAAGTAAACTAAGATGAATGACTGGCCATAGGTCACATTACTGTTAATGCTATGATACAAATCTTGCTGCTAATGATGTATCCAGCCCTCTGCTAGGCTGGAGGACCTGGAGGACCAGTGGAGGGTAGTTTATGCAGTCATAGAGCTGTCTATGTAGGGGACATAGTCTAGTGTCCCCTATGACACGGACATAGATAGCCACAATACCAGTGAAAATGTGAGAAGTGCTTTAAGAGAGCATCACAAAGCTTAGGTAAGTGTTACATAGAAACACAGGAGGGAATGATGGCTTCTGGCTGGAGATGATAGGCTGAAAAATCAGTCTAAACTTACTGGAGGAGGTACCCTTTTTTTAATAATTTTTTTTGAATTATCAACAACCACTTCCATAAGCTTTTGAGTTTTAAATGTTTCTCCCCCTCCCTCCCCACTTCCCTCCCCTAGATGGTGTGCAATCTGATATAGGCTATACATATACATTCCTATTAAACATATTTTCACATTAGTGATGATGTAAGTAAGAATTAGAACCAATAGGAGGAAGCACCAGAAAGAGGAATCAAAACACAACAAAAGAAAAAAAAATAGCAAATAGTATGCTTCAATCTGAATTCAAATTCCATAGTTCTTTCTTCTTTCTGGATAGCATTTTCCATCACGAGGCCTTTGGAGATGTCTTAGATCCTTATATTGCTGAGAAGGGTTAAGTTTATCACAATTAGTCATCACACAATGTGGCTGTTATTGTGTACAAGGTTCTCCTGGTTCTGCTCACTTCACTCAGCATCAGTCCATACAAGTCTTTCCAGGTTTTTCTGAAGTCAGCCTGTTCATCATTTCTTATAGCACAATAGTATTCCATTACATTCATTTACCACAACTTGCTCAGCCATTCCCCAATTGATGAGCATCCTCTCAATTTCTAATTCTTTGCTACCACAAAAAGAGCTGCTATAAATATTTTTGTACTTGTGGGTCCTTTTCCCATTTGTATGATCTCTCTGGAATATAGTCCTAGAAGTGCTATTGCTGGATCAAAGGGTATACACATTTTTATAGCCCTTTAGGCATAGCTCCAAATTGCTCTCCAAAATGGTTGGATCATTTCACAACTCCACTAACAATGCATTAGTGCTCCAATTTTCCCACATCTTCTCCAACATTTATCATTTTCCTGTTTCGTCATGTTGGCCAATCTGATAGGTATGATGTGGTATCTCAGAATTGTTTTGATTTGCATCAATAGTGATGTAAAGCATTTTTTCAATTTCTTCATCTAAGAACTGTCTGTTCATATCCTTTGACCATTTATCAACTGGGGAATGACTTGTATTCTTATAAATTTCACTTAATTCTCTACATATTTTAGAAATGTAGAAATTATCAGAGACACTGGTTGTAAAAATTCTTTCCCAATTTTCTACTTTCCTTCTAATCTTGGTTGCATTGGCTTTGTTTGTGCAAAAACTTTTCAATTTAATCTAATCAGTTATCCATTTTGCTTTTCACAATGTTCTCTATCTCCTGTTTTATCATGAATTCTTCTGTTCTCCATAAATGTGACAGGTATACTATTCCTTGCTCTCCCAGTTTGCTTATAGTATCAGCCTTTATACCTAAATCATGAACCCATTTTGACTTTATTTTGGCATATGATGTGAGATTTTGATCTATGCCTAGTTTCTGCTATACTCTTTTCCAGTTTTCCCAGCAGTTTTTGTCAAAGAGTGAGTTCTTATTCCAGAAGCTGGGGTCTTTGGGTTTATCAAATAATAGATTATTATAGTCATTGGTTACTGTGTCTTGCATACTTAACCTATTTCAGTGATCCACCACTCTATTTCATAGCCAGTACCAAGCAGTTTTGATGATTGCTGCTTTATAATACAATTTAAGATCTGGAATGGCTAGGCCACCTTCTCCTGCATTTCTTTTCATTAGTTCCCTTGATATTCTGGACCTTTTGTTCTTCCAAATGAGTCTTGTTATTATGTTTTCTAACTCTATAAAATATTTTTTGGTAGTTTGATTGGTATGGCACTGAATAAGTAAATTAGCTTAGGTAGAATTGTCATTTTTATCATATTTGCTTGGCCTATCCATGAGCAACTGATGTTTTTCCAGTTATTTAGATCTGATTTTATTTGCGTGAAAAGTGTTTTGTAATTGTGTTCATATAGTTCCTGGGTTTATTTTGGGAGGTAGACTCCTAAATATTTTATAATGTCTATGGCAAGTTTAAATGGAATTTCTCTTTCTATTTCTTGTTGTTGGGCTTTGTTGGTAATATATAGAAATGCCAATGATTTATGTGGGTTTATTTTATATCCTGCAACTTTGCTAAAGTTGTTTATTATTTCTAGTAGTTTTTCACTCGATTCTCTAGGATTCTCTAAGTATATCATCATATCATCTGCGAAGAGTGATAGCTTTGTTTCTTCTTTGCCTATTCTAGTACCTTCAATATCTTTTTCTTTTATTGCTAAAGCTAATGTTTCCAGTAAGATATTGAACAACAGTGGTGATAATGGATATCCTTGTTTCACCCCTAATCTTATTGGAAATGCTTCTAGCTTGTCCCCATTACATATGATGCTTGCTGAAGGTTTTAGGTAGATGCTATTTATTATTTTAAGGAAGACTCCATTTATTCCTATGGTCTCTAATGTTTTTAATAGGAATGGGTGTTGTATTTTGTCAAAAGCTTTCTCTGCATCTATTGAGATGACCATGTGGTTTCTGTTAGTTTTGGTGTTGATATGATGGATTATGCTGATAGTTTTCCTAATATTGAATCAGCCCGGCATTCCTGGTATAAATCCTACTTGGTCATAGTACATTATTCTTGTGATAAGTTGCTGTAATCTATTTGCTAATATTTTATTTAAATTTTTGCATCTATATTCATTCAAGAAATTGGTCTATAATTTTCTTTTTCTGTTTTAACTCTTCCCATTTTAGGTATTAGCACCATATTTGTATCATAAAAAGAATTTGTTAAGATTCCTTCTTCACCTATTTTCCCTACTAGTCTACATAGTATTGGAATTAATTGTTCTTTTTAAAATTAAATTAACCAAAGGTTTATCTATTTTATTGTTTTTTTTCATAAACCAGTTCTTAGTTTCATTTATTAGTTCAATAGTTTTCTTAATTTCAATTTTATTAATTTTTCCTTTGGTTTTCAATTTTTCTAATTTGGTGTTTAATTGAGGATTTTTAATTTGTTCTTTTTCTAGTTTTTTTAGTTGTATGCCCAATTCATTGATCGAGGAGATACCCTTTTGATTGGGGCCTCTGCTCCAGTGAAAATTGCTTACTCACAATCTGTCAATCAGTCTTTCTAGGTTACCTCTTGAATACCTAAGAGACCATAATGATATTACCTCAGAGTTGGAACAGACCTCAATAGCCATCTGTTCCAATCTATAGCTAAGCAAGAATTCCCTCTCTAGAATATCACAGAAGTGGTCATGCAGAATTTGCTTGGACACCTTGGTGAGCAGTTACTCACTGCTGCCTAAAACAGCCCAATCCACTTTGGCATAGTTCTAATTGTTAGACAACCCAATCCACTTTGGGATAGCTCTAATTGTTAGATAGCTTAATCCACTTTGGAGTAGTTCTAATTTTTAGACAGCCCAATCCACTCTGGGATAGCTCTTATTGTTAGACAGTCCAATGCACTTTGGGATAGCTCTAATTGTTAGGAAGGACATTTTTTCTCTTGGTATTAAACCTAAATTTCTCTCTTTGAAAGATTAGTCCACTTATTCTAGTTCTACCCTTTTGGCCAGGATGCTGAATAAGTCTAACCCTTTTCCCAATGACAGTCCTTCAACTACTTGAATTCCACCCTCTCCATCCCTAATCTTCTCTTCTCCAGACTTGCCATCCCCAGTTCTTTTCATGGCATGATCTCAAGATATCTTCTTTGGCTCTTTTCCTGATCTTCCATGGTAGGAATGAAGATGTGCTCCCCTCCTCATTTGAATATCCTAAGCCTTTCATATTCTAATTTGCTTTTTGGTTATTTCTGTCAATGTCTTAGATTACCTTCCAAATCCCCTTCCTTACCCTCCCCAACTCCCATCTCCAAACACCAGCAAAATGTCAGATGTCTGAGGGTAAGGATCATGTATCTTTGTATCCCTAGCACTGAGTCTCATACATATAAAGATTTAAGAAACATTTGCCATCTCTGCCACATTTTGGAGAATTGCTTAATGTCCTAGTGCCTTAGACAACTCTCTGAGACTGTAAGTTGAAGAGAAAATACCCATTTTTTTAATAGGAAGTTATTTGCTTGGAGAACTACCTACATTGATGAAATGAGAGATTCAGTTAAAAAGAAAATATTTAATTTAATTTATACTTTTGCTCAGTCAGTAAATCCAGTTTGCCTTCAAAAGCTATATGATCAGGGCTTTCCATTAGCAGGATTATTCTGGCATCAAGGAAAGGATGTTTTGTAGAGGGGAGAAGCTGGAGTAGGAAGTGCTGTCAGTTCAAGCCAAAGGTAATGGAGATCTGGACTTGGATGAGAGCAGAAGGAATGAAAAGGAAAATATAAATGGGAGAGATATTGCAAGGACATAGTCTATAGACCATATTAGCAAGGATTAGATGTTGGAATTAGCTGGATAATAAGTAACCTTGTTGAATAGGGCCTAAATTAAGGGGAAATTTGGTGACATGGGTGTGACAGGGACTATTCCTGGTTGAAGGAGGGTGATGATTTTGGTGAGAGGGCATGGTCTGTTTGTAGGCCAGTCTTAAATGGTAACATTTATATAGCACTGTTATTATAAACTATCAATGTGAATCTCTCAAGAATTCTGAGATGTGGTATGAGTATGATAGGTATCATTAGTCCTATTATTACAGTTTTGAGAGGTTCAGTGATTTGTTAATGATCATACAGTTAATAAGTATCAATGTCAGGATTTGAACCTAATTATTTCTGATTCCAAAACCAGCCTTCCATCCTGCCTTTCACTATGCCATACTTTTTTCTTGACCTCTGATCATGCCTGAGACCTTGGGCTTACTGAGAGTTACACACTCATCATCTGGTAAGGTACTCCAGAAGGAAGCAATATTGGATTCACTTCACACATTTCCCTGCCTTTTCTGCTTAGTCAGTATGTATTCAACTGTAAAATTCTTGGTATTCTAGGGGGTACCTGCCTTTTACCACATTATCTAAATGGAATATGATTTATATGAGATTGGTACCACATATGTGGACAACTTTATCAAGAGACATCTCTCATCAGCCTATCATAGTGCCTAAATTTACCCCCATCAAAGTTTCTCTTTCATTTCTTCTGGAAACATATGTATTTAAGCAAGGTATATATGATGGAGGTGGGAAATACATTAGAACTAATTATTTAAAATGCAAAGTCATTATAAATCTATATTACCCAATAACATGCCTTTTCTTGACCCATAGTCATGCCTGTGACCTTGGGGTTATTGGGAGTTACACACTCATCAACTGGTAAGGCACTCCAGAAAGAGGCAATATCAACTTCACTTACATTTTCCTGCCTCTTCTGCTTAGTCAGGGCATAGCCAGCTATAAAATTATTGGTATTCTAGAGCCAGTGCTACTGGATTTGCGATGTTGGACCAGTTGCTTCTCCTCTCAAATGAGATAATATTTGTGAAGTGTTTAGTATAGTGCCTGGCACATAGTAGGTACTATATAAATGAATATTTCCTTCCCTTGCTTCCCTCTCTAAGCCTCATTTTCTTCCACTGGTAAATGGGAAGAACGACAAATATCACCCAAGTCATTGGGTTGCTGGTCTAGATGAGTTTCTTCCACTTTAATCCACAAGTGCTCTTGGCATGATCTGACTTAGTTGTGTCTCAAATGTCAACAGATATTTGGGGTCTTTTGAAGTCATACTGCTGGTAATCTTTATTGATAATTTTTTTTTTTTGCAAATGAGCGTGTACTCTAAACCACTGTTGCCTTCGTAGTTCTCTGGTTTTCAAGAAGAGCAACCAATGCTTGGAAAGAATGTTGTACTTGAAGTGTGGCGATCAGGTTTCAAATACATTGTCTGCTACTTACTACCAGCATGACCTTGAGCAGAACATTTACCTTTTCTCTGGCCTCTTCTGTGAATGAGTGGATAAATTGTAAGGAGCCTTCTGACTCTAAAGCTATGTTTCTGTGATCTCCAAGCCCCCTTTAAATGGAAGTCCCTTGAGGTCAGGGACTGTTGTTTTAAATATATATACATACACACACATATATATATATATTTATATGTATATGTATATATATGTGTGTATGTGTATGTGTATGTATATATATATCCACTACTTAGTCCAAGACCTGACACATAGTAGATGCTTATTAATGCATCTTGAATGAACGAATGATTACACATAAAATGGAAACTCTCTGGGATTCTACTTTGTTAACTAACTGGTATCTGTGGCAGAACAGAGTACAATTGTCCTTCTTTTGTCTTCTTCAACAGCTCGGCCTGAGAACAACACTGTAAAAAGTTTACATCTTTAAGACTTAATGGACTATAAAATAAAAATGAGCTCAGAGCAAAAAAAAATATACTTGAAATTATGTGTTTTTATGACTATGTATCTAAGGATGCTCTATGGGTCTCCTAGTGGTCTTTTAAGACTCAATAATAGATATTAGGGAGAGATGTAGTAAATATTCATAAGATGATGCCAGTATTCTGTTAAACACATAAAATAGTTACAGAATGAGGAAAGTTAAGAAGTGAAGGCAACTCAGAGAAACAACTTTATATAAATTTTTTATATATTATATATTATATATAATTTATATATATAAATTATATATATAAATTATATATAATTTAGATTATATATAAATAATATTTATATAAATAACTTTAAAGTAGTTGGATTTGAAATTCCCTAAAGGCAATGCCAAGTGGTAGAAAGAAAGCTGGATTTGGAATTGGGAAACCTGAGTTTGAATCCTCAATCTATTACTTCCTAGCTATGTGACTCTAGGCAATCATGTCACCTCCCTGGGCCTCAGTTTCTGCATTAGTAAAGCTAGGGAGCATTGGACCAGGTGAGCTGTAAGGGTCCTTGGAACTCTAAATCCCACCACCTTCAGATTTTCTGGGAGTACTTGCCTTTTGCCATATTATCTAAATGGAGTATGAGATTTGCACTGCACATGGTGGACAACTTTATCAAGAGATATCTCTCATCTAATCATCATAATGCATAAACTTACTCCCATTAGAGCTTCTCTTTAGTTTCTTCTGGAAACATATACATTTAAATTGAGTAAATCTATATAATGGCAGTGGGAAACACACTAGAATCAATTATTTATAATACAAAGTCATCATAAATCAATGTTGCCCAGCAAAAACCTTGGCAGGATTGGAATCTCACTTGGGCTTTACTTGTTATTGTCCTATTTAGAAACAATCACATCCCAGATTGAAGTTCTCCCATGTTCCTGGTTACTTATAAGTTTTGTCCCTTTTTTTCTACTCACGTGGCCACCTCCTCATCTCTTGCCTGGGTAATTATAATAGCCTTTTAATTGGTCTCCCTGCCTCAAGTCTTACCCCACACCAGCTCATCCTCTATATTGCCACCAAAGTGATTTTTCTAACACATAGATCTTACCATATCACTCTCTTCACTCAAGTAAGAGTTGCTAGAATATTATTCTAGGGATCTGAAAGTGATCCTAAAACACAGAATATTAGAAGATAGAACAAAAAAGGTTAGAGCTAGAAGGTTCCTTAGGACAGTGTGGTAATGCAGTGGATAGAGCACCAGGCCTGGAGTTAGGAAGACATCTTAGTGAGTTCAAATTTGGCCTAAGACACTTACTAGCTGTATGACCCTGGGCAAGTCACCTAACCCTGTTTGCCTCAGTTTCCTCATCTGTAAAATGAGCTGGAGAAGGAAATGGCAAACTACTCCAATATCTTTGCCAAGAAAATCCTGAATAGCATCATGAAGAATTGGACGTGACTAAAGCAACTTAACAACAAAGAAGATTCCTTAGAATGTTAGAAAACATGATACAACATAATACAATAAAGATGCTTTTAAGTACTGCTGTGTGTAGAACTATGCTAGGCATAGAGACAATGCAAAGTTTAGAAAGGGCATAGGTACTGCTTTTAAAGAGATTATGATTTAGTAAGGGACTATACCATTAACCCAGCTAGGATCATAGGATTATGAGTCAACAAAAAAGCATTTATTAAGCACCTAACATATGTATCCCAGGTACTGTGCTGAGAATAAAAGACAAAAAAATGGAACTATCTGTGTCTTCAAGGAGTTTATATTTATGCATAGCTCAGTCAGTAATAAATACTGCATACACAAATATAATATACAAATAATACACTTAATAAATGCATACTGAATAACTGACATTCTATTGGAGGAGACAACATGTACATAAATAGGTGCCTACAAAATGAACACAAGGAAAATTTTTATTTTGAGGGGGGAAAGGGAGGCAAACATTTATTAAGGACCTACTATGTGCTAGGCACTGTGCTAGGAGCTTTATAAATATTATTTCATTTGAAGACACTAATAGTTCTGGGAGTGAGGAGGATCAGAAAAGACTTTGTAATCATCAATTTAGAGCCAGAAAGGGACCTAGAGACCATTCCATTCAACCTTCTCATGTTTCAGATGAGAAAACTGAGACCTAGATAGAGAGAGGTTAAATTACTTGCCTAAAGTTTTATAAGTGTTAAATGCTGGGTATGGGATTTAAATCAGGGTCTCTGATAATCAATCTACTAAGTACATCCCAAGTCTTCTCTGCAATATATACAATTACACTATGAGAGAATTATTGTAGACATACATAATAAAGTGTGGTTGGAGTGGGGTAGAGGAGTGTGTTAAGGACTGGCAAAGGCTTCATGGAAGAAGTAGCCTGTGAATTAAGCTTTTAAAAATGAGTCGCAATTCAATGAGTGCAAAGGATGGGTGGAGGGCAAAACCAGGGGCATAGGAGAGAATAAGTTGTGTTTTGGGGGAGTTAGAAAGTAATCCAGTCTGGTTGGAGCATAGAGGATGCTACAGCTCAAAGTGACTTTAAAGATCACTTTTTCTAACATGTTCATTTTCCAAATGAGGAAACAGGGGCCCAGACACATGAAATCACTTGCTGAAGGTCATATGGCTATTAGCATTCATTTATTTATCCAAAAGGTTTCCCCAGCATTTTTCAGCTGAGGAATTCAGAAAATCATTCCTCTGATTTTTAAAAGCACACTGATAACATGGGACAATGAGTGGTTTTAAGCATTCTGTTGCTAAATTATTAGTCAGCTGAGTGGGAGGAACAGGGAAGATAAGGAATTGGAGGAAGGTAGGAAGATAGCCTGGGTGGGAGGTGCACAGTGGAAGTTAGCAATTTTCATTTGAAATGACAGGATTTAATAATCAAAGTAAGAGTCTGGGACCTGGGGACAGTACTGCAGCTGCCACTGCCAGGAGCTGAGGATTCAATTCAATTTAATTCACATTTATTATTGTATGTGGTTTCTACTCCAGACCTCTGTTGAAGTCCTACTCTGATGCCTTATCACAGAACAGATGTAACCAGGACAGGGTTATCAGAGCCATTCCCAAGGACATGGATAGATTTTTGGAGGGTGGGTGGGGGTCATTTGTATTCCAAAGCAGACTTCCATTAAGGGGAAGGTCAGAGAAGGGAGAGAGACTCCATGTCTCCAGTTGGTCTCAGGAAAAAGGTCAGTGGAGAGATACTGCACCTTCAGAAGAGGTATACCTCTAACCAGAGGGCTAACACAGCTCCCAAGAAAGTATGCTGTAGTTTGGACCACTTTATGCCCATGGAGAGGGCATGTCCTTCTTTCCTCAGACACTCTGGGAAACTGAAAGTAATAAATTTAGGATAACTCATAATTCACCCCAGTAGAATGTAAACTTCTTAAGGGGAGGAACTATTTCAAGTTTTGCCTTTGTAACCTTTGCACAACTTTTGCCACATAGTAGACATTAATAAACACATATTGAATTGAATTGTTTTGAATTCTGCTAGTAGAGAGAAGGTACTTCAGGGACCCCCCGTGATTTTGTCTTGGGGAGACAGACAACAAAAATTGTTTTAGCAACCCACAGATCACTGATCTCTTTTTGCCTATAGAGAGGATGTGGACACTTGAGGACCTCAAGCCTTCTAGGGACAGTGGTTGGCCAAAGATGGGACTGGCGATGGGCTTCTCCAAACCAAACTCAGTCTGAAGTTGAGGAAGAAAGAGCACAACTCCTGGGCATTCCTGAAAGAGTGATCCATTATTGACCTACAAACTGAATTTGCCCCAGGCACTACAATTTCTAGTTATGTTTCTACATGAGTGACCCAGAATTCTTAAAGGCAATGAGAGCAGAATATAAATTCTGGCTGACTTTTCCAAGCTGAAAAGACTTTAAGACTGGATCTGTCCTGGGAGCATCAGTTAGTTCAGAGGTTCACTGTGAGGTAGGCAGCAGGAGGATGTGTTGTTTTAGTTTATTTGTTTTTTGTTTCTCAACCCGTGGAAGCTCTTAAAGACCTATTACATCCTAGATGAGCCAGGACCTGTATCAGTGAAGGGAATGCTCCCACTGATGTCACAGGCTGCAAGTATGAAGAAGGCTAGGTGTGAGGTCTGCCTGTAAACTGAGTCAAACCTCACTCTGTTCTGTATGATGGTTGACAAATAGTGCAATCATGGAACCATGGACTTTCAAGGTCAGAAGGGACCTCTGAGGCCAGATTTAGCTCCAGACATCCCAAACAAGCATTTAGGTCAAGCACCTACAATCAAGAGGAAATCACTCCCTTTTCATTGACAGACAGCTTCAACACATGAATACCCAGTGTACACTCTGGGTTAGTGGCACAATAGACAAAAACTCATCTTCCTGAGTTCAAATCTGGTTTTAGACAGTTACTAGTGGTGTCACCCTGGGCAAGTCACTTAACCCTGTTTGCCTCAGTTTCTTCATCTGTAAAATGAGCTGGAGAAGGAAATGGCAAACCACTCTGTTATCTTTGCCAAGAAAAGCCCAAATGGGTTCACGAGGAGTTGGACACAGCTGAACAATAGGAACTTTGCACTCGGGGACAACATGGAATAAATCTAATCCCTATTTGATAGGACAATCTTTCAGATATTTTAAAATGTGTATTATGCAGCCTCTTCCTTTTATATCTCTAGAATATCATATCCAAAGATTTTTTTTTTTGCTTTATGTGTTGTTTTTTTTTTAAATTTTCTCCCAAATGATCCTTTCACAAGGATCTCATCTCCTTCCCCTGAACTCAATCCAGCCTACTAATGCCTTTGCTAAAATGTCCAGACATGAATACCATGTTCCAGATGATGTCTGACAGGGGCAAAGGATAGTGAGCCTACCACCACACCCTCTCCTTCTGCCACCACAAAGTGAAGTTTATAGTTTGTCCATGCTGTATTCTATCTTTTCCTCTTCTGTGGCTCCCCATGCTGTGCTCTTTGTGGGCATCCAGTGCACTTACTCTACTCTCTATTCTACTTTTGGCCCCATGAAGTTCTGCCCTCTGCCCCTGCCTTATACTCTCCACACAGCTCCAAGCTTTGGACCTACCTTTTCTCCTTTATTTCCCTCTGCCGTTCCCCTGCCATTCCATCTCCAATTCCATTCCATCTCCAATTCTATCCAGGTCTTTTTCTTTCCTGTGTATTTTGAAAGTGGGAAGAATTTTAAGCAGTTACGGATGTATTATATGAAATCTTACGTTACTTTAGTGTATGGGAATAAGATAGGGTGTTAGTGTATGGGAATGAAATAGGGTGTGTGTGTGTGTGTGTGTGTGTGTGTGTGTGTGTGTGTGCCTTTGATTGGAGGAAGAAGAATGATGTTAATTTGATAGTGCTATGTTAGAGCTATGCTCCGTGTGGACACATCGTAGCTTGGAAAATTATACCCATGAGGTTGGAAGCCAGGCTTGGCAAAAGGATACTTGGACTTAGGTAAGGCCAGTGACTTTTGAGAATCTGGGGCACCCTACTCAGATACAGAATCTCAGGGTAAAAATGGTCAAATCCATATGGAATTGAAATAAATAAATGATTTATTATTTATTTATGGTCATCGAATCATAGATATAGACTTGGAAAGGATGTTACTGGTTATCTAATCTAACCCTTTCATTTTGCAAGTGGGGAAACTGAGGCCCAGAGCAATTAAGTGACTTGCCAAAGCTTATGAAAATTGTTATAGGATCATGGAATTACCGCTGGAAGAGCTCTTTGAGGTCATCACGTCCAACTTTCTCATTTTAAAGAGGCAAAAACTAAGGCTTATTGAGGATGTGACTTGTTCACAAGGCCACAAAGCTAGTAAATATCAGATCTGGGATTTGAGTTCAGGGTACCTGACTCTGGATTGAATGTTCATTCCATCACAGGGTCTTCCCTTTCTGTTGTGGAATTCATAGTGCACAAAGATGGAAACATGGAAGAACATCTTATGACATTTGCTATTTGTTTTTTAAAGTGATGGCTAATTATCAGGGCAGCCAGGTGGTACTGTGGATAGAGCACTGGGCTTGGAGTCAGGAAGACACATTCCTATGGGTTCAAATCTGGCCTCACACACTTACTAGCTGTGTGACCCTGGACAAGTCACTTAACCCTGTTTGCCTTATTTTTTTCGTCTGTAAAATGAGCTGGAGAAGGAAATGACAAACCGCTTTAGTATTCTTGCCAAGAAAACCCCAAGTGGGGTGGGATAATGTAGAGTCAGACATGACTGAAAGGAGTTAACAACAACACTTATCAGCTCAACAAGCCACACAGGATAACGCATTCTCAAGATCATAATTTCACAGCAGCCTCCTGGGGACACAATACCCCAAGCTGAAGAGATAACATTAAAATGGTAGAGTTTTAGGGATTGTGGCTGGGTGAGGTAAAGCTATTTTTGGAGAAAAGGATTTTCCTAGAGCTCCTCAAATGAATCTGTTCTCTATTTCTGCTCATGGTGGAGACTACAGAGGATGTTCAACTCATGGGAGTAGAAGTGTTTTTAGGGGTTGGGTTGTTTTATCCTTCCCATTCTTGTGTTGTGGAAGCTTACAGTACAGTCTCAGTCCCCTCTGAGCTGAAGAGTGGTGAGAAAAGTGGATCACTGCATCAATGAATCAATGGACATTTATTAAGTGCCTATTATGTGCCAGGCAATGTGCTAAGCAAAGTATAAAAACAATAGTTGCCCTCACATTGCTGTTCACCCTTTGTTTTTGAAGAGGACCAATGACATCAGAGGGTAATGTCTTGACTTGCTTGTGAATTAAATTTAAGTGAGACAGAGCTGCACAAGGTCATCATGCTCTTTCTTCCAGAGTCATCGAAGTCCAGTGCCAAGATAACAGTCAAGACAACTGGCGATGGTCCAGGATTCAGTGGGTGACCTTGGCATCTTCAATGTCTGACCAAGCTGTAAACACTCCATAGTGCCTGCTGCAGCTGCGTTCATGACTATGAAAACTAATGTTCTCATCTGCCCATTCCACAAGGGGAAGTCTTCACAAGTCTTCACTTGTCTTCAAGCATTACCCCGTAGCGGCAGGAGTCAGAATCGTGGTACAGATAAAACAAGGTTGAGAACTAGGATCAAAAACCAAAACAAAGAAAAGCATGAAGGAGAAGCTAATCAGGGTGAAGTGGTCTCACGGTGATGAGAGATAAGATTTGTCCTTTTTGACTCCACAGCAAGACAGAGTTAGACTTGATGTCAAGGGAAATTTCCTAAAAATTAGAGCTATCCCAGCATGGAATGGATTGCCCAGGGTAGGTTTACTAGCAAAAGCCATATGATGAGTGACAATGGATGTTTTTGAGGAGACTCCTCTACAGAAAAAGTAAGTCTCCTCCAAGCCTGGGGCCTTGAGAAGACTGTGCAAGAGACAGATGTGTGCTAGTGTTGAAAGGATCAGAGGTGAGACATAGGATTCGAAATAGGAGCAGGGTTACCAAGGTCTAGTTTGATATTGGGCAAGGAATGGAGTGTGGAACTAAATAAACC
This sequence comes from Vombatus ursinus, assembly GCF_900497805.2. Taxonomy (NCBI): domain Eukaryota; kingdom Metazoa; phylum Chordata; class Mammalia; order Diprotodontia; family Vombatidae; genus Vombatus; species Vombatus ursinus. The sequence continues at coordinate 325,451 of NW_020953958.1, forward strand.
ATCATTGAAACTGATGGAATTTGGGTGTTCTGTGAATTCATGTTTGACTTAATTTCTGCTCCATGTGCAGCTGGTCTTAGGCTTCTCTAAGGCCACTTAGTCTGGGGAGCTCCTGACACAGGGCCCTCACTGTTTTCCATAATTATAACCAAATCTCTGCATCTTCCAACTGAAGGTCTGCTTTTTATTTATGGTGGAACAGAAATGGACAGAGAGTTGGGCCAGAAGCCAGGAAGACTTGGGATCAAATCCAGCCTTAGATATTTATTGGCCATATGACCCCAGGAAATTCACTTAACCTTTGTTTCTTCAACATTTAAACCTCAGTTTTCTCATCTGTAAAATGGGGAAAATAATAGCACAGACTTCCTTGGGCTTTGGGGAAGATAAGATATTTATAAAGTATTTTTGACAACCTTAAAGCACTATATAAATAGTGGCTATCATCATTAGCCTTTTTCTCATCATTGTTATTGTCATTGTCATTGTGGTCATCATCATCATCATTTTTTCCTTAAACATGATATCTTTCTCATTTCTTATTTTGACCACGTGAACCCTAATAATAGCCTGAACCCTAATAACTACCTCCCAGGGTTGTTGTGAGAATCAGATGAGATACTACTTGTAAAGCACTTAGCACAGTGCCTGGCACATAGTAAATATGATGTAAATGTCAGTAGTTGTTGTTGTTATTATTATTATTATTACTAACTTGGAATTAATTCCCTCTGGGTCTCCTAGTTCCTATCTCTACCTACTGGAACATTTCTTTTCTGCCTGCTCAGGAATGAGTGATTCTGTATCTTTTCCTATTAACTTTAGCTTAAGCAATGTCTTATGCCTGGCATCTCTTATAGAATTTTTTAAAGATAATACCACTCCTTCATTGACGCTTAGCAAAATCTAATTTGTATTATAGGTGTACTCTTTCTTAATAAAATCACATATTTAGAATCAGAAAGGGTCTTAGAGGTTATATAATCCACCTCCCTAAATTTATAGATAAGGAAACTGAGGTTCAGGGAAATGAGGTGATTTGCCCAAAATTAAACATTCAGTTGGGGCACAATTGAAATCAATGTCTTTTGACTCTAAACCAAATCATCTTTTCATTGTGTTTTGCTTGCAGGGCTCTAAAATCTTTTTATTTTAAATAGTTTTGGATTTTTCTGAGAATCTTGAACGATGGTTTCTGTGTTAACTTGATCTGACTTCATAAAGGCATCCTCCTTTATCCCAGACATCTTCATTTTGGGGACTGCCTTCTGTGACAGCTGGAAATGTTTCCCTCACCCAGGACTGAGAGCAGAAACACAAACAAAAGTCAGGTGACTACTCACTGAAGCACCATCTGTTTCATCAGCCTCCCCACTTTCCCTTCAGCGCCAAGGGCATCACAATAGCCACATGGGCATCCAAACTGAGTGTGCACTTGGACCTCAAGGTATCAGGAACTTAGTAACAGATGGCCTCCATTAATGGACATCCTCCTGTGCACCTTAAGCCTAGAGTAAGGGGCTGGCCCAGATTTCAATGTATTTATTTACATGAGGAAATTGCATTTTGACATAATTAGCCACCCAAATGTGCTCAGACTCACTCTGGAAACACGAATTAATCAATATTTCCTTTCAAGGGGGAAGGACATACTGCTGCTCACCTCAGTGGGCTATTGGGTTACAAGCAGTCAGAAGAAAACTTCTAGAGATCTGTGAATTTTATATGAGGAGATTTCTAGGGATATTAGACCTTTTTTGACCCTTGTTACTAGGAGGAAAAAGAGGCTTTAGAATAGGGGTTATGAACCTTTCTCTGTGTTGCGGACTCCTTAGAAGTCTGGCAAAACCTATGGATTTCTGGTCAGGTTGTTGTTTTTAAACATATGAAAGTAAATGATAGAATTACCAAGGAAACCAATTATATTGAAATATACTTATCAAAATATTAAAAAAAATAAGTGTATGCACTTCATAATTAGAATTCTTGCAAGAGTTTAGAGGCTTGGCTAGTACACTTATACATTATAGAGGGCAATACTAATTTCTTTGGAGGGAGAAAACACATGGGGAGACAAAGAGAAGGACCTGCCCCTAAAAGTAATAAATCAGCATGAATATGTGGTAACTTCATAGGGAAGTGGACCTGGGCTGGACTATTTTGGTCCCTGGCCCCCAGGTTAAAAACCCCTTAATCTGGTCCATCCCCCTCGTTTTACAAACGAGGAAACTGACACCAAGAGAGGAGAAGTAACATTTCCAAAGCTTTGCAAGTTATTTGCATAGCCAGAATTTAAACTCTGGTCTTCATTATCCTTTGACCTCAGGCCTAATTACCTTTCTATTGTATAATTTTTTTTTTACTGTACTTTGTGCAGTTTGTTTTTTGACCTCAATATAAGATGTCACATTTATCTTTATTACATTAGACTTATTAGACTTCATCCCATTGTTCTTGGTTATTGAAATCCTTATGGATTACGATTTTATCATCTAACTAGTTAGCTGTCTAAAACTTTTTCCACTAAAAATTTGATAAATAATACAGTGAATGTAAAATTATTGAACAGAACAGGACAGTGGATTGAGTCCTGGAACACTCCAGCAATAATAACTGACATTTTGATAATGCTTTGCACTTTTCAAAGCATTTTGCATACATTAGCTTATTTTGTCCTCATTGAACTGTGAGGCATTTCTACAGATATTATCTTCACTTAGCAACTGAGAAAACAGACTCAGATCAAGTGTCTTACACATGATCACAAGTAGTCACATTGTAACAGGTAACATGAACTAACTTTGTGACCTTGGGCACAAGGTCTTCAGTCCAACGGACTTCAACTTTCTTCTTTGTATTGATGCTGTGCACATGATAGACATTTAAATATTTGTTGATTTGGACTTGATCTCAAAGGGCCACTGCAGTCTTAATGTTGTTGTTCAGTCATTTTCAGTTGTGTTTGATTAGGGGTTTTCTTGGCAATGATACTAGAGGGGTTTGCTATTTCCTTCTCCAGCTCATTTTGCAGATGAGGAAAATGAAGCAAACAGGGTTAAGGGACTTGCCAGGGTAACACAACTAGAAACTGTCTGAGGTTGAATTTAAACTCAGGTCTTCTATCCACTGCACCACTTAGCTGTCCACACCTAACATTGCCGAATTTTAAGGGTGAGCATTGTGCCAGTCCCTGATTGTCGTGTCTGATATATTTGAGTTGGGCAGACCAGCTACCCATCATGCTCGGTTAAAAATAGTGATGATGGCTTACATTTTTAGTGCTTGAAATCAAAGACTGCCATATAGAGTGCTTCTCTGCATAGCCCATGGAAGCTAGGATGGAGCTGGGCACTTGGGAGGCACTCAGTAATTCCTTGTTGATTAGTTGACAGATTAATGTTACAGACTGCTAGGGAAACGTGATGATCCACTAGGGCAGGCAGTGACATAGGGACCTTTGTAAGGCCTCAGTTTCTGGAAACTCCCAGAACTTGGGCACCATCAATGCACAGACTTGCCTTTGTCTCTATGCAAATAGAGGTGAAGAAATGTCTGTAGGTAGGGCTTCACCACCCTGTTCTGCTGTGTGCTGAGAATTTTACATTACAGATGTGCCAAAATGCTAGAAAATCTTCATATGGTAAAGAAAATTGTGCATAGCCCCATATTATAGTGGGAAGAAGAGAGTGAAATTTGGAGGCAGAAATCCTGGGTATAAGTGCCATCTCCATCACTTACTAACAGTGTGATGGATGGCAAATTACCTAACATATCTGTTCCTCATCTGTAAAATGGGAAGAATAAAACTAACATTGCCCACTTCACAACATTGTTGGAGAGTGCAATATAAACACTAAAAACTGTCAAAATATAAACTTGTTATTAATTCAATACTGCTGTGATTTCACTTTTATGAATACCCTCTATATTAATAATATCTAACATTATGGAACCTTAAGGTTTGTAAAAATACTTTACGTACATTATCTCATTTAATTCTGACAAGAACAAACAAACAACCCCTATGAGGCAAAAGCTGTGGGTATTATTTTCCCAGATAAGGAAGCTTGGACTCAGATAAATTAGGAGATTTGCACATGGTCACCCAGCTTGAGGGGCTAAAGGCTAGATATGATCCCAAATCTCTCCTGCTCTAGTGTTCTTTCTGTTATATTATGAATTGATGGAGATGGCAAATCAGCCCCCTCCCCCATCTACCCATCATTAAATCCTCATATATTTATATATGATCTCCTGATTTTCTGTGTTTCTAAAATTCATCAAGAGGTGGCCATTCCTTGAGTGATGAATGTCTCCAAACTTAGGCTGGTCCTTGGCCAGAAGGTATATAGTCTACTGTCAAGAGAATTCAAACTCAAAGCCTTTCCAGCTTCAGTTAGTGTTCTGCTGGCATAGTCTTCAGCAGCCCATACCATACTGAGGTGTGGACTAGGACTTCATTGGAGCTTTATTATTTATTATTTTATTATTATTAGTGGCAATGATAATAATGATGATGATAGCAATAATAATAATAGCTAGCATCTCTATAGTATATAAGCTTTGTAAAATGTTTTATAGATATTATTTCATCTTATCCCAACAACAACCATAGGAGGTAGGTCCTGTTATTATCCTCATTTCATAATGAGGAAACTGAGGCAGATAGAGATTAAGTGACTTGCCCAGGGTCACACTGCTAGTAAGTATCTGAGGCTGGATTTGAACTCAGATCTTTCTGACTCTAGATCTCATACTTTATCCACTATATCACTTCTAAATCAGGCTTAAAATGAGTGGGAATTATGTGTATAAATACCTTGCTAAATTGAAAAGTGCTGCTAATCCTGGTGATCACCATAAGCTTCTGACTCCCATGTGTTCATAGTCTCTGGGAAAGTGATTTTGAACATTTGGTTCCCAGGACCAGAAAATCAGAAGTTCTGCCATAGTTCTAGGTATTTTACAATGGGCTCATTTCCTTCATTTAGTGATGTATGTGAATGAGAGAAAATTCTGGATGGATAGAGTTGAAAAGCAAGATTCAGTTTCCTCAAGAAAAGGACAATACATTATGAGGAACTAATGATACTACTACTACTACTAAACACTACCATTACAACAATTACTATTACTACTACTACTTCCACCACCAGCTTTAGGAATGAATACTATAATGTGGCTATTCTGAACCAGATTATAGCTATTGGAGTAGAGAAAAATGCTAAGAACATGTGAAATATCTAATTCTTAGCCAACCTGGAGTAGTAACTATTCCCACAAATTTGGTATTCTGTCACTTACTATAATAATAGCTAGCATTTCTATAGAACTTTCAACTTTGTAAGGCACTTTATAAATATCTCATTTATAAAGACAGATACTGAGATCGTGCTTTGTCCCTACTATTCCTATGTGCATTTGAAACAGGTCACCCTGCATGTCTTAAATACATCTGTTTCTAATCTGTACTTTTCAGAATCCTCGTTGTTCTTCAAGGCTCACCTAAGGTGCTCCGTTTTCTGTGAATCTCTCCCTGATCAAAAGAGAGAGAGAAAGAGAGAGAAAGAGAGAGAGAGAGAAAGAGAGAGAGAGAGAGAGAGAGAGAGACAGAGACAGAGACAGAGAGAGACACAGAGAGACAGAGATAGAGACAGAGACACAGAAAGACAGAGACACAAAGAGAGAAACAGAGACAGATACAGAGAGACATATAGAGATAGAGAAACAGAGATAGAGACACAGAGAGACAGAAAGAGACAGATAAAGAGGCAGACACACACACACACACACACACAGAAAGACTGAGACACAAAGAGAGAAACACACACACACAGATAGAGATAGAGAGAGAAAAGACAGAGACATTCAGGCTTATCTTCACCCCAGCCATGTTCAGACCTGCTACACTTGTTACAGCTACCCTCAAACTGGATCATTAGAAACCAATCCTAGGATAAACTAGGGCAGAGGAGCTCTGTACTTCATTGTACCACACATTCTCATCTTTATCATGGCCATGTTTTAATAATTGTAATCAAATACCCACTCCCCTTATCTCAGGAAAGAGCATGTTAATGGACTACCCTATGTCTTCACTCACCATCTTCATGACTTCCTAGACAACAACTCCTTTCCCTGTCCACTACTCCCCTAAATTGTCTCTTCCATTAAAATTGTGAGGGTGTGGATTATCTTCTTATTCTCAGTGCTTGGCACAGTATTTGAGACATAGTAAGCATTTAATAAATTTTTTTTCATTCTTTCATTGTTTGAGTGAATGATTCATTCATTGTCTAGGTTCTGGGGTACTATGATGTTTGGGGTTGTAATCACGTAAACTACTGCAGGTTTCCAGAAGTGGGGGACCTTGTTCCTGGATGGGGCTGGGATCAAATCTGCAATGGACCAGTTTCATGCTGCTGTCTGAAGGTTTCTTGATTTAGGGAGGTGCATGGTAGCATCCCAACCCTAATTACTACATGGGGAGGAGAGCAGAATCCTGGTGCCAGCAAGGGAACGTGGTCATGGATCTGAAAGGCCAGAGGTGGAAACTATGTTAAAACAGAAATCAGAACAAAGGCAGAAAAGGCCAATGAGAGGTGAGGTCAAGATAGCTGCAGGAGGTCCATAGCTAGGTAAACAACAGTGTGGAGCATGTTAAAGCATCCTCCTAATTTGCTATGCTCAGTGGTTCTGTGAACATGTGTTTTTTTTAAGTTGATCATGGATAGCCAACCCTTCCCTCCCATTTCTTCTGAATTCTTTCCAGCTGAATGGGTCTTTGGAATCTTGCCCTAATTGTTCTCAAGGACAATGGTAATTCTAAGTAGTAGAGAGGGCTCAGAGAGATCACACAATTAAGAGGAGATAGGGTCACAGATAGGGGACATGAGGACACATGCAGCCCTTCACAGAGGAACTTGTTTACCTATTGGAAGTCCTACTCTTCAAGTCCAACCCAAATGTCATTTCCTCTAGGAAGTCTTCCTTGATTCCCCTGGATGGTCACAACTTTCCCCCTGAGACCTTATCTAATATATTTTTTTAACCCTCTAATGTACTTATCCTATAATATCGTATGTTATAACTCCTTATGCTGGTATTATCACCCAGCTAATCTCTAATTTCCAGGATGACAGAGGTCATGTCTTATCTAAACTTTGTCTCTTTTACATTTATCACTGTTCTCTGCACCAAGTAGGTGCTTAATAAACTCTTGTTGTAATTTGTTATTGTATCATGTAGAGGCAAAGGACAAGAATTGAAGATTATAAAATTGGGAAGCTAGAGGGAAGGGCTAGTTGGGAGCTATTACTTGGAGTAACTACTGGGGTATCACTTCAGGGAGCTAGAAACAAGTAAGAGAGAATATTTTAGATATGAATATTACATAAGACCTTATAAGAAAAAAAAAAAAACATGGAGTGGTAGCACTGAAAAGGACCTGTGTTAAAACAAAGACAGTCAGAGTCAGAAAGGACCTTAAAATTGTGAATGACAGACCCAGAAGGCATCTCGCAGGTCATCTGTGGCAATGACATTGTTTTACAGATGAACCAATAGAAATGTTTGTCAGAACTCATTGCTTCCTTTTTTTTTCTTTTCTCACTTTCTACTCACCCTCCTAATTCTTTGTGATCTAGATTCCTACTCCACCACTCAACTGAAACTGCTCTCTCCAAGTTTGTCACAGATGTCTTAGCTGTTAAAGCCAATGACTGTTTCTCAGTTCTAATCTTTCTCGACCTCTGTGAAACTTTTGTCATGATCAGTCTCCTCTCACTCTCAGACATTCTTTCTCTCTCGTCTTCTGTAATGCTGTTCTCCCGAGGTTCACCTCACTTTTTGGCTAATCTCAGTCTCTTCTGCTACATTATCAACTGCCTTCATATACCAAAAAAAAATGCAGATATTGCCTAAAGTTTTCTTCTGGGGTTTCTTCCTCTCTAAACACACACTCTCTCTGTCTCTTTCTCTGTCTCTGTCTCTCTGTTTCTGTCTCTGTCTGTGTCTCTGTCTCTGTTTCTCTCTCTCTCAACAGGTTACATGGTTTAAATGATCATCTCTATTCAGATGATTACCAGATTTAAATATCCAGACCTAGTCTTTCTTCTGAACTCCATGCCAGCTATTGGTAGCTATTTGGTAGCTATTTCCACCTGGGCCTCACATAGGTTTTTCAAACTGAACATGACCAAAACTGAACTCATATTTTCTTCAAAACCCATCCTTGCTTCAAACTTCCCTACTTTTGTTGATAGCACCACAAACCTTGCAGTCATCCAAGTTTGCAGCCTTGGAATGATACTTGAAATTTACTCCTCCTTCAACCTCATATCAGTTGTTGGTCCTACCGTGACAACATCTCTTGTATCCATCATTTTATCCTACAGTAAAGCTGTAGGGGGCCATTGAGGATTTTTGAGTAGAGAAGTGACAAGCTCAGTTCTCTTTTAGGAATAGCGAGTTGATTGCTGAGTGGAGGATAAATTGGAGAAGAGATACTAGAACAAAGGAGGTTATTAGGTAACTATTGCTGAAGCCCAGGTAATAAGGTCAAGTTCATTCACACACCCCTCCCTATTTCCTGCAGAATAAAATGAAAAATTCTCACACAGCCTTGGAAAGCCTTCTACTATATGGCTCTCTCCTTTTTTTTCAGTCTTATTCTGATTATTTCCTTTTCATACACGCTCCATTCTAGTCAAACTGGCCTACTAGCTATTCCCCAGACGTGATATTTCATTTCACAATTCTGCGCCTTGATGGAAATGGTCTCCCATGTTGATGCCTCTTCATCTTCCTCTTATGGAATCCCTAGCTGCCTTCAAAGCACACTCAGGGCTCAATAATAGGTCCCAGGTCAAACCCTACTTGGTCATTGTTCGGGCCCAGATTGGCTCAGAAAGAATGTAAATAGCAATTGTTTCTGTTGTGACCAGAAACCCTGAGGGTCTTCCCCTCCCAGATAATTTTTTTTTAAAGAGGCCATTCTTTGCCTCATTTCTTATTAAGCCTTAACCACTGAAGTGGGTCAGTCAAACTAGTCCTGTTAAAGACCTTAGCTTAAAAAGACCAAGGTTCCCCACTGTATCCTGGGGCATCTCCAGGTGTTCTGATCAGTATCTGGTCACTGGACCCAGATAGCCCTGGAGGTAAAAGTGAGGCTGATGACTTTGCACAGCCCTTACTCACTTAAATCCACTTCATTTGCATATCATGGCATCACCTTCTTGATGTCGTGGTCCTCTTCCAGAATAAAGGACAAATAGCAAGCAAGCAGGGACCATCTCCTCTGCAAAGCCTTTCTGTTTTGCCCCAGTTATAAGTGTGCTTGCTCCCTACTGGAATGACTTTATTAGTTTTATACACTTTGTGTTTGTGTGTGTACATGTTCCATTCTCCCAGAAGAGGAAGACAAGGACTGGCTTATTTTTGTCTTTTGTCCCCAGTGCCCAGCATAGTGCCTTGCATATGGTAGACACTAAATAAATATTTGTTGAATTGAATTTATTTGGAAATAGAAAGGATAAGATAAACTATAGCCCAAAGATTGTTTACTCCAGGGGTCTAGGAATTGTCAATCCTATATAAATAAGGTAAGCTGAGTTGTGACAGATATAGCAAAGAGATAGAAACTAGATTAGTTTGGGATCCCCTTCTTTCAGTTAATTTCTGAAAAGTTTAAATGACCTAGATAAGAGTTGGTGAAATAGGTGGCCACCCACAGGATATGATTTTAGAGACACCAAAATATTTATCCTCCAATATTATTTACTTCTTCAGAAGCTATGGTGCCTTAAATGACCATCAGGCTATTGTAGGCATATTTGGTGTATCAGAAAGAAATTGAATTTGGAGTTGGAAGACTTAAGTTCAAACAGTTTTTTTTCTTTTTAATCACTTACTGGTTTGTTTGTTTGTTTGTTTTGAGGGGCTGGGGGAGGAGTGGCAAGATGGCAGAGTAGAAAGAGTGCCAGGCCTGGAGTCAGGAAGATTCCTCTTCCTGAATTCAAATATAGCCTCAGATACTATCTGTGTGACCCTGGGCAAGTTACTTAACCCTATTTCCCTCAGTTCCTTATCTGTAAAGTGAGCTGGAGAAGGAAATGGCAGACCATTCTAATATCTTTGCCAAGAAAACAACAAAAAGGGTCATAAAGAGTCAGATATGCATATGAAAAAAATGCTCTAAATCACTATTAATTAGAGAAATTCAAATTAAAACAACTCTGAGGTACCACATCATACCCATCAGGTTGGCTAACACGACAAAACAGGCAAATGATAAATGTTGGAAAAGATGTGGTAAAATTGGAAAACTAATGCATTGTTGGTGGAGTAGTGAACTGATCCAGCCATTCTGAAACTGGAACTATGCCCAAAGGGCTATAAAATTGTGCATACCTTTGGATTTAGCAATACCACTTCTAGGTCTGTAATCCAAAAAGATCATAAAAATGGGAAAGGGACCCATGTGTACAAAAATATTTATAGCAGCTCTTTTTGTAGTGGCAAAGAATTGGAAATTGAGGGGATGCACATCAATTGGGGAATGGCTAAACAAGTTGTGGTACAGGAATGTAATGGAATACTATTGTGCTATAAGAAATGATGAGCAGGCAGATTTCAGAGACACCTGGAAAAACTTTCATGAACTGATGGTAAATGAACTGAGCAGAACCAGGAGAACATTGTACACAGTAACAACAGCATTGTGTGATTACTAATTTTGATAGCTCTTCTCAGCAATGCAATGATCTAAGTCAATTTCAAAAGACTCATAATAGAAAATACTATCCACATCCAGAAAAAGAACTATGGAGTCTGAATGTAGATCAAAGCATACCATTTTCTTTTTTTTTTTCTTTCTTGTGGTTTTTCCCTTTGTTCTGATTCTTCTTTCACAACATGACTAATGTGGAAATATGTTTAATATGATTGTACATGTATAGCCTATATCAGATTGCATGCTGTCTTGGGGAGGGGAGGAGGGAAGGAATGGGAGAAAAGTTTAGAACTCAAAATCTTATAAAAGTGAATGTCAAAAACTAAAACAAACTGATTAACTACATATGTATATATATGCATATATATATATACATATACACATTTATAAATATATACATAGATAGATTTTTTTTAAAGAGTCAGACATGACTGAAAAACAACTAAAGAAAAGTTTTGGGGACCCTAAGCAATTTATTTAACTTCTCTGAGCTTCAGTTTCCTCATTCGTAAAGTGGGGAAGTTAATAATACCTATTCCAGTGGTGGGGAACCTGAAACCTCAAGGTCACATGTGACACTCTAGGTCCTCAAGTGCGGCCCTTTGACTGAATCCAAATTTCACAGAACAAATTTATTAATAAAAGGATATGTTCTGTAAGACATGAACTCAGTCAAAAGGCTGCACCCAAGGACGTAGAAGGTCACCTGTGGCCTCAACTCAGGCCACCCCTGAATTCTAAAGAGCACATAGAATTATCATGATGATCAAATGCAATGATGGATATACATCATAAAGTGATAGATAAATGTCAGGTATTATTATTATTATTATTTTCCTTTGGATTAAAGTATTGTTTTCTAAGAGGGCCCTGACAAAGGGCACACTTGTCATTTTTGTTTCTTTCATTACTTCTCTTTGTTGTGCTGATAAAGACAATATCATAGAATATTGGACCAGAAGGATCATCTAGGTTAATTTCTTGATTTTACAGTTGAAGAAGACTGTCAAGGAAGATTCTTAGTAAGTAGCAAAACACAAACCTGAATATAAGTGTAGCATGCATGCTCTCACCCTTTCTCTCAGAGCCAGGCTGCTATATTGACCCCTCGGGGTACCAGGAGGTAACCTGGAGGAATTGGGGTGTGACTCTTCCCTACTACCATTGGCTTGAGCCTCCACTGGTTCTATTGCACTCATTGTTAGGGTCCAGTAACTAGCATCCTAGTTACATTTGACTATTTAACTTTGGTTAGCATTTACAAATAGATATTTACTTTAAAGATTTAGCAAATCTCTACACTTGTACATACTTACATTTTATTTCTTCACCCTTCCCCTCCCTACATCTCCATATCTTTAGGGACATACTCTCACCTTATCACCTTAGTCTCTGAAGGAGTAGGTTCAAAACTTAAATCTGTTCTTACAAAACATGGGTTTTGTTCAAGTTCATGTTCTAAGATAACACAACCGTCAGATGAGTCCTCATCTTAGTTTTCACTGGCCTGGGCCCCGAAGGATAACATTTGGCCCTTCAGGGCACTGCTGCTGCCGTCTGCAACATCCAGTCTGGAAACCAAACTCTGAAACATCAGGACACCAGAGCACCCTCATGACCTTTCAAAACTCCCAAGATCGAAGACTCCATTCCGTTCACCCAAAACAGGAAAGAACAAATGAAAAGGTCAAGGACTGAGGCATCTTTGTTGGGGCTACATGGACCTCAGAGTGAGGAAGGCACTAAAGGTTGCCCTTACAGTAAGGTCTTTCATTCCACTCTGTGAACAAAGGTATTATTGAACTCCTCCCTGATGTGAATGAAAGAAGGAGGAGCTAACTGATTCTGACAGGGCTTTCTGAATACCTTCAAAGCCAATCCTAAAACCTCTCCTTCACCACATGGTTAGCCAACTAGACTCAATTATGGAAAGTCTACAATGCTCCACAGTGTCTCCAAGCTCTTCCTTTACAAGTCAACATAATTCTCCCAGTAACTACCTTCCATGTATCCCCCCATGTGGACAGGTTTCATCAATCAAGCAAGATGATGGGGTCTGAGCATGTGCCTGACCCTCATTACACAAGCCTTATGACTTCACATTTAGTATCCTTTCTACTGCATTAATATTCTCTTGATTTGATTTGTCTGCCCAATTCAATAAACATTTATTGAGCACCTACTATTGTGTGAGAACTGTGCTTAACTCTGGGGAAGATTTACAGTTTAGAACAGACATGTCCTTGTCCTCATGGAACTTATAACCTACTTATGAAAACATCTTTGTTTCCATTGACCTGAGTCCCTTAAGAACCCAGGAAAAAAAATAGGGGAAATGATTTTTTGTTAAAATTTGTTTTTGTTAAAGTTGTTAAATTTTTTGTTAAAAACCCATGAAGTCCATGAAAGACTCTTGCCCTATCCCATTCTCCCCTACTTGAGCATCTCCAGTGATGAGAAACTAACTACCTTCTGACATGCTTTCTAGAAATCCAACCCGAGTGAGTTAGGGGCTGAATATACCTTCCCTGGAGGATTGGATTCCTCCCTTTTTGTATGACTGGAACCCAAATTTGGCTTATGCCAAGAACTGCAACTGCCAACCATTTGGAGCTTTGGAAACCTAGTTCAAGAAGACTCTGGCCCAATCCCAGCTATTTAGAAGAAGGCATCAGCACAGCCCTGTGGGGACAGGTGGTCTGTTTGGATAACTCAGCCAGCAGAGATTTGCCATTGCTTATCTATGTCCTCTTGGCTGCTAGCTTCGTAGACAGGGATTATGGCCCTAAGAGTTACCTCCTAATTTCAATTTAACACTAGCCAATTAAGCTAATGTAATTTTAAGTGATAAAAACATATTGTCCAGACACCAATAGAAATATATTGTCCAAACATACTGTCCTTCACAATGGTGAAGGTGATAGTCTTGCTGTCTTCTGCTTTAGACTACATCTGGAATATGGCAATCTGAGAACACATTAAGAAAGATATTGATAAACTATAACATGAAGTACAAGGAAAATAGTGAGGGGAAAGGGAATCACTCCTTAGAGGCATCAATTGAAGGAACATGGGCTGTTTAGCTTAGAGAAGACTTAGGGAGAACAAGATGGCTGTCTTCAAATATTTGAAGGACTATCTTGGGCAAAGAACATTAAACATGTTATAATTAATTGTAGAGGTCAGAGCTAGGAATATTGGATGGAAATTGAAGGGAGGAAGTTTGGGGCACCATATTCAATAGAATATAAGCTCCTGGAGGGCAGGGGCTGGATTTTGTTTTTTTTTTTTTGGTTTGTTTGTTTTTGGTCATTATAACTCCAGAAAGTGGCACAGTCTGCTTGGCACATAGTAGGCCCTTAACAAAAGTTGTTTGACTTTATTGAGGAAGAACTTGCTAAGAATTAGAGGGGTCTGGTAATGGAACAGCCTCTCATGTGAGGTAATAAGCTCATTGTCACTGGAGGTGCTGAAGCTAGATGATAATTGTCAAGTTTTGTAAATTTTACACAGTAAAACCCCATCTAAGTAAGGATAAGCTATTACTATTACACTTTATTTTCTTCAAGGTCAATTCAGATGCTTTCACTTAAGGGTAGCCTTTTCTAATCTCTCTAGTTGTTATTCCTCTCTCTTTTCTGAAATTATATTATATTTACCTCATTAAATGCTGTAAGTGCATAGAGGGCAGAGATTTTTTTTTTCCTTCTCTTGTCTGAATCTGCAGTGCCTAGCACAGGGCTTGACTCATAAGGAGTACTTAATGAATATTAACTGAAATGAATTTATTGCCATTCTGTTATTGTGGTTATCAAAGGGATTCTAGGAGGGGGTAGGAGGTTAGGCTAGATAACCTATACAATAATGTAACTGTAGAATGTTATAGCTAGACAGGGGCCTTACAGGTCATTTCCCCTCTCAACCTCTCCATTTAATTGTAAGACATTTTGTTTTTCCTTCTCTAACTCTTGGATTCTATGTTTCCTTTCCGTGGATATCCAGATTTCCAGAAAGGGTCTGGAATGACATCAGAAATGAGCTGGGTGTGTCTTGTTTTTTTAAAAACAAGGAACTTACTGGGTGTATTCCCTTGTAGCAATTTGGCCTTTGTTCCAGCCAGCTTTGGAAGACACACAAGAAAGGGCCAGAGGGCCAGACTGGTGCATCCCTGCAATCATTTGTATCTGGTCCCTTCCTTTATTCTTCTTCGTTTTTACATACACACTTGGAAGGGGCTTCTGCAAAACTGTGCATACAATCCCCAGAGAGATAATGTTGTTTAAAAACCTACTCCTGAAATCTGTTCTGTCCCCACCACTCTGAGGAAATGAGGCTGCCAACACCTCAGGAGTAGCTAACTCATCACTAAGTTTATTTAAAAGGGCTAAGAATGGGGAAGGAAAGTGTTCTGATATAATGGGAAATTGAGGCTCTCTATGGCAGCAGCCTGGTGGGATGACTTTGTCCACAGAGCACTGAACTCAAGTCAGGCTGTGTTGCTAGGCCTTACTAAGGTCAGTCTGAATCTCTCTATCAAAAGAGGGGGTTGAATGAGGCTATTTCTAAAGCTTCTTCCTGATCAAAAAGTCTATAATGTCTAAGGTTCTTCCTAGCTCTATTATTTCTGGTTCAGGGATAGGTTCTTGGAGTTAGTAAACTACATTCCTAAATGTTGGGGCACCTATGGTCTTCACTGATTTTACTTTGAGCTTCTTTGTTATTATAGTTATTCCTTCCATATTATGGGGCATGGTGCCCTGTGATCTGGAAAATTTGTAGAAATTTTTTTGGCCTTCCCTTTGTACCAGAGAAGTCTGAATTTTTTCTTTTTCTTTTATTGGGTTTTTACAGTAACTTATTGTAAAATTTGGGTTGATACTATACAATACTATTAAAATATTTTATGCATTTCTGAGTTTCTAAATTTTTTTGTATGTCATTTGCTGGCCTTTGCATGGTCTGCAGCTTCTGTAAAACTCCCCTCAAATTCCCATTTAATTTCTTATGCTGACCCACAATATATTGAACCAGTGAAGGGGAAAGTCACAATGGGGAAGGGATAATTGTATTGCTTTGTCATACCTAGGAATGTTTAATAATGTTTGCTGCTACTAACAGAATCATGGGTTTCTAACTTTTGTGTGTGACTCCTTTAGAAGTCTGATAAAGCCTATAAACTTCTTCAAATAATGTTTTTAAATGCATAAAGTAAAATACTTAGGATTACAAAGGAAACTAATTAGATTGAAATACATGTCATTGATACCTTCTGCCCCTTTGATTGAAGGGTAAAGTGATGAGCTCCTCCCCAAAAGGAGTGTGCACAGGTCAGCCATCTCTTTTTTTTCCACCTGAATATTCTCCTTTCAATTTCTCCATTAGGGTTCCCACTGACTGGCTATCTTTTTACCTTGTTTCTCTGCTTCCTGCTCCTTCTTTTCTTGCCCCGTCAATGAGAGCCAGAGTGATTTGAGCTGAAGGATGGTCTTTAAGAAAGAACGAAAAAGAAAAGGTTTCAGAG
Organism: Vombatus ursinus; assembly: GCF_900497805.2. NCBI lineage: Eukaryota > Metazoa > Chordata > Mammalia > Diprotodontia > Vombatidae > Vombatus > Vombatus ursinus. The sequence continues at coordinate 341,704 of NW_020953958.1, forward strand.
ACTAAAATTTACGTTCCCTTTGGGTGGAGCACCTGCAGGTAAGGGTATGATACTCTATGTGGACAGAGGAGAGGGAAAGAAAGGAAGAAAAAAGAAAGAGAGAGAGAAAGAAAAAGAAAGGAAGGAAGGAAGGAAGGAAGGGAGGGAGGAAGAAAGGAAGGAAGTGAAAGAAAGTCATGTTGCCCAACTGGTCAGTTCCGGTTTGGTCTCCAGTGTGAAGCTCCTTTTCTACTCATAGAGGTTGCTGTTTGTTCTTCATTCTAGGATAGGACCATGACATCAGGGAGGTGATGCCATGCTTGGTCATTGTTTGAGCCCTGATTGGCTCAGAATTAACGTAAATAGCAATTATTTTTTTTTTTTTTTGGCCAGAAGCCCTGAGGGTATTCACATCCCAGATTGATTTTTTTTTTTTTGACTAGGTAAAGAGGACGTTTTCTCATTCTCATTTCTTATTAAGTCTTAATCACTGAATTGGGTCTGCCTCAGTCAAACTGAGACCTGTTAAAGACTTTAGCTTGAAAAGGCCATCTACATCTTGGGCCATCTCCAGTTGTCCTGATCCGTATCTGGCCACTGGACCCAGATGGCTCCGGAGGAGAAAGTGAAGCCGGTGACTTTGCACAGCCCTCCCTCACTTAAATCCAATTCACTCGCATGCCATGGTATCACTTCCCTGATGCCATGGTCCTCTTTGAGACGGAAGTACAACCAACAACAGCAGCAGCCGCTGCTGCAGCAGCGACAGCAACAACAACAGCCCTCCCCCACTTTTATCTTCCTTTTCTGTGTTATCTTCACTCATTAGACTGTAAGTTCCTTGAGAGCAAGAACTGTCTTTCTTTTTCATATTTGTATCCCCCTGCCTAGAAAAATACCTGGCACATAGTAGGCACTTGATATTTATTTACTGACCTATAGAACTATTTTTAACAAGGAGGTGGACCCCAGATTAAGAACTCTATGCACCCATTCCCTTTGAGTAAGTGGCAGCCCAAAGCCGCTCCTCTAATATACGAGGAGACGTATTTGAGGCTTCATTTCCTCCTTGACCATTCCAAGGAGTAGGAGGTTTGTGACCCGCACAAAGAAACATTTTAATGTAGCCCCCGTCTCAATTTATGTGAAGTGAGTAAATATCTGGCTGTTCTCTACTACCAGTGGCTATGTATTATTGGGCTAAATCATCAATAAGCACTAAATAATAAAGTTTGTGCTTGTTGGGCTATCAACATCATCTGTGTAACCGTTTTTCAGAGGCAGTTTGGTAGGACAGTGGATAGAGTGCTGGACTTGACCTCAGGAAGACCTGAGTTCAAATTCTACCCCAACTACTTGCTAGCTAAGTGACCCTTGGGTAAATCATTTAACCTTTCTCAGCCTCAGTTTCCTCATCTATAAAATGGGGATCATAATAACAGCTATGTCCCAGAGTTATTGTGAGAGTAGAATGAGATAATGTTTGTAAAGTAAATGCTAGCTATTTCAGTAACAGAACCAAATCTATCCCAAGATGTCAACATCGGGATTCATCTTAGCTTTTCAGTCATATTTCACATTACTCAACTTCATGTACTCTCACCAAAGTGAACTATTATCTGTTTCTTGAACTCAAAAGTTCTATCTTCTGCCTCCACGCATTTGCTCAAAGCCTTCCCCCTTCCCCACTCCCTATAAAGGACAATTCAATGCAACACAATTCAGTAAGCCTTAATAAGTACCTGCTATTTGAAAGATATTTCATTAAGCTCTATTGGATACAAAGTCCCTGCTCTCAAAGAACGTATACTCTGCAGGAAGAATACAGAATGTAAACCAATACATAATTAAAGATATCTGACTTTCAGAATTGTTGTAATCCTTCACAGCTGAGCCACTAATTGTAAGCACTGCTTATTTGGATACATAGCACAGCCTGGTTTCCTTTCTTAGTTACTTTTTTTTGACCTGTATGTATCTCATCACTCCTACTAGACGGCAAACGTCGAGAGGGCAGGAAGTAAGACCAATTCGTCTTTCTATTAACCATAGATTCTTGTACATGATCCGTGCTTGGTGAAGGTTTGTTGACTGGTTAAATGTTTTTAAGTCAGTTCATTTGATCCTGGAGGCAATAGAGAACACTGGAGAATACCGAGTAGGAAAGGTGATATGATCTGACCTGGACTTAAAGTTCTTGTGAATTGGAAAATACCATGCACAAGAGACATTATTGTTGTTTTTATTTTTAAATTAATTTTTTTCAATTAACAACAATCTATTTTCTTTCCCTTTTATCTTTCCCCATTAGAAAAAAGAAAGAACAAGATAATCTCTGTGACCAACATGGCTAGTCAAGCAAAATTAATTACTGCATTGGCCTTGTTCATAAAATACATGTCTTAATATGCATCTGGGTTTTTTTTTGTTTTTTTGTTTTTTTTACAATTTTAACTCTATAACTAGGGGTTGACAAAGATTTTTTTTTTTTGGAGATGGAGAGCATGATTTATATTCTTAAATATCTGAAGATGAGAGGGAGTGTGTAGTGGAAAGACAAGGATTTTCAAATCTAAGGGTCCAAGTTCAAATCCTGACTCTGTTATCATGAGCAACTCATTTCACCTTTCTTGGCCTCAGTTTCCTTGTCTTTAAATAAGAAACTTGAGAGGGTTTATTAGGCTACTTGTGGACCTAAATCCTATGCTGTTAATAAGCATCTAGTGGTCAGTAGATAAAGTGCTGGACCTGGAGTCAGATGTATTCACCTCTGGTCTCAGTTACTTACTAACTGGATGATCCTGGAAAAACCACTCAACATTTTTCTGCCTCAGTTTCTTCATCAGTATAATAAATAGCACATAATTCTCAGGATTGTTGTGAGGAGTAAATGAAGTGATATTTGTAAAACACTATGTAAAATAAAGGTGTTTAATAATGAATATTTTATTTTTGATAAGTAGTGAGTTTCCTATTCCTGGAATAATTTAAGCAGATTTTGAATGACTGCTTCTTGAAGATATAGACAAAATTGTTCAGGGGTAAGTTTGAGGAAAGTATCTCTGAGGTCCCTTCCTATTTCTGAGATTCTATAATTCCATGAATCAAGGATTTTTAATGTTCTGCAATATCCTTTCCTTAATGATTACAATGGTCCAAAAATTTTCGAGTTTTATCTAACTAATTCCATGCTTTCAGTAGTGGGGTCCATTCTCCAGACTTGGTGTAAATGTTCTAATCATAGTGCAGTTGGTGGCAGATAAATTAATTAAGCTCATGTTTGAACATCAGCTCTATTCTTTATTTGCTTAATTCAAGTCTGTCTTCTTGAGAAATATCACCCTGTAAAAATATTGACTGAAAACTCAAAAGCATATGGAAGTGATTATAGATAAAAAAATAAAAATGATTAATTTGTAAAAAAAAAAAAGTATTGACTGAAGGTGGATCTTTAGTACACCTTGCAAGTATATACAATTCATAACTATTCATGATGGTTAGCTCTTATTTCTTCCTGAGGAGGCTGAATAATTCGGTGTTCCAGCCACACTAGATTCCTAGGACCCCACATTCTCCTTTTCTCATATCTGCCTGTTGAAATCACGCTCCATGACCCAGGTCAAATGGTATCTCTTCCAACAAAGTCTTCCCTGATATAGGCAATGAAATGGTATGGCTAAACAAGCTGGTGGACTAGAAGTCAGGAAGATGCAAATTCAGATTCTCTTTCACATACTTGCTGTGTGACCCGGGACAATCACTTAATCCCTCAGTCCTCCAGGCACCTCTCTAAGACTATGTTACTTGAATAATCCAGTCTGCCTCCTTTTATAGGCTGGAAAACCAAGGCCCAGAGCATTTAAACATCTTGCCAAAGATCAATCAGGTAGTGAGTCAGAGTAGAGATACCACCACTACTATCACCACCACCACCACCACCACCACTATCATCATCATCATCACCATAACCAATGAATACTAATTCAATCCAATCAACATTTAAGTGTCTACTATGTTCAAGTCACAGAGTTAGGTGTTAGGGATACAAAGACAAATGTAAAACACTCCCTCCTCTCAAAATGCTTTCATTATATTGGGGGGGGAATTCAATTTATAAATAGATGATAAATTGTCTCTGACACTTAGTAGTAATTCTGGGAAAATCACTTAACCTTCATGCACCTTAGATATCAAGTATTAGACAAATTATGATCTGCATCAGTGAGAGGAGTTCCCACCCTAGAATTTCCCTTATATTTAAGAAATCCCAGGTTAGTTGAGTATGTTTGTATGGCTTATTTTTCCTACTGGACTGTGAATTTCTTGAGGGCAGAGTCTTTCTTATTTCTGTCTCGCACAGTAAGTAGAATAATGTTCTATGCACACATCTGTTTTTTGGTTTTTCTAATAAGTTTTATTGATATCCTTTGTTCTTATACCATCTAAATTTCTCCCTGTGGATCCTTCCCTCTTCTCCTCTTAGAGAGCCATCCTCTATGATTGATTTTTTTAAAGAGAAAAAAAATCAGTAAAATCAATCAACACAGCCACAAATTCTGACATTAAATGCAAATATTCCAGACCTATTGACCCCTACCTCTACAAAGGAAGAATGGGGAGCTGTCTTCTCTTAGCTCTTCTTCAGGACCCAGCTTGGTATTTATAATTTTGCCACAATTCATTTATGATGGCTTTGTTGTTGTTTTTATAAAAATTTATTTTATTTTTAATTTATGGAATAAAACAAGCATTTCTATAACACAGCATAATAAAAAAGATGATTATACATGAAACTGCAAATATATTATGTACAACTTGCTATTCCTTTTAAATATATAGTAAAGTTATCATGTGAATTTCTTTTAACAATTTTTATTTTATTTTATTTTTTTGCTGCTTTGTTGCTGTTTTTTTTCTTCCATTTACATTGTTGTAGTCATTGTACATATACAGGCTTCCTATCTCTGCTTAGCTCACTTTATCATAATAGTCTTTTAATAATGTTAGCAGAATAATGAAGATCTTGGGTGACCTTTGTTCATTACTAGAGGACTCTGATCTCCTCTTTTCATAGGAAAATAGGATTATCCAGTGCTTAGCACAGTATCTCCAGCACTTAACTGTGCCTGGCACACAGTAGGCACTTAATAAATGCTTTTTGGATGACTGTTCATTCACTTCTGACATTTAATTTCCTCATCTGTAAAATGGGGAAAATGTTATTTGAATTATTTACATCATAGAGTATTTGTGAGTATCAAATGAAAGGATAAATATAATGCTTGTAAAATGCAAAGTACCATTCAAATGGGAGATAGCATAATTATTCTTTGAATCTGCTCTCTTGAAAACTCTTTTATATATTTAGCTGCATCTAGGCACTTAGCAACATTCTAGTTCTAATTTTTTGGATGTGTGTCTTTTCTTTCGTAATAGACTTATGGATATAAGACCCACTTATGGATATGAATAATGCCATATTTCTTTGTATCTTCTTCACTGTCTAGCACTGGGGCTTGTACAAAGGATCCAAGAATTTAGAGCTGGAATAGAGAAGATCTGTCCCTAGCCCACTCTCACCTACTCCAAACCCCAACTTCTGAGAAGAAGTAATTTGTCATGCAAGATGGAAGTAGTGGAATTAGGATTCGAACCCAGGTGTTTGTCTAACTCAAAACCCAGTGTATCTCACCTTCTCTTCTTAGAATTAATATTTCATATGTAATTTTGAAGTATGTCAATCTTAACTATGGTAAGGGATTGTTCATGGTATGAGTTAAAGACTGGGCATTACATCATAAAGTACCAATATACCAATACTAGTGACTGATAATCACAGAATCCAGAGTTAGAAGGGGATTTCAAAGGTCACCGAACCCATCTTATACATGGCCAAGAATACCCTTTATAATAGTAGTTCTTGAAGGGGTGGTCCTTGGACCTGATGGGGTCCTAGAGACCCCTTTCAGGGATTCATAATGACAGTACTATTTTCATAAAAATACTAAGACTTCTCCCTTTTCCAACTACATATCTACATGGGTCCAGATTGTCTTCAAATACTTCAACCAAAATAACATATTGCAGCAGATTGTATGCTGAAGCTGATGTGGAAATCTACATATTTTCTATTAAGCCAGACATTAAAGAGATTTATAGAAAAACATAAAACAATGTCATTCTTCTCACTATTTTTTTTGTTCTGAAAAATGCAGTAATTTTTCGTAAAAATATGTTTTATTTTCTAACTTGATAAATCTCAATAAATGTAATTTACATAAAGAAAAGCTCTTTGGGATCCTCAATAATTTTTAAGAATGTAAAGGAAATAGACCTAGTAATAGTATTGCTGGGTCAAAGGCTATAGGCATTTTAATAACTCTCTGGATATAATTCCAGATTGCTCTCCAAAATGGTTGGATCAGTTCACGATTCTGCCAACAATAAATGTGTCCCAGTTTTTCTGCATCCCCTCCAACATTCATTGCTTTCCCCTTGTAAAATGTTCTCTCTCAATGTTGTTTTAATTTGCATTTCTCCAATCAATAATGATTTAGAGTGTTTTTTTCATGTGACTATAAATTGTTTTGATTTCTTCATTGGAAAACTGCCTGTTCATATCATATCATATCATATCATATCATATCATATCATATCATATCATATCATATCATATCATA
>NW_020953958.1:348372-399970 GCF_900497805.2 Vombatus ursinus
TATCATATCATATCATATCATATCATATCATATCATATCATATCATAAAGGAAAACTACTCCTTTACAACATACCCAACAAGTGCTTATCTTGCCTTCTCTTAGTCTTTGCTGAGGATTGGTAGGGGCACTGCCTTCCAAGGAAACCCAGTCCAGACAAACCAGGTCTAATCTCTTTCTCATATGACAGTCTTTGAAATTCTTAAGGGCATCAATCTTGGCCCCTCAAAAGCCTCTTTTCCTCAGGCTAAACTTCCCCAGTCAACTAATCCTTTCATATTATGACCTTCTGCCTCCCTCATCATCCTTATTATCTTTTCCTGGATATTCCCTAGGTTATCAGTGTACTTCCTAAAATATGATGCTCAGACTGCTTCAGATGTGGTAGGATCAGAGCAAGATACAGTGGATAGATGTTTAAGCTGGAAGTGACTCTCAAATACATGTAACTTAACTCCCTGATTTTACAGCTATGGAATCTGAGACACTGAGAGGTTAGGTGATTTGTCAAATGTCACACAAGTAGTAAGTAGAAGAGCCAGGATTTGAACTTGGGTCCTTTTACAGGCCATAGGAAAGTTGGAGGGCTAGTACAATGAAAGAGTGACTGGGGATGTTTAACCTTAGATAGAGAAAGGGGAAAACACTAGAGTAGCTATGAGGAGATAGACTTGTACTGTATTGCTCCAGGAACAGGTAAGGTAGTAGGTAGAAGTTACAAGAAGGTAACTTGAGGCTTGCCCTCTAACATCTAGCATCAAACATGGCATTTCAGAGTCTAAAAGGACCATCTGGTCCAAATCATCTCTAAAAGAATTCCAGTAATTGATCATGGAGATTTTGCCTTAAGATCTCCAGTGAAGGGGAACTCACTGCCTCCTTAATCAGTTCATCCCATGCATCCCATTTGGATAGCTTTAATACTTAGAAAGTTTTTTTGCCCTTGACATCAAACCAAAATTTTGCTTTTTTCGTAATTTAGGACCATTTCTTCTGCCTGGCAGAACAAATATAATCCTTCTTTCACATGAACACCTTTCAAATCCTTGAAGATGGCTATCATATCCTCTTCTTCTCATTTTCTTCAGGGTACCATCATATGACATAGACTCAAGAACTGTTCAATAGTGAAACAGGCTCCTCCAGAAGGCAGTGACTTACCCATCACCGGAAATATTAAATCAAAGGCTTGATGGGCATCCCTCAAGGACAACCTTGATGGCATCCCTGCACTCTAACTTTCCATAAGTAGTATTTTTCTTTTTTTCCTCCCCTCCCACCCTAGAGGAGGCTACCATTAGACACAAATATGTATATATGTAAGATCATTCTATACATACTTCAATTTATCAGTTCTTTCTCTGGATGCAGATAGTGTCTTCCTTCAGAAGTCCTTTGTAGTTAATTTGGGTGTTTATAATAGTCAAAATGACTTATTACTTTTCAATCCAGAGATTCCACTGCATACCAAAATATTTGTATTGGCAATTTGGGGATAATAAAGAAGTAGAAAAAATTGTTGCTGGTATCTTGGGAAATGGTGATATCATTCATTGTACATGAATGTGACAGACTATGACTATGCCATAAGAAATGACAAAAACAAAGTATTCAGGGAAATATGGGAAGACTTATATGAACTGATTCAAAGAAAGGAAAGCAGAATCAGGAATTCAACATATATATTGACTTCAACTTTGCAAAAGGAAATGACAATTATGGTTATTGTTTGTCCTTCATTTTCAAAGAGGACCTTGACTTTGTGTGTAAATTGGATTTAAGTGAGGCAATAAAGCAAAAGTGAGTATTGTATAATTATAGTGACCAAGCTTGTCCCAGGAGGAGAAATGAGAAGATGAACCTCCCTCCTTTCATCAGAGATAGAGGGGGACAATATATGTGTGGAATTTTGCATAGGATGTCAAGTATAGTCTATGTGTTTGTTTTGTTTTGCTTTGTGTGTGTGTAAGTTTTATTGTAAGGGAGGGTTCACTGGATTCAGGGCATATATTAAGAGATGCATTTGACACAAAAAAATAGAAGGAATCAATAAAACCATAAAATTAAATAAAATCCTATGATCCTAACATTATTATTCTGATTCCGTAATTTTGAGATGTCTCATATGCACTGCATTTTTGTGCAAAAATGAGGCAATCTTAATTATAATTGCTTCTAATTTACTTCCTCCCAAGCTGTGAAACTCTTCACCTACTTGCTGCTGAGGGCAGCTTAGAGAGATTAAAAAAGAGTTTTCCTGGAGATGGGAGAAGAAAATATCGAATCAACCAATAAGCAAGTGTCTATTAAGCATCTACTGTATGCCAGGCACTGTGTTAGGTTCTAAAGATACAAGTAGAAAAGAAGGGAAGGGAAGAGAATAAACATTTATGTAGTGCCCACACTGTGTGCCAAGGCAAGAATGAAAAAAAAAACTTCTTTTAATGAACTTACATTTTAATGAGAGAGACAAGAAACATACATATATGTATACACTCATATATGTACAGCATATATAAGGCATATACATACGTATACACACAAAATAATTAAATACTAGGTAAGTTTGGAGGGCATTAGCAATTGAGAGGATCAGGAAAGACATCATGCAAAAGATAGTATCTGAGTTGGGAGACTCTGTGAGGGCTAAGGTAAGGGAGGAGAGCATTCTTTTACCTTGGCCATTAGAACGGACCAGGGTAGTGAGAGAAGGGGTAGAGGGGAGGATAGCCAGTTCAAAGGCATAGACATAGATGGGAGATAGAGCGTTGCAAGCAAAGAAAAGAGAGAAGGCCAGTTTCCTTGGGTTGCAGAGTGTAGGAAGGGGAGTAATGTCCATTGAGGCTAGAAAGTTGTGTTGGGGTCAGGTTGTATAGGGCTTTAAAAGCTAAACAGCTTATATTTTTATTCTAGAGGCAATAATAAGCCACTGCAGTTGGCTGAGCAGAGGAGTCAATGGTTTGATCTTCACTTAGGAAAATTACTTTGACTATCAGAATGGACTGGAGTAGTGAGAGTCATCATTCAGGAAGACCATTTAGGAGGCTGTTGCAATAATCCAGGGGACAAATGATGAGCCTTCTTTTCCTCCCCCCAACTCCTAGCACAAAAGTTCATTCTCCTTTTGGCAGTTTTGATTGTTAAAAAGGTTTTCTTTGTGTAACAAGGGATTGGTCAGGAGAGTGCCTGATTCCTTTTAGTTTTCCCCAACCCACTTCACGAGGGCAATCGGTGCGGACCTTGCTGTAGGCATCTGAGGGGCACCTCAATGAATGTGAACTTACATATTGACACCTTATTCATTGGTCTCAAGAAAATAAGATTGCTTTTTGATAATTGGTTGCCTGAAGCTCAGGCGAATTAGACTTTCGCTGAGGGACCCTTTGTAGCCTATGCAAGTGAACTGTGAAAAGACTCAAATTCTTTTCTATTTTTGTGCTTCATCTGCTTTAGAATGACAGAAAGGAGTGTGCAGCAAGGCAGGATGGGATTTCTCCTCTCCCCGCTTCGACCTAGCAGAAAATGGTGACTTGCAGGAGAAGCATGGGGCAAATGGCATTCACTTGATCAAGTGAATCTGAAAGGGGAATTCCTTGACTTGTAATTTCCAGCTTTCTTCTTCTGCCTTCTGTTATGTTTTGTTTTGCACCATACAGGTTATAGACTTGTAATAATAAGAATGAATATTTCCCACCTGGAGGTTACCTGATAGTTGACTTGGGTTGGGGTCTTTCAAATACTAGCGTTTCCAAGAGTTCATGAATTTGTGAGTCAGGCATTGGGCTCTGGGGGTGGGGGTGGGTTTTCTCGACATTATACAATTTGGAGAAGGGGGAGGACTGTTCTCTAGCTAGAAGAATAGAGCCATATCACAAGGTGGGATAGGGATAGGGTGGGAGCAGGACACCAGGATATCTGGAGTTTGCCAACCTTCAATTATGTTGCTTTGAGTTTTCTGGACAGTATAAGTGGAAGATAACTGGAGAGTAGAAACAATCAGCCAACTAATCAATAAACATTAAGTTCCTACTATATATATGCCAGACACTGTGCCACTGGGGAAACAAAAGGAAGCAAAAGACAGTCCTTGCCCTCAAGGAGCTTACAGTCTAATGGGGGATACAACAAGCAAACAAAAATATACAAAGCAAGCTATACACAGGATAGTTAGGAGATAAAAAATTGAGAGAGGAGGGGCACTGGGATGAAGGGGTTGGGGAAGGCTTCCTGTAGAAGTTGGGATTTTAGAGCATAGGCTGGGCATGAATGCCTTTGATGAATGTTCGGGAACACCTGAGTTCAAATCCAGCCTCAGGCACTTAGTGATGTAACTCTGGGCACATCACTAAACCTCTCTCAGCCTTACTTTCCTCATTTGTAGAATGGAGATAAAAATAACATCCACGTCCCAGGATTGGTGTGAGGATCAAAAGAGATAATATTTGTAAAACACTAAATAAATGCTGCCTATTATCGTTATCATTATTTGTATTCTCAGCACTTGGCACATAGCTTGTCACATAATAAATGATCGATAAATACTTGTTGCCTGCCTGACATTATGCATTTTCAGAGGTGGAGAAGATAAAGTTTGCCCCACACCTGTTATTATTGTGTACTGAATACCTAACAGGGAGTGGGGATGCTGTTCCCCACTTTTGGGAAAATCTAGACATGAAACATTAAAGTATTAAACTTTACTTTGGAGATGATGCTGGATTTACTCCATGTTGGGACCAAGAGCTGAACAAAGAAAAAAAAATGATGACCTAGTCCAGTCAGTCCCCAGTCCTCAGCAATCCCAATCTGTTTGATACAAGAGATTTTGGAGTCCCTGAATCACATTTGTATTGAGCTGAAATGTTTCTTTGACCCTTATGAGTGAAATGCATCAGAGATTGTGAAGTAGCAAAATATACATGTGGGTGGCAGTTCTGGAATCTGCAGTGAAAATCATTACTACCCATGACCCAGTGGAGATGCATCATTTTAGTTTTTCTTGTTCCTTCCTGAGCCAGGCCCCCAGAGACCTAGGATATTTAGGTGATATTAATTGGAAGATTAACTTACAATAAAGTAATGCATGGCAGCTTATCCCAAGTAAACCTCATCAGGCTATTTCTACAGCACTAATGAGGAGCTGTTGGCACTGAGGTATATGGTTGGCCAAGAATCTATCATGGATTCAGTCCCATCAGCCGGATGACTTTATAGAAAACTGGACCAGAGACAGAGGCTTAACTCTGGAGTCTTCTGGCCTATGAAGATTCATTCTTCTTATCCCTGAGGCCAGCTTGCCTTGGGTTGGGTGGTGTTCAGGTTCATTATAGGTTCATAATCACGGCAACCCAAGTTTGTCCATTACTTTACTTGGCAAGGCAAGGCATAAACCTTTTTATTAAGTACTTACTATGTGCCAGGCACTGTGCTAAATGCTGGAGATAAAAATGCAAGCTAATAGAAAGACAGTCCTTGTCTTTGAGGAGCTTACATGTTAATGTGGAAAGACAGCACACAAAAGGGGGCTGAAAAGTGGGGAGAAGGAAGGAAGGGATGAAAACTATCTACCCAGGGCATGGTTTCAAAGTCCAGACAGTTATAAGCACAGCCAGAAAGGGAATGAAGGTTGATTGGCCTGGGTTCTTTCCCAAGATAATGGGTCTGGGGGGAACTCAGCAATAGGAGAAAGGGACTGGCATGGTAGAGGGGTGTTCCAGGGTGAGAGAGCAGCTGAGGCATAGTGGAAATGTCCAGAAAGTTAGAAACAGAGCCAGGAGAAAAAAAAAGCAATTTTATAAAGTGGTTTGCATACATTGCTTTGGTTACATCCTCTAATTTGATTCTCACAACAGTTCTGTGAGGTATGCAAGGCAAATATTATTCGCTACTCTACAGCTGAGGAGGCTGGGGCCCAGAGAGATTTGATGTGAGCTGCTCAGTGTACTGCTAAAGTTCTTCACTGAGTTGTTATGAAATGTCAATGAGTAGTTGCACAGGATTATAAAAAGTGTGCAAAGTCAAAAGAAAGTATATGTGTTGCCAGAACTATCTCAGTGTTTCGGAGGCTCCAAAGAAAAGTGTGGGAGAGGAGGTATTAGACTGCCTACCAAACTGAAGGTCTACAGAGCTGTTGTGCTGACCTCATTGTTGTATGCCTGTGAAACCTGGACAGTATGCCAGCATCATGCCACAAAACTGAATTGCTTCCATTTGAATTGTCTTAGGAAGATTCTGAAGATCACTTGGCAGGATAAGATACCAGACACTGAGGTCCTTTCTCCATCTGAACTGCCAAGCATTCAAACTCTACTGCACAGAGTACAACTCCAGTGGGCTGGTCACATTGTTAAACACACATACCCTACATACATATGTATATATGTGTATATGTACTACATACACACATACATACATATAGATATATGTGTGTATGTAGATCGATCAATAGAAAGATAGATAGATAGATCTATCTAGTAACATTGGTCACCTCCAGTAACATTGTAGATGAAGCAGAATTAATAGTCTCTGATTGTATGATCAGTCCAGACCTGGATTCAAATTCTACCTCAGAAAAGCACCAGCTCTGACCTTGAGCTCTGAGCCTGAGTTTCTTAATCTATAAAGTGGAGATAATTAAAGCACCACCTCAAAGGGCTGTTTTAAGGATCAAATAAAATAATGCCTATGAAGTGCTTTGCAACCCTTGAATTTCTCTACAAATGACAGCTATCATCATCACTGTCAACTAGTCCAACCTATATTAACAAGCATTCCCTTGGCATGATTCATGACCAGTGGGCAGCCAGGATTTGCTTGAAGACTTCCACTGATAGGGAACTCATTATCTTCTGAGACAGCCGATTCCACTTTTGGATAGCTCTTATCACTTTGAGTTGATCTGTATACATAAAACCCTTCGATGGAGATAATTTGAAGACTAAGAAAATTAAAGCATTCACTACTCATAAAAAGGTAGTTATTCTTCTCCTTAGACCACATATTTTAGTTTCCCAAGTCTGCCAAGTCCCAATTAGTTTGTAAATAGAGTAGGGACACTCTCAGCAAGATTTGAAAATCGGAACTAAAACAACTCGCCTTTTGACATCATTCTGTTTTTGACAACCCCTTTCTCACAAAAACCCTGTGAGTTTGGTAGCGTGAGTGTGATTATCCCCAATGTATAAATGAACAACCCGCACTGGAGATTTCTAACCTTCATTGGCACATGTAGGACTTGACGATATCACAAAACAAATGTCTCCATGCCATGGGGAATGGAATTTTCTGACATTGCAATAATTGGATTGATAAAAATGTCATATCAAAAAGTGCCCTTTGTTTTACTCACTGCATGTTGCACGCTAGGCAGTTATCTGCTTTTCCCATCCCTAATCTGGGCTCTGCCCATAAGCTTAAGAGTTGGGAAAGGGGCATAATTACACAGATCCACAAGTGAAGTGATGTTTGTTAACTTTATCTCCACAGAGAAAAATCAAACAAATTAATAGGGAGAAAAAGTGGGCAGAGATATTCATTAACTTGGGCTGCTACCAAAATAAACTCGCATATGGTGGTTATGGGATTGGCATCAAACTCAGCTGTCTGCTAGTCCCTCCTGAAGAGGGAAAAGAATGCTCTCTAACTGAGCCCCACTACCCTCTCTTTCGGATCTCAGGGCACGCTGGTTGCTTATATCTCCCCCTTTCTCCCCATGTTCCTTAGGGAGTAGTCAGCCATGGGTAATTATCTTGGTTGTGGCTGGGAGCCCATGTAGCCAATCAATAAAGTCTTGAAGCAAGTGAAAAAAAACTACCTGAAGGGGAAATCAGGCAGCATTTTTTTTTTTTTTTTCTGGTGTGAGCTCCTAGTTCTTCCCCACCAAGAACCATAGAATCCTAGAGATGAAGAGGTAGAAGGGAACTCCTTGGCCCTTTCTTGTCCCTACTTTACCCCCTCACTTGCCTCTTTTAGGGTGCTATACCCTTGCTATGACCACAAGCAAAGCTCTTTGGTGTTTCACCTTGGTATGGAGGTTACTTTAAATTCAAAAAGGTGACCCTAACTTCTACCAAGCTGGAAATGGTGTAAAATAAAGAAAGATGGTTCTGGGGTCAGAGGAAGTAGGTTCAAATTTCACTGCTAACACTTGTTGCCTGTGTGATCTTGGGCAAGTCACTTAACTTGTCACTGGTTGGTCTCTTGGTAAACAAGATGGGGTTGCACTAGATGACCCATGAGGTGCCTTTCAATTTTATATCTGTGAGTCTAAGTAACAGCCAGGAAGTGGACTCAGTCATTGGTGGGCTAGGCGGCATAGTAGGTAGAGCGCTGGACTGAGAGTCAAGAAGACCTGAGTTCAAATTGGCCTCATACACTTAGTTATGTGAGCCTGGGCAATTCACTTAACTGCTCTCTACCTCTGTTTCCTCAGTTGTAAAATGAGGAAAATAATAGCATTTACCTCAAGGGTTGTTGTGAAGATCACATGAGGTAATATTTATAAAGCACTCAGTCCAGTGTCTGGCACATAGTAGATACTTAAAAAATACTTCCCTTCTTCCTTCTATAACCAAGCAAAGCTACTCACAGGTAGACCATTGTCCCCCCAAAAATGTAGGGAATCAGAAAGCAGCATGTTCTGCAACTCCAAAGAGGGCTGAAGAGGCCAGTTAGGGATTATTATTATTATTTTACCATTCAGGAGGTGAATTAAGCTATGAACCTGTGGCCTGAGGATTCTAGTTAAGTGAGTGTTTTTATTTTTTATTTTTTGTCATTAAGATCATATCATTTATCACATGGCACACAAGGAAGGAGAATTCAGATGAGTTTAATGAGCATCTATACAGTAATTGCAAGGGGTGTGGGGGGTCTTAGCTACCTCTCCCCAGCAGTGCACATGTAGAAAGTGGTGGCTTTTAGAGCAGAAAGCTTTAAAAACCATAGGGTGCTGGGTAGGGAATCCAGGGAGCAGGAACTTAGGCTCATACTATCTTACAATATTCACAGGTAAGAAGACTCAGGATAGAGAACTCCTCACCACAGTAATATATTAACCTCTATTTACAACCAAGACTAAGCTGGTAGGGGGAAGGAGGAAGGGCATACAGGAAAAGTGAGTGCCAGGTCCCTGAAAGTGTATATGGCAAGTGGGGATGTGAGTTGGGACTCAGGATGGGGGGGTGTGGGTATATGTAGGGTTGGGTGTGGTTGGAGGGAAGGAGAAAGGGATCCACAAGGCAGGGGGGTCCAGTTACCAAAATTAGAATTCATTTGGCTATAGAAGCTCAAGAAGACTGGACATGAAGGGAGGATTGCAATATGGGTGATAGGAGGGTGTGCCTACGCCAGACAGTGAGATCAGTGATCTTTTAAATTCAAATTCCCATTTTCTCTCTCTCTCTCTCTCTCTCTCTCTCTCTGTCCTCTCACCTCCCTGCCTCCCCCCTACCCCTTTCTCTTACCACCCTCCCCCACCTTTTTTCCCTAATAGCTTTTAATTTAGGAATAATAAACAGAAATGCTTCAGGTCTCCAAATTGGGGAAAGGTAGTAGTAATAGCAGTAGCCTGCTGTCATAGCTAGCTTATCTTCCCACTTGGCCCTCTTATAATTATGAACAAATGACACCTTTCTTCTATCTATGATATGTTTATTCTCATTTCCTGGTTTAGGTGAATGAGTATCGGGGATGGAATGGAACAGATTACAACTTTAAAAAATAATGTATTTTCCCCCAATTACATGTAAAAACAATTTATAACATTTAAAAAAATTTTGACTTCCAAATTCTATCTCACCCTTCCTCCCCTCTCTGCTTCCTAAGATAGTAAGCAATTTGATATAGATTATACATGTGCAATCATGTAAACATATTTCCATATCAGTCATTTTGTAGAAGAAAATTTGAACCATAATAAAGAAAGGAAGAATGGAAGGAAGAAAGGAAGGAAGGAAGAAAAAAAAGAAAAAGAAAAAGTTAAAAATAGTGTTCAGTTGTTATTCAGACACCATCAGTTCTTTCTCTGCAGGTGGATAGCATTTTTCATCATGAGTCCTTTGGGATTGTCTTGGATCATCATATTGCTGAGAATAGCTAAGTCATTCACAGGGAACAAGTTACATCTTTGTGAGCTTTTGAAGGTTGGAAAAGGCATCAAAGGTAACCTTAGCTGGTAGTGGCTAGTAGTAGCAATAGCTGAGTTCAGTGAGGAATTAACTCTAAGGGGTGACTTTTTTGACCCAACCCAATGTGCATCAAGTTGGCAGCTAAGATACTGTGTCCTGAAAACATGGAAGCAATTTATCCATCAGTCATGTCACAGCCAGATGTGAACTTGGTGGTGAACTACAAACTACTTTAGTTTGTGCCCACTCTTTTCAGGTACTGAGGAAGGAGAGAAAACTGTACTCTCATTTTGGAATGACATTGTATTTCAGTCCTTGCTACTTTTCCAGTAAATATACCTTTGTAAAAACTAATTGATATTAATTGGTTAGATACTATTGGGGATATGTTAACTGGTTACTGATTTAGGAGAAACACACTGAATGGGAGCTCAAGAGCAACAGTAATAGTATTTCCAATCCCTCAGTAATGGAAATTGACCAATGAAGTAGCAGTTTTCCCATAGTATTAGGAAAACTAACTCCACTTTATGCTAAAAACTAAACTACTCTCCGTTTTATCTCCTAGTTTCAGACACCAGGACTTTCTCCTATTAATTCCAACAGTGACATTGTTTTATTCCTTCCCCTTTACTCTCTGTGCTTCTTCGTGTCTTGTCTCCTTAAGGGAGGTGGTGTTTGTGTTTCTTTCTCTTTTTGTGTGTCTCTTTAGGGATCTCCGTCATTCTTTGAGTGACTTTGCACTCTCTCTGAATTTGGGCTCTAATATACTTAAATATATAAATATACTAAATGCAGGGTCTAAATACACTTAGCCCTGTAATATCCCACATCTCTCTCAGGAGAAACCCTACTATAAGGGGAGGAAAAGAACTCTGAATTAGAACTTTAAAGCATTAAATTTTGAAGAAAAAGCCGTAGAGCTTATCTGGACTTGAGTATGAAGCAAGGGATAATCGACTCTACCTAGGGTTGTTGAATAAAATAACATTTATTTTGAGAAAGAAGACATGGGTTCATGTTCAGACTTTGCCATTTCAATACTCATCTGCAAAATTATGATAATGGCATTTTCCTTAGTTCACAGGGTTCCTGGGAGGAAGCAGTATATAATTGGGAGTTACTATAAAGTAAAGGAGAACATTCCTGTGGAAGTTTGTGAGCAATCCCTCTTTGCCCTATTAAAGGGGAAAGGAGAGAATGATTCAGCCCAATATATTTGGGTAAATTGCTGATCATTTAAGAGATGTCTGACTCCTCTCTTTCCACACTTACTTAGTAATAAAATCTACTCAGCCACCTCAGAACGAACTGGGCTTATTTCACTTTCCATCTCAGTCCTTGAAGTGGTCATGTTATACAACCTACTAAAAAACAAGAATCTCTTCCACAGCACCCCGGACAGTCTGTGCTTGAAGGTTTCTAGTGATAGAGAAGAAACTCACCACCTTTCAAGGCAACATATTTCAGTTTGGGAAAGCTTGATTGTTAAGAAGGTATTTTTTTTTAAATCACATCAAAATGATTGTTTTCTTGTAGCTTCTACCCATTACTTCTCATCCTGCCCTCCAGTAGAATAGGTCCAATCCCTCTTCTGTTTTACAGCCTCTCAAATACTTGAAGAAGGGATTGTATCTTTTTAAATCTTTTCTCTTAAAAATTCCCAGTTCCCCCAACTGATCCTGACATAGAATAATCTTTACTCCCTTCAGCATTTGATCTCGTACCAACATTTCATATACTTTTCTCATCTCCTCCATTTTATCATAACTTCTTTGAAGGTAGGGATCATGACTTACTCATCTTTGTAACCTCCTCATCAACACTTAATAGGTGTTTAATAATTATTTGTTGGGCAGCTAGGTGGTGCAGTGGATAAAGTGCTGGGCCTTGAATCAGGAAGACTTGAGTTCAAATCTGACCTCAGACACTTACTATCTGTGTGATCCTGGGCAAGTCACTTAACCCTGTTTACTTCAGTTTCCTCATCTGTAAATCCAGCTGGAGAAGGAAATGATAAACCACTCTAGTACTTTGCCAAGAAAACTCCAAATTGGGTCACAAAGAGTTGGATGCAACTGAACTTCTGGACAGCAATTATTTGTTGGACTTATTTGAATTCTTGCCTTAGGCTAAATAGTCCCAGCTCCTTTAGGACACACATCTGCCCTGCTACTCTGAGCTTCCATCTGGGGAGCTGGGCTGTTGTTTCACATAATTTCTTCCTGAAGCACTAAAAATCCTTTGCATTTGCATCAAGGACTCCTGGATAGAAGACTGAGTTTCTGAGTAATAGAGATTGTCTGCCATGCTACTAGCTTATATTGACAACATGAGGAGTTCAATGAAATGGAATGAAATTATAAGGTAATGGGAAAAATTTCAAACTAGATTTGAAATCAGAAGTTATGATTTTGAGTCCTGTTGCTCCGACTGATTAGAAATAACTAACTATGTGCTCCTTATACTTTCTGGTCCACAGTTTGCTAATCTGTAAAATGAGAAGGTCGAATTAGATGCCCTTAGAAATCTCTTTCATTTTAAAATCCTTAAATGCCATGACCAGCACTAGGTACTGTGGGAGATATAAAGATTAAAAAAAAAAGATGGTGTACATCCAACTCGAGCCTACAGAAAGGTTGGGGGATGACATGCCCATAGGCATTCTATGCAGGAAGCATCTGATACCTAATATTCATTTACTTTTATATACCCATTTAAGAATTAAAAGGCACATATTATCCATGAATTCCTTTCAGTCCTTGCAATGGTTCTGTGAGGCATAGGTACCAGAAGGAACTATGATTTAACTCAAACCTCCTCATTTTACTAATGAGGAAACTGATGCCCATAGAGGTCAAGTGATTTGCTTATGGTCAACCAGATAGTAAATGAGGAGGCTGGATTTGAATCCAGGTCCTCTGACTTTAGAACCATTTCTCTTTCCACTGCACCAACTACCATCCCCCCCTTTTTTCCCAGATAAGTAAACCAAAGTACCCAGAGGTTAAGTTTCTTGCACAAGATCACACAGTTAATAAATAGCTGAGCTAGGGCTTAAACACAGGTTTTCTGTTTCCTCATTCACTACACATTTTTTTCTCTATTTCTAGAGAAGGGGAACAAGGAAAATGTCATGGGGCTCCCAGGACTGAAAGATCATTTCTTGAATGGGAGATCTTTAATATTGCTTTTTAGAATCTCCTCATAGACTCAAACACAGTTTCGGGGAAATAGTAGATAATCAATACTCATCAATTATAAAGGAACTAAAAACACACCTCAGCATTCACAAACCATATATTTCCCCAACTCCAATCCCACCTACCCATCATCAATCCTTTTTTCTCCTCAGATCCTTCCTTATACCTACACAGTAGGTATTTTGGCCCTTAACCATAGTGATGGTTATGCTTATGCAGTTCTCTGATGGCTACATATGATTGGTTTTATTGGAATGCAACCTCCTTGAGGCCATGGACTCCGTCCAATAATCTTGTTCCCCACAGAACCTACCACAGAGCTGGATACATCTTAGCATAGTATAATAGAGAAGACATTGAAGCAAGAACAAGAAAACCTGTGTTTTGGATGTAACCCTGTCATTAACCCTTTGTGTGACTCTGGATAAATTATTTCACCTTTCTGGGTCTCAGTTTCCTCTTTTGTAAAATAAAGAATGTGGATTAGATCATCTCTAAGGTTCTCTTTTCCCCCAATTTTAATATCCTATGCCCCAATATTCTTCAATCTATATTCTATCTTCTAACATTCCATTTGCCAAGATCCCTTTCAGTTCTGACAGTTTATATTCATCACACCACAGATATAAATCTGGAAAGTCCTCAGTGGGCATGATTCCAATACCGTCATTTTACAAATGAAGAAAAAGAGAACCATTAACCATTAAAAGAGAACCAGGGCTAAGTGACTTCCCCTAGGTCATCCAGATAGTAAGCACCAGAGATCAGATCTGAACTCAAGTTCTCTGACCCAAACTTTCCACTGTGCAATACTGCTTCTAAAATTGGAGATAAAAACATGGTCATTATTGATCATAGAATCAAAGATTCAGAGGTCAAAGTATCCTTGGAGGCCAGTGAAGTCCAACCCCTTCATTTTACAGATGAGGGAACTGAGGGACAGTAAAGTTAAGTGACTTGCCCAGGTCACACACCTAGTAAGGGGCTGAAGTTATATTTTAAGCCAAGTCTTTTTATCCACTGTGCCCAGCTGCCTCTCATTTGATTTGTTTATGTATTCTGTCTTATAATAACCCATTTCCCAGGGTCCCTCCTAGCTCTAGACTTTTGTAGTCTATGTTCTACCAGTCTACTCCTTAAGACTTCCAGCATTCTATGATTCCAGCATTCCAACATTCTATGATTTTATATATCTGTGGAATCAAATGGAATTTTAACATCCTCAATATAGTTAACACCACACCAATCCACTGTTCCGGTTTTAAGAGTCTACAATTCTAAACTTCTTTCCTTCTGTAGCACCAGCTATAGGGATTGAGGTCTGCTAATGCAGACTGACTGCCTCTTTAATGGAAGGAGGGTCAAGAACCCTGGCGTCTGGGACTCTGATTAACTGTGGAATGTGCCGATTGCTCCTGATCACCCCAGAAAGTTCCTAACCATCTGGTCTCACCACTTCTTTTTTCTCACCTCCTCAGGACCCCCTCAGCTTTGGGGATGTCAGTTTATTTATTTATATTCTTGACTTCTCTGATTTCTTTCCAATGGCCTCATTCACAGTGTATTGTTATTTTTCCTTTTGATGTAAAAATAATCTTTTGTGAGCATTTCCAAGCACATGTTTTGTTTCCTCATTTGAAACATAAAAGGGTATAAGTAATTATTTTCTTCCTCTAAAATATTTTCCTTTCTGGAAAAAAAGGAAAAACAAGAGAGTGGGATTAAAGACCCAACAGATGCATAAAGCAGTCTTGACAATAGATCAGAAAATATTTATTGAGTTACTTCTCTATCCCCAGTGTATTGTATTGAATGGGGAACACTAAAGGGACATGATGATCTATTAGACACCATCCTTGCCCTCAAGTTTCTTAGGATACACACACACACACACACACACACACACACACACACACATACACACAGAGAAAAAGAGAGACAGAGAGATAGACAGAGAGAGATAGAGAGGGAGGGAGAGAGGAGACAAAGGGAAGAGAAATAGAGGAGAGACAGAGATACACATACACAGAGACAAGGACAGAGACAGAGACAGACAGAGACAGCAAGAGAGACAAAAACAAAGATACAAAGAGAGACAGAGACACAAAGAGGGAGTCAGACAGACAGACAGAGACAACAAAGACAGAGCCAGACAGAGATAAGGTTAGTTTTGGGTGAATTGTAAGTTCTATATAACCTTAAGGTTTACCAAGTGTTTCTTCCCGACAGCACAGTAAGATGGATACTCAAGATATTAATAGCTTCATTTTACAGGCAGGAGAAACAAAGGTTCAGAATAAGTTACTGATTTATCCCAGATGGTACAGCTCAGCAATTTAGAGCAAAGACCTGAACGGAGGTCTTCCAATACCAAATCTATTGCTCTGTTCCATATATAACAGGATATCTCTTCAGTTGAAATAGAAAGAAGGAAGAGAACTGTATTAAGATTTGACAGAGGGGCAGAGCCAAGATGGTGAAGTGAAAGTAGTGAATTGCTTGAGCTTTTCCCCAAAGCCCTCCAAATACCTGTTTAAAAAATGGCTCTAAACAAATTCTAGAGCAGCAAAATCCACAAATGACAGAGTGAAACAAATTTCTAGCCCAAGACAACCTGGATGGTTGATTGGAAAGATCTATTGCACTGGGCTGGGAGAGGAACACAGTTCAGTGTGGGCACACAGGCAAAGACCAGGCCTCAGTGAACCTGGAGCAGACCTCAGAGGACTGAATCAGGGGTAACTTTGGCAGTTTCCAGACTTTTCAACCCACAAACACCAAAGACAACTTAGAAGGTCTGTAGGAAAGGTCTGTCAGACCTTGATGAGAGAGAAGCTCGGTCCCAGCCCCAGTTCCAGCACAGCCCCAGGATGGTGGTTGCTTCCAGAAGTTGACCCACAGATGGAGGGGGAATCAAGTGGCTAATCAGAGGGGGATTTCAGGAATCTCTTTGCTGGTGCTGAGGCAGGATTCTCTTGCTTTGCCTGTGCTTGGATCTGGGTCACAATTCTGGATGGTGGTCCTAGGGTGAGGAGGTGCACTGGCAAGGTGGAGCTTGTAGTGGCAGTGGAGAGGGAATCCTCCTTACAGTTCCAAGGCAGAAAATAATGCTTGTGGTCACTCATAGACCAGAGTACATGCCAGGAATGGAATAATTATTCCATTTTTCACCTTGGAAGAACTGAAAATTTACAGGTCCCTAGAAGTATCTCTGAAAACAGTTGAACAGTTGAAACCAAAGCTTGGGACAGTACATTCTCCACACTGGAAACCGACCCCTGCCTTAACAAAGAGTTTAAAACTCAAGTAATTGGCTGGGAACATGAGCAAACAGCACAAAAAAGTCAGACTATAGAATCTTTCCTTGGTGACAAAGAATATTAAAACACACAACCAGAAGAAGACAACAAAATCAAACCTACTACATCCAAAGCCTTCAAGAAAAATATGAATCAGTCCTAGGCCATGGAAGAGCTCAAAAAAGGATTTTGAGAAGCAAGTAAGAGAAGTAGAGGAAAAGCTGGGAAGAGAAATGAGACTGATGCAAAAAAATCATGAAAAACAAGTCAACAGCCTGCTAAAGGAGACCCCCAAAAATACTGAAGAAAATAACACCTTAAAAAATAGACTACCCAAATGGCAAAGAGGTCCAAAAAGCCAATGAGAAGAATGCCTTAAAAAAGCAGAATTGGCCAGATGGAAAAGAAAGTCCAAAAGCTCACTGAAGAACATATTTCCTTAAAAATTAGAGTGGAGCAAATGGAAGCTGGTGACTTTATGAGAAATCAAGACACTGTAAAACAAATCCAAAAGAATGAAAAAAATAGAAGACAATGTGAAATATCTCATTGGAAAAACAACTGACCTGGAAAATAGAACCAGGAGAGAGAATTTAAAAATTACTGGCCTATCTGAAAGCCATGATCAAAAAAAGAGCCTTGACATCATCTTTCAAGAAATTATGAAGGAAAACTGCCCTGATAGTCTAGAACCAGAGGGTAAAATAGAAATGGAAAGAATCCACCAATCACCTCCTGAAAGAGATCCCCAAAGGAAAACTCCTAGGAATATTGTAGCCAAATTCCAGAGTTCTTAGGTCAAGGAGAAAATATTGCAAGCAGCCAGAAAGAAACAATTCAAGTATTGTGGAAACACAATCAGGATAACACAAGATTTAGAAGCTTCTACATTAAGGGACCAGAGGGCTTGGAATATAATATTCCAGAGGGCAAAGGAGATACGATTATGGCCAAAAATCATCTACCCAGCAAAACTGAGTATAATCCTTCAGGGGAAAAATGGATATTCAGTGAAATAGAGGACTTTCAAGCTTTCTTGATGAAAAGACTAGAGCTGAATAGAAAATTTGACTTTCAAATACAAGACTCAAGAGAAGTGTGAAGAGGTAAACAGGAAAGAGAAATAATAAGTGACTTATTAAGGTTGAACTGTTTACACTCCTACATGGAAAGATGATATTTGTAACTCATGAGACCTTTGTCAATATTAGGGTAGTGGGAGGGAAAAAATTATATGTTTGTATAGATAGATAGATAGATAGACAGATAGAGGGCACAAGGTGAGTTGAAGATGAAGGGGTGATATCTGGAGAATAAAATTAAGGGGTGAGAGAGGATTATGCTGAGAGAAGGAGAAAGGGAGATGTAGAATGGAGTAAATTATCTCATATAAAACAGACAAGAAAAGGCTTTTACAATGGAGGGGAAGTGAAGGAAGGCGAGAGGGAATGAGTTAATCTTATTCTCATTGGATTTGTCTTAAGCAGGGAATAACGTACACACTCAAATCTATCTTATCCTACAGGAAAATAGGGGGGAAGGGGATAAGAGAGTAGGGGGCTAATAAAGGGAAGGGCAGATTGGGGGAGGGGATAATCAGAAGCAAATACTTCTAAGGAGGGACAGGTCAAAAGAGAGAATAGAATAAATGGGGGGCAGGATAGGATGAAGGGAAATACAGTTAGTTTTCCACAACAAGACTACTATGGACGTGTTTTGCATGACTACACATGTATAACCTGCATCGAGTTGCTTGCCTTCTCATTGAGGTTGAGTGGGGAGGGAGGAAGGGAAAAAATCTAGAACTCAAAGTTTTAAAAACAAATGTTAAAAATTGTTTTCACATGCAACTGGGAAATTGGATATTCAGGCAATGGAGTATAAAAATTTATAGGAAAATAGAAGGGGAAGGGGATAAGAGAAGGGGGGGAGATAGAAAGGAAGGAAAATTAGGGGAAGTGGTATTCAGAATGTACACTGTTTGGGGTGGGGAGAGGGATGAGATGGAGAGAAAATTTGGAACCCTAAAATCTTGTGGAAGTGAATGTTGAAAACCAAAAATAAATAAATACAAGTACAAAAAAAAACACACAAAAAAACAAAAACGATTTGACAGGCCAGGGTTCTAGTAGCAGCAATACCCCTGCTATGATTGTACTGCTGTGCAATCTTAGGAAAGTCACTTCTCTTCTCTGAGCCTCAGTTTCTTCCCCTGTCTGAGAAATGCTAACAGTTTGGTTCCCATAGAATTGATAAGAAAACAGGACAGGAGGAGATTAGGTTATTGATTAATTGATTTCTTGGTTTATTAGTTTACACAGATATGTAAACAAGATAAGGGAGTACATCAGGCATGTCCCCAAAAGTATCTTGTTTCTCCAGGCTTTCCCGCTGAACCAACAGTTCCTTATTTTGCACCTTTTTGCAACCTTGTTGCTGGGGAAAAGTTTCTGCACTTAGATTGTGAGCTCTGAAGCCCAGCCAATGGAAAGAGGAGCTAGTGGGTGGGTGGGGTTCCGAGTTAGGGTATATATAAACTGGCTTTGAGCTGTACTCCCCTGCACACCCTGGCTGGAGCTGTCTCGAGCGATGCTGGATGTGTCCTTTCTCGAGAAAGCCAATAAACGAACTATTCTTTTTGCTAATATCTCTGTGTCTCCAATTCATTGGTAAGGGTCTCTGTACCCCACATACCTGTAAAATGATGTATTGAGCCAGATGATTTCTAAGATTATTTCCAATTCCAAAGGACTATGGCATTGTGGACACACATATAGCAATTTCAGATTAATGTAAGACAGTAAATGGTTGAATGTTAGCCTATGTTGCACACTGTAAGAACTGGAGGCATTCAGGGAAAAGGGGAAGTCAATGCTATGTGAGTCATAATAATAGTAACAGTGAAGTCTAAGAGAGGGGATTTTTTGAACCTTAGTGTTTCAGAGGTCAGCATGCTATCTATGGTGCCAAACTGCCTTTCATAATTTATAAAATGGATTAATTTATAATCACAATCCACAAAATGGAAAGAGAATAATTTCTTCCCTCTCATTCTCACAAGTGTTTCGTAAGAAAAGCAAGCTATTGTGTTGTATAGGTTGGAAACCAAGAGATTCAGATTTAACTCCCAGCCCTGTCACTTACTATCTATGTGACCTTGAACAAATGATTTACCTTCTCTGGGCCCTTGAGTATCTTATTTCATACCTGCCATTATCATACCCAGCATTTACAAGGTTTGCAAAGTGTTTCACAAATATTTCGTCATTTGATCTTCATAATGAATCTCGGAGGTAGGTGCTATTATTATCTCTATTTTACAGATAAGGAAACTGAGACTGGCTTGCCCATGGTTGCACAGTCAGTAAAGGTCTGAAGTCAGATTTGAACTCAAGTCTTCCTGACTCCAAGTCTTTTGCTCTATCCACTGCATCACCTAGCTGCCTTGAACATGCAGGGTGGCTGTGAGGATGAAATGAGAGAACACAGAACATTATTTCTAAAGTACAAATGAGAACAATTATGTTTTATATATACATGCATATATATAATTTTAGAGATATATTGTTTTATTATTTTCTGGGAAATAAAAGTAGAACTAGGAAAATTTGTAAAATAGAGGTTCAATTAAATTATGAGTATATAATAACATAGATAATGGATAGATAAGAATGAACTGTATAATTGCAATGTAGATTGCTTTTAAAGGTAATGACTAGGGGCAGCTAGGTGACAGTGAGTGGATAGAGCTCCGGTCTTGGAGTCAGGGGGACCTGAGTTCAAATCCGGCCTCAGAAACTGGACACTGACTAGCTGTGTGACCCTGGGCAAGTCACTTAACCCTGATTGCCAAAGCAAAAACAAACAAAAACAATAAAAGTAATGACTACTTCTAAAGCACCTGGAACTAACTTGTTTATTTCTCCAGTGGTTTCCCATTTTAAGTGAGATTAGGGTTTAGGGAGGATCCAATCCCATGATCTTAATAGGTACTGGGAACTCTCAGTGAGGGAAATCTTTTTTTCAGTGTAGGTCTCAAAGAGTTGCTAGGGGCCACTGAGAAGTTACTTTGCTTAGGGTCACATAATAATAATAATGATAATAATAATAATAAATTTATATAGCACTTTAAGGTCTACAAAGTACTTTCAACATATTATCTCATTTGATCTTCACAACAATCCTGGGAGGTAGGTGCTATTGATATCCCCATTGTAGAGGTGAGGAAAGTGAGGCAAACAGAGATTAAGTGCATTCTTCTCCTCTCTTCCCCTCTTCTCTTCTTTTTCCTCCTCCTGTTCCTCCTGTTCCTCCTCCTCCTCCTCCTTCTTCTCCCTCTCCCTCTCCCTCTTCCCCTCCCTCCTTCCATCTCTCTCTCTCTCTCTCTCTCTCATTCTCTCTCAGTTATACTTAGACTGCCTACTCCACAGAGTTGCTGGAAGGCTCAAATAAGGTAATGATTGTGAAAGTGTTCAGTAAACTGAAGCCTGACTAAACATGAGCTGTGACTGTCCTAAGGTGCTTTTTACAACCTCCCCATAGACTTGTAAACCAGCAGATGGCAAAGGCAGTTGACGATAACACAGGGGTACATTTGATCCATGAACAAACAGTCCCAGATGCCTAGGCAAACACAACAAAGAACTGTGGCAAACTCTCCAGAGCTCTGGCTGAGGTGGAGACTGCTGAAGGCATCAGTGAGCTCTTTCATGGGCTAAGCTTCTTCTCATCAACTGATGCTTAGAAGAGGACACGACCCGACCTGTTGCCATCAACCCAGTAGGGAAACTAATTGAAAATAGCAATGACAAGTGGCATTTCTGTAGTGCTTTAAGGTTTACAGAGTGGCCCTCCCCACACCCTGGTGAGGCAGATGGTAACAACATTCCCATTTTACAGATGAGGAGACTGAACAGTAGAAGGGTTACAGAATCATAGAGTTGGCAGGGACCTCAGAAGCCTGTCTGTGATGTCCTTCAACAAAAATCCTCACTGTGGTGAACCTGAAAAGAATTCATCCAGCCTTTGCCTGAAGACCTCAGATCACTTCCATTATCTCATTTGCATCTACTCTTAGACAACTCATTTTAACTTTCGGATAGTGCTAATTACTAGTTAGTCTTTCTCCAGTGACTCCTAATGCCTCTAAGATTTCAGCTCGGTATTTATGACTTTTTGCAATCCGGTTCCAGCTGACCTTCACAACTTATTTCACATTATTCCCATTCACACACTTTAAATTCTAGTGAAATTATCTTACTTTCTGTCCTCTGAAATTGACATTTGACCTTTACCTCCATATCTTTGTATGTGTTTTCCCACGTATCTAGAGTCTCCTCACCACCACAATTTGGAATCCATAATTTTCTTCAAGGTTCAGCGTTGTTTGATAAAGATCTGGGAGTTTTAATGGACCACAAGCTCAATATAATTCAGCAATGTGATGTGGCAGTCAAAAAAGTTGAAGTGATCTTAGGCTGCATTAAGGGAGACACAGTTCCCAAGAAGAAAGAGGTGTTAGTTCCATTTCTCTCTGCCTGGGTCGTGCTAAATCTGAGGCATTGTGTTCAGTTCTGGATGCTGAATTTTAAAGAGGACTTTAATAAGAGTCATCTTTTACTGAAAATCTTTCCTGATGGTTCTAGTTTTTACTGTGCCTTCCTGCTTTGAGCCACCCTAGAAATTAGATTCATACAAATTCCCTTTTTTTACCAACTTGAATCTTCTGATGCCTTTTAGTGTTCAAATCCCCGGTATCTAGCGCCATAACTTGTACAAACTCCAATGACTTGCTCCTGGTCACACACCAGGAAGTGTCAAAGCCAGGATTCCATCCCAGAACTACACTAATTCTAATTCCCGTGCTCTTTCTATTGTACCAAATTGTCTCTCATCAGGAGAAATTTAGAATAGATTAGGATTTGAGATGCTGGCAACACCCAAGGAGAGACATAGTCAAAAGCAGAGAAATCAAATGATGAGAAATCTATTAAGAAGGGAATTCAGAGGAGGGAAACCAGAATGGGAAAGATTGTAGATAGGATGGTGGAGTGATAAGAATGATGAACTAGGAATAATAAGACCTGAGTTCAGTTTCCAGATCTGCCACTGTATAGTTATGTGACCTTAGACGAGTCACTTCCTTTCTCTGGGCCTCAGTTTACTCCACTAAAAAAAAACCGAGAAGATTGGATAAGATCATCTCCATACTTCCATCTAGCTCTGACATTAAGTGGTTTGGGGTCTGGAAAGTACGCTAGGCATATTTCACCTTGGAAAATCATTGCTGGGGTCAGAGGGCTGAAGGTACTAGGGCTCTTCCTTCTCCTCTATGAGGCCCTTCTCCTCTGAACCCCAGGCTTGGGTTTGGGCTTGGTTCAGTCCTGGTAGAACCTGACTTTCCTAAGAGGCATTATTTCCTTTTCTCATACTTTTCAGCTTAATCATACCCATCAAAACTCATATCCTGGCACTCTCACGACAAATTATCTAAACATAAGGTTTAGGGTCACACACAGAGTTTCTCCCCGAAAGGGGGAAGTAGAAAGATACCCAGTATACAATATGAATCAGATATGGGACAAGTAGCTAACTAAGCATAAATGACTCACAATGTGCATTAACAGAATTATTTAAATAATTATTTAAATTTAAAAGTATTTAAATATTTAAGATAACTAAATATTTAAATATATTCAGTAACAATATAACTTGCAACTGTGGTTGCGGTATGCTGGTAGACTGATACTTAAGTCTCAAGGGAAAATAAAGCAATTTTTAGAACTTGTAATTAGGCATGTTATATGTCATCTCTTTATATTGACCAAACTACGGCCAGCACACGCCTGCTGTTAAGAAAGCCAGGCTCGGGCCAGTTATCTTGTCATTGGCTGTCCTTTCCAAAAGTGTTGGAGTAGATGCCAGGGACTCCTTTTTTGCCATCATTCAGCTACAATTCAATGGAACCTTTGTATCTCTCAAACTCATAGGGTAACCTCCAAGCCTACACAGGTCTACCTTGAGGCTGATGTTTCCTTACCTACTCAGGGAAGAATGCAGACAGTGGAGGATGCAGCTATGGGCCCAGGAGCAAACTTGTCTAGCTGAGTTATGTTCCATGTGGGAAACATAGAGGGTGAGAAAAAGAACACAATCTATCTCCTCATTCTCATTCACAATAAGTCAACAATTAGAGTGGCCAACTTGCCACAGAGAGTCCAAAGAAAGAGGCCAAGCCAGAAGCTGTTTCTTTTCTTAAAGTGATAACACTTTGCTATCCCAGGGTAGGGGATGACCATGGGACCACTCAGGGCTTGCCACATCACACTAACTTATCATTCTTTCCCAGCAGTAGGGCTACCACAGAACTCAAAGTAGATCCCAAAGTTCCCCTTCAGTTCACTGGAACCAGGAAGAGCAACTATAGGCATACCCCATGGGACGGCATTTGTTCGACTCTTCCTCTAATTAAACATTTGCTGTCTTCACTTAATTTGCTAGGGTACATTTGGCAGTTTGACCATATCCTCAAGTGCCTCCCCCAGGGCCTTACACTAAAGAGTTTAAAAGACAATATGGTACAGTTCTTAATCCCCTACCCAAATGAACAATCGTTAGGAAGGCCCAGACCTCCAACAACTGGTGGACCTGAAGGTCACAATTTCCCTCAAATACAAAGTTATGCATGTGGACAGCCATTTTACAAAGGTTATCAGAGGCTATTGCTTGCCTAGTCATTCATAAGGGTCTATCTCAACTAAGCAAATAAATAAAAGGAAAAAAAAAGAAAATAAAAATTGGAATAAAGTAATCAATTAATAAAAGGGGAAAAACAGAAAAAGGGAAAGAATAAAACAATGAAACTTTCCCTCTCATAGAAAGAAATTCTAGTTGTGAATGAGATCCACAAATATGTGAGGAATCTATTTACAAAGATCTAGGGACCTGGGGTCCCAATGGGATGGCTACTACTACACAATGATTCTTTGAAGGAAATGGGGATAAGTATTTTAAGAGAAGAGAAAACCTAGGGGTTCCAACCTATGTATTATGGAGATTATTTTGGCAGTTTTGTGGAACTGAGGGAGGAGATACTGGAAGTAGGGAGATAACTTGAAATGGCCCATCAATGGCCCAATGATGAGGCAGGTGATACAAATCTGAACTTGGGTTATATCAGTGGAAGTTAAGGGGAGTGGACATATGTGAGAGCTATCTTAAGGATGGAATCCAACTCATTGGATGTAGAGCATGAGCTGTAAAAATATTGTTTTTTTGAAGGTAAACTCTTTAGCTTGTCATTTTAGGTCCGTATGCAATCTGACTCCAAGCTGTCTTTCCAGACTTATTTCCTCCTATTTTTCTTCATATTCTCTACATTCCAGTCAACTTTGACATTAGCTTTATCCTCAAGCCCTGTCCTATTTCTGTGCATTTGCTAAGGCAATATTCTTCCTCCACATCTTTGACTATTGAAATAGTTCCTTCCCATTCAAGGCTCAGCTCAGGGTGCTACCTCTTCCTAAAGCACTTCTTCATTCTCCCCAACTTAGTGATCTGTTTGTCATAATTTTTTTTTCTCTGGAATACTTTTCCTGGCTCTTTCTTTTGACCTTAACACATTTGGATTTGGCCACTGTATGGATTTATTTCTTTACTATGTGATGTATTATAAAGGGTTTCCCCTCCTCTTCTCTATTTTTAATTGGTAGAACAGTTGACAGGGAAGGGGAGTTAGCAATAATGAAGAAAAAAATGAAGGCCACTGAAACATTTTTTTTAAATGCACAGAAGAGAACAGAAGGAAACGAAGAAAAGTTGGAAGGTTTTGAAGTAACATGAAATTTATTATATACTTTCAAAAAAGAAAATGGCGTGAAATGGAGATTCACCTTTTAATATATAATGTTCTTTTTGTATTCTGTTGTGTGTAAAAAATTGTTTGGGGGGAGAGAGTGTTTGAGTTCAGAAAAAAAATAGACTTTTTAAAAAAATTAAGTGCCCAGAGGCTTCCAGATCATGTGATCAACACAACTGAGGACTGGAATATTTTCTTTGATCCCTAAGACCTCTGCAAAATAGGACTTAAACACCAGGATAAAGCAATTTCTGCTGTCTCCACTATCTAGGTGCACCAAGAACACAAACAAAGTAAAAAATTGATGACCTAACAACAGAGAAGGCTAATCCTAACTGCTACTGGACTCACATAGAACCCCTACTCTACTGCCCAACCCCGTCTGGCAGCTGGCCTGCACAAACGGACCCACAGCCTTGCAACAGAATGAAACTCCACCTCCCTTCCCTTTCCCATTACCGTCCCTTTCCCAAGGCCTCAGAGATCCAAATAGCAGAAATTTGCTCAGGCTTCAATAGCAGCGAGGAGCAAGACAGTAGCAAGAAGTGGTAACATTCTGCGCCACAATAGAACTTGTCCACAGAACGAAGTAACAGAGGGAACTGGGGCATGACGAGTGTGTAGAGGGTAGGAGTGGGACAGTGTGGCATTCTATTAATTCTAGAGAAAGGATCCAGTATCCAGCTGGAGCCAATTCTGCTCCCCCCAGTAGTCACTTGGAGCATAGACCTAGGCTGGGGAACAGTAAATTGCTCAGCTGGGAGGAAGCTCTGAGAACGGCTTTGAGATCCAGCACAGGGTTGTGAGGACCAAATAAGATAAAAATATGTAAAATCATTACAAGTCTTTAAGTACTATTTAAATATAAAATACTATGGGTGTTAATATAACCTGGGTTTGGTCCTCGCCCGGATCACCTAAGGTGGAGACACCCACATGGGAGATGCCAAGGACTTGCTTCTGGGAGAAGATATCCCACCTCACTTGCCATGTAGTTGGGAACAGCCCCTTTCCACTGGTTATGCAGTCAGAACTATGTTCTTAAAACTACCGTGACTGGAAGAATCTCATTTTCTCTTTATGGTGGCATCTAAGGATGAAAATCTCATTCACCTACAACATGGTCATTATGCAGTAAGCTGGGCAAAGGAAGGGCTGCTTTCCCCTTCCCTTTAGGCCTCATGGCTCTGAGAAACAGACTTGGCATTTTGGGTTGTTTCTTTTGTCTTGTTCAGGTCCAGATTCAGCAAGTAGAGTCTGAGGAAAAGAGTGCAGAATTCAGCTGGGGTCAGTTCTATATCTCCAGTAGTCAGGATCTCCAGGCACTTTGGCCATGGCAACATTGGAGCTGAGGATTCTAGACAGGTTGTTGCTGCAGAGGACAGGGTCCTCAGACACAAGCCCTTAGGGTTTTGGATTTAGAACTTGGTAAGAGAACTTTGTGAGATTGGAAGTGAGCCAAGTGCTAAAACCAATCTACCTCCCTTCCTCTCAGAGACCATAGGAGGTATAGGAGGGAATTATGTCTGAGGTGTTGGGGAAAAGGTTTGTATGTTTGTTCTTGCTATACCTTTGAAGTAAATAATCCTTTGTAATAGTCAGTCTAATTGTTAAGTGATTTAATGGAACTGGGGTTCTGGGGGACCCCTAAAATTTGGGGGAACATAATTGTTGGTAGCTTGAGTCAATAGCGAAGATAAGAGAGTTCCTTAATCTCCCCAAGGTGTCAGAGAGCCTTAGTGAGGGAGTGACAAGTAACTCACCTGAGTTTTAAGCAGTAAAGGTTAGTCACTGTTATAGTGAGGTAGTGAGTTCCTTGTCACTAAAGGTGTCCAGTCAGAGATTAGACGACCCATTGTCTGAAGTGCTATACAAGAAATATCTGCACTGGGTGAAGGCTGGACCGGATGACTTCTAATCTAATCCTCTCTAATGTGTGATTCATAGACTTAATAGACCAGAATGGACCTTAGAGGCCATTAAAGAAAAAAGCACAAAGAGGTTTGCTGAGTTAAAAGTATCCTTCTGGCTCTTCATCTTATCACTTATTATTTGAAATTACCTGCTTCAGTTGCTACCCTCTTTAGATATGTCCTGATTACCATTGGGGTACTGGGTTATATTTAGAAGGGAATATAGTTCCTAAGGTAAAATGGCTCTGGTCATGCTTATCACAAGCCACCTTCCACTTGGAAAGAATGCTGAAATTCTCGGTGTGCTTGAGAATCTTAGAGATCATCAGGTCCAAAACCCTTATTTTACATATGAGTAAATTGGGGCCAGGGGCCATCAACAAATATTTATTAGGTGTACACTAATGTTCTAAGTGCTATGTTCTGTGCTAAGCCTGGAAGTTACAAAGAAAGGTAAAAACAGAGTCCATACCCTTAAGGAGATCACATTTCAGTGGTGGTAGTCATCTGAGAAGTGACTAGATATATACAAGATATATACACAGCAGACAAAAAGTGATCTTAGAGGAGAAAGTACTAGCATCTGGGATAGAGGCTGGAGTTGGGGGTGGGGTGGGGACTGGGAAAAGCCTCCTCCAATAGGTGGGATTTGAGGGGATGAAGTCCCTAAGTTACACAGGAAGTTATGCCTGTGGGTGCTCAGGTCTTCTGGATTCTCAGTCTTATTCTCAATGTTTTTCACTATTCCTGGCTGCCTATCTATGTTTTTAAGATTGTTAGCTGAAGGAAGAGTCACTATTGAGATGTAAATGTGCATTGTAAATACATAAAGGGGCCAAATTTAGGGGATGAAAGTGACAAAAATATCTCATAGTCCTTTTACCTCCTGAATTTTCATCTTAAATTTTCCCTTACTTTTCTGAATGTCATTTTGTGTTCTGTTGAACTCACATCCTTCAAATTTTGCAGTAGGGTGTAATACAATGCCTGGGAGCCCATATACCTGGGGTTCAGTCACTCACTAGTTGTGTATTCATTTCTTCAGCTGTCAAATAAGGGTATCAGATGAGATGATTCCCTACATCTAGGGCTTGGTTCTCTTGAAACAATTAAGCCAGTGATTTTCTTTAGTATACAAGAACTTTTTACAGCAGTGGCCAATATGAATCAATTAATGCCATTTACTGACACATGGGGTGATGTGGAATTGAACAGTTAACTTTTAACATCTAATCACTTATCTTGAAATGTCCACAGGAAAAAATCCCTCATAAAAATGACTTCTGGTTTGTTTGCCTGGAGAATAGAAGTAGTTCCTTTTCAATTTCGCATGAAGTTGGGGAAAGTGATGCTATGAGGCAAATAAGGGAATATTATGCTATGCTGCTAAGTGGGGGAAAGTGATGCTAATAATAGAGTAGGTAGTCAGAGGTGAACTGAGCATGCCTTAACAGGGTATTACTTCTCCTCCTTTCGACAGTATTGAAGGATTTTCTGTGTTGTAATTTTGCTTCTAAAAACAAGCCACAGAGCCACAGATGGAAAGCTGGAAAGGACCTTAACAGTCATCTGATCTGGTTCAACTCCTTCACTCTATAGAAGAATAAATCAAGCCTCAGAGAAGGTAAGAGACTCATCCAAGGTCACACAGGTCAAGTGTTCTGACTCCAATTCCTGAGTTCTTTCCACTGTGTTAGTAAGTGATTCCCAACAGGCAACAGTGGCTGTTTAACTAGAATGTGTGACTATGAGGATGGATTCTTCAAAACAGACTAATGATAAAAGTTTAACCAGCCCCCATTCCTCTGGTACATTATTCCTGTTTTACAGAAGAACCTAACGAGTTCTTCAGAATGACTCATTCAAGGTCACACAACAAATTCAGGGCAAGGCTAGCACAGCTGAGTCATATCAACAGGCAGCTTAAAGGTTTTTATTTGTGACATTCCTTCGCACAGATATGAAGGTAGTGGCATTTGATTTTAAGATTGAATCAATAAAGACCAGTTGGGTTTTCTAGAAGTTGTACTGAATAATTGGAATGAAGTGTGATACACTGGAAAGCTCATTGCATTTAATTCAGACCTGGATTCAAATCCTAGCTCTGGAATTTACTCTTTGTGTGACCTTGGGCAAGTCACAATAACAAGTTAATAAACATAGGTTTAATATATGTTCTCAGGTATGGTGTTAAGCTTCTGGGGATACAAAGAAATTAAAAAAAAGCCTCTCCATGAGGAGTTCATGGTCTAATGGGTGAGACAGCATGAAAACCACTATGTACAAATGAAATATATAGGATCAATTGGAAATAATCAACAGCAGAAAGACAGAATTAAGGGAGTAGGAAAGGCTTTTTGTAGAAGGTATTATTTTAGCTGAGATCTGAAGAAAGCCAGGGCAGCTAGGTGGCACAGAGGATAGAGTGCTGGGCCTGGATTCAGAAAGACTCCTCTTCCCGAATTCAAATCTAACCTCATTTCCGAGCTTGTGACCCTGAGTAAGTCACTTCACCCTGTTTGCCTCAGTTTTGTCATCCGTAAAATGAGGTGGAGAAGGAAATAGCAAACTACTCCAGTATCTGTGCCAAGAAAACCCCAAAAGGGATCATAAACAGTTTGACGTGAATGAAATGACTGCACAACAACTGAAGGGAGCCAGGGAAGCCAGGAGATGAGAGCCTTTTAAGCATTCTAAATGAAAATGCTGAGAGTCAGGAAACGGAATTTTCTATTCCAGGAACAAATAGGCCACTGTCCCTAGATCACAGAGTAGGATGTGGATATGGATATGTGTGTATGTGAGTGATAGAATCCTAATAAAGTTGCCCCCAACCCCAATATTCTAACTTCCTTATGGGCCTCACTGAACAGCAGGCTTGTCCTGATTTGACCACACAATGTAGTACTGAAGTAACTGAGGTAATTGCCTCAAACTGAGGCAGACAGAGGTCAAGTGTTGCCCAGGGTCACAAAGCTAAGTGTCTGAGGTCATATTTGAATTCAGGTCTTCCTGATTTCAGGTCCAGTGCCCTCTCCACTGAATTACCTAACTGCCTCTATTTTTGTCAGTGCCTGGGATAAACATATTGATGATAGATGGATCAAATTCATGTGTGCCATGAAGCAGGGGCTGGGGGTATGTGTGGCATAGCTAATGCCTTGGATGGACATTCTATGATTCTGTGATGTAACTTTAAACCCAGTTCTATCACTGATAGAGGGCAAATCTC
The DNA here is from genome assembly GCF_900497805.2 of Vombatus ursinus. Taxonomy (NCBI): domain Eukaryota; kingdom Metazoa; phylum Chordata; class Mammalia; order Diprotodontia; family Vombatidae; genus Vombatus; species Vombatus ursinus. The sequence goes on from NW_020953958.1 coordinate 379,003, forward strand.
ACTTACTTTCCCAAACAGTCCTGGAACTGAGTTCTTGGCTTATCGTTGACTCAGACCTTTTCTAAAACACATTGATTAGTCTTTATAAGAGTCTTAAAGGAGAGACTTTGCTATCAATCAATGTCATCAACAACTGAGGAATAGAGGGAAGAGAGGATCATTAGGAAGTATAATCCCTGGTCCTCTTCCTAAAGGTGAATGCATTCTACTCAAGAAGAGAAAACTAAGTGATCATTGAACCATATAAGACAATCCATCAATCAATCAACATGGATTTGTCAAGCATCTGCTATGTACCAGTGTGCCAGGCATTGTGTTGTGTCTTGAGGATGCAAAGACAAAAACAGAATAACCTTTGCATTCAAAGAGTTTACATTATATCAAGGGAAATAACATGCATAGATGTGAGTTGATATATAATATCTATTTCTACATGTATCTATATTTATATTTATATTTATATTTATATTTATATTTATATCTACTCTGTATATGGTGGCAACTAGATTACATAGGGGATAGAGCATTGGCCCTAGAATCAGGAAGACTTGAGTTAAAATCTGTCTACTTACTAGAAGTGTGACCCTGGGCAAGTTACTTAACCTCTGTTGATTCAGTTTTCTCAACTGTAAAATGGGGATAATAATAGCACCTACTTCTCAGGGTTGTTGGGAGGATAAAATGAGATAATATTTATAAAGCACTTAACATAGCACCTGGCACAAAGTAGGTGCTATATAAATGCTTAGTCTTTTCCCCACATCCTTCTCATCTGTATCTTTTTATCTCTCTATTTATCTCATAAATATAAAGTAATCTGGAAGAGATGAGAGGCACCAGCATCTGGGAGGAACAAGAACGAACTTACGTGGAGGGTAGTATTTGAGCTAAAATTTGAAGGAAGCCAGTGATTCTAACAGGTAGGAAGGGACAGATTATGAAGGGGTTCGAAAGGCAAATAGGATTTTATATTTCATTCAGGCAGTAGTAGGAAGCCACTGGAGTTTATTGAGTAAGGGGAGGGGTGACATGGTCAGTCTTGTATTTTAGCGAGATCAGTTTGATAGCTGAGTGGAGGATGAACTGGAATGTGGAGAGACTTGAGGCAGAGAGAGCAACCAGAAGGCTATTGAAATAGTCTAGGCATGAGGTGATGAGGACCTGCACCAGGGTAGTGGTGGTATCAGAGGAGAGAATGGACATGTATGAAAGATGTTATAAAGATAGAATTAGGGATTAAGGAGGTGTCTGTGAGTCAAAAATATTTAGCAAGCATCTTCTATGTGCCAGGCACCGTGTTAAGCACTGGGAATAAAAAGAAAGGCAAATGATAGCCTCTGTTCTTGAGAAGCTCACAGTGTAGAAGGGAAACAATGTGCAAACAACCATATACAGACAAGCTACATAAAAGATAATTTGGAGATAATTAACAGAAGGAAGGCAATAGAATTAAGAAGTTTTAGGAGAGGCCACAAGTAGAAGGTGGTATTTTAGCTGGAATTTGAAGGAAGCCAGGAACATAGGATGTGGAGATAAGGGAGAGAATTCCAGGCATGAGGGGCAGCCAATAAAAGCATTTCAAGTCAGGAAATGGAGCTTCTTGTCTGAGGCAAAGCAAGGCCAGGGCTAGATCAAAGGGAATGAGGGTAAAATGTAAGAAAATTGGAAAGGAAGAGGGAGACCAGGTTGTGAAAAGCTCTGAAAGTCAAACAGAGGACTTCATATTTAATCTTTGAGGTGATACGGAAGCTGGAGTTTATTGAATGGGGAGGGGGAATATGGTCAGACTTGTATTTTAGTAAGATCAGTTGGACAGCTAAAGGAGGATGAATTGTAATGGGGAGAGACTTGTGGCAGGGACATGGACCGGCAGCTTATTTTAGTAGCTGAAGTGGGAGGTGATGAGGTACTGCATTAGAATGACTGAAGTGGGAGGTGATGAGGTACTGCATTAGAATGACTGAAGTGGGAGGTGATGGGGGCTTGTATTAGAATGGTGGCAATGTCAGAGGAGAGAAAAGAGCATACCAGAGAGACTGTAGGAAGGCAAAATTGACTTTGGCTAAACCATGGATATGGGGAAGAGACGTGAGAAAGAGGAACTGAGCATGACATCTGGGTGATCTTAAGATAATAATATGAAAGTTAGGAAGAGAAGTAGGTTTGGGGGAAAGAAAATGAGTTCAGTTTTGGATATGTTGAGTTTAAGCTGTCTATAGGACATGAAGTTCAAGATGTCTGATACACAATTTTAGATGGAAGATTGAGGATTAGTAAAGACATTAGAGCTGGGTACATAGATTTGAGAATCATCAGCATAGAGGTGATAATTGAATCCAGGATTCAATTTCACCTAGTGAAATAGTACAAAGAGACAAGAGAAGTCAGAACAGAGCCCTGTAAGAAACTCATAATTAGTGGGAATTACTTGGATGGAGATTGAGCAAAAGAAAATGAGAAGTCAGGTAAGAGGAGAACCAGGACAGAGTAGTGTTATGAAATCCCAGAGATGAAATCAAGGAGAAGAATGTGGATGATGGTGTCAAAGGCTGCAGAGAAATAAAAAAAGATTGAGAATAAGCTATTTGATTTGGCAAGTATGGGATTGCTGGTAAATTTGGAGAGAGCAGTTTAAATTGAACGATGAAGTCAGAAACCAGATGGGAGAACTAAGAGAAGAATGAGAAGAAAGTGGAGGCACCTATTGTAAACTGCCTTCTCAAGGAATTTATCTACAAAGAGGAGAGAGATATGGGATGATGGCTAGTAGGGATGGATGGATTTAGAGAGGTTTCTGAGGATGGAGGAGACATGGGCATGTTTGGGGCAATCAGGAAGCAGCCAGTAGGAGAAATGAAAGATAAGTCATAGAGTGGGAATTATAGAAGGGGCATTCTGATGGAGAAAATGGGATGGAATGGACATAGTGGCAGAAGGCATCTGGGGAATGTAAAGTGAAGAGGAGGGGAGAAGATAAAGCTCATGGCAAATGGCATCAAATTTTTTTAATGAAATAAAAGGCAAGCAAAAATCAGAATCCTACAATTTGTTGTTTACAAGATACACATTTGAAGCAGAGACACAAATACACAGGGTAAAGGTAAGGGGCTTGAGTAGAATCTATTATGCTTCAGCTGAAGTAAAAAGAGCAGGGTTAGCATTCTTGATCTCAGTGAAGCAAAAGCAAAAACAGACCTAATTAAAAGATAAGGAAGGAAACAATTTTTCTAAAAGTTACCATAGACAATGAAGTAATACAAATACTAAACATATATGCACCAAGTGGTATGCATCCAAATTCTTAAAGGAGAAGTTAAGTGAGTTACAGGTTCATGACCAAACAAGAGACAGAGAGCATTATAAAATGTAAAATAGGAAATTTTGATCATATTAAATTAAAAAGTTTTTGCACAAACAAAACCAATGCAACCAAGATTAGAAGTAAAGCAGAAAGCTGGGAAACAATTTTTAGAGCAAGTATCTCTGATAAAGGACTCATTTCTCAAATATATAGAAAACTGAGTCAAATTTATAAGAATACAAGCCATTCCCCAATTGATAAATGATCAAAAGATATGAACAGGCAATTTTCAGATGAAGAAATCAAAGTTATCTATAGGCATATGAAGAAGTGCTCTAAATAACTTTTGATTAGAGAAATGCAAATTAAAACAACTCTGAGGTACCACCTCACACCTATTGGATACCTAATATGACAAAAAAGGAAAATGACTGATGTTGGAGAGGATGTGGGAAAATTGTAACACTAATGCACCAAACCGTTGGTGGAGTTGTGAATTGATCCAACCATTCCGGAGAGCAATTTGGAACTATGCCCAAAGGGCAACCAAACTGTGCATACTCTTTAATTCAGCAATACCATTACTAGGTATGTATCCCAAAGAAATCATAAAAAAAGGAAAAAGACCTGAATGTAGAAAAAATATTTATAGCAGCCTTTTTTGTGGTGGCAAAATATTGGAAATTGAGGGGGTGCCCATCAGTTGGGGAATGACTGAATAAACTGTGGTATATGAATGTAATGGAATAGTATTGTGCAATGAGAAATGATAAACAGGCAGATTTCAGAAAAACCTGGAAAGACTTGCATGAACTGATGCAAAGTGAAAGGAGCAGAAACATGAAAACATTGTACACAGCATCAGCAACACTGTGTGATGATCGATTATGAATGACTCAGCTCTTTTCAGCAATACAATGATAAATGCAAAAAACTCATGAAGGAAAATGCTATGCACATCCAGATAGAGAACTAATGGACTCTGAATGAAGACTGAAGCATACTTTTTTTCATTTACTTTACTCTTTTTTCATGTTTTCACCCTTTTGATCTGTTTCTTCTTTCAAAACTGTTACTAATATGGAAATAAGGTTTACATGATAGTACATGTATAACCTATATCAGATTGCCTACCATTTTAGGAAGACGGGAGGGGAGTGAGGGAGAAACATTTGGAACTCAAAGTCTTGTGAAAATAATGCTAAAATTGTCTTGACATGTAATTGGGAAAAAATAAAATCCTATTAAAAAAGAAGTAAAAGATAAAGTTCACAGCTGAGAGGGTGGGATAAGGGAGAGTTATAGAAGGTTTGAGAAGGGATGAAAAGGTTTAGAAAAGCCACTCTGGTGAGTGGGATAGAATCAATTAAGGACGTGTAAAGAGATTCACTTGCTGCAGTGAGGGCCCAGTTGAGATTATGTAACATGAATTTGTAGTAGATATAGTTAGCACAGTTTCATGATCTTCTCTAGTTTTGTTCTTCAGCATGTGACTAAAGATGAAGGTAGAAGATGGTGGAAGTAATCCCAGTGTAAGTCTTGGAAGGGCAAGGTCAGCATTAGAGAAAGGGGGCAAAGCATTCAAGTGAAGAGGGCAGTATAAAGTTCAACTGGTCCACTAGGTGGTAAAGCTGGTGAAGGGAGAGTGCAACCAGTACAAGGGTGATGGCCTGGGAAAGAACTAAGGGGTCAAGGGCTTGGAGGTTATTCTGAGGACAAAGAACTGGGTTTGGAGTTGCAAGGCAGAGAGAGATGTGGAACAATAGCATATTGTGAACAGATAAGGGAATTTCAGAGTTCACAATGATAGAAGTAATGTGCATTTTTGAGTAATGACTCCAGTCTAGATTTTTCTCACTTTATCCTATACCCCTTCCCTTCCATATACTTTTATTTTCTGACCAAACCAAACCATTTACTTTCCCTCAAAATGCTTATGTCAGCATGATGGAAGTTACCCAGGCAATTTCCCCATAGATTTATCCATTATCTTCTGTAGTTCAACATTTTTTATCTATGGCTTAGATGACAAATTCACTAATGTGAAACTAAAAGGAATGGTTACCAATGTTGGGTGGCATTGTCTGAATTTAAATGAATTTCAACAAGTTTTTTGGTCCAAACATCGGACCAATGTGACATAATGGTAATAAAGACAATTTCTTGTAATTGGAATTTAAACAATAAAAACAAACAATATCCCCCAGAACCCCCACTGGAAAAAAACTTCCCAAATATTGGATGGGGGTAGGACCTGGAAAGAAAATAGTCTTTTTGAAAATTTTCCTGTAGTTTTAGTGAATTACAAGCTCAGTATGACTCAATAGTGGGACATGGTAGTCCCTAAAGTGAATACACTCATAGGCTGAATTAGGAAATGCATAAAATTCAGAACGAAGTTATAGGCCTTTCATCCTGATTAGATCAAATTGGAGTTTTGTGTTCAGTTCTCTGTACCACACTTTAGAAAGAACATTGCAAGGCTCAGGAATATTCGGAGGAAGGTAACTAGAGTGGTGAGGTCCAGAGATTATGTCATATTAGTAGAAGCTGAAGAGAGGGCTGGGATCATTCAACATGAACATAAGATCTAGCAATGACATGATATATGCCTTCAAGTATTTGAAGGACTTTCATGTGGCAAATTCTGCTGCATATGGAGGTCAGAACTAGAAGTGACTGGTGGAAATTACAAAGAGGCAGAATTTGGTCCTATATATTATATTATATTATAATTATTCAGAAGTGGACTGAGTTGCCTCCAAAGGTAGCTTCTCATTCCAATGGAGAGGTCTTCAAACAAAAGCTGAATGAACTACTGTTGGTTAAGTTTGTACTGGGGATTCTTATACATGTGCAGATTGTAGTAGATGGCCTCTGAGCTTCCTTACATCTTTGAGATTCTGTGAAAATAATTTATTCATTAATAAATCTGCCAACTTTGCTGATTTCTGATGCCAACAAAGAGTTTACAAAGGGATCAACACTGTTTCCTCCTCTGTTTACCTGAGGCTTTGTTGGTCTCAGAGTTCTCTGGGGCTGGACATTGACCAAGCTAAACAGAGAGGTTTTTGTTTTTGTTGGAGGTAATGTGAATCCATGTTGGCCGGCCCAAGTGAACACACTTCCTTTCTCTACCCCAAAGTCAAGGTAACGCCTATGACATATGCCAGGACTTCAGGTCCCCTGGATTATGACTACAGAATGATAGAGCTGAAAGGGATTTTACAAATGAAGAAACTGAGGCAATTCTAATGGCTATCATAAGTATAAAACATCACAAATTTATGTTTCCATTTTTTTTTTTTTTTACTATTTTCAGTTAAGGCCATAGAAAGGAGACTCCATTTGATTGGAATTTCATTCTGAAGACTTTTCCTATGAATGAAGAGCTGTCTACCTGGCATGATTAATGACCTCTGAGAAGGACCCTTTTGTCTCTAAGTAAGTCCTTCATGTGTAGATATTAGTCTGCTGTTAGAATACAAATACCCCTGGTTTACCACATGGTCATCTCCCAAATTCAGGCCATCTTTAACTCTCAAGTGGAGGTCTCCCTAATTTAGGTCTCTCCCCTCTCAAATTTCTCTTTTACGTAGCTGCTAAACTGATAGTCCTGAAGTTTAAGTCTGACCACAGTACTCCCCTACTCAGTTAGCTCCAATGACTCCTTCCTTCTTTGAGGATTAAAATACAAGCTTCTCCATGTGGCCTTTAAAGCCCTTCATGACCTAGCTTCACCTGAGCTCTCTAAATTTCTTACAGATTACCATCCTGCAAAAATTCTGTGCCTCTAATGCCCTTTTTATCTCTGCCTTCTAGCTTCTCTGATTTCCTTTAAGACCCAGCTAAAATCCCATTTTTTTACAGGCAGCCTTCCCCAACCCTTCTTAATTCTAGTGCCTTCCCTCTATCGATTATTTCTTATTACTCCTTTATAATGCTTGTTTTTGCATAGTTGTTTGCATGTCATCTTCCCCTTTAATTGCAAAGTCCTCAAGAGCAGGGACTGTCTATTGCCTTTCTTTGAATCCTTGGAGTTTACCATAATGCCTGGCACATAATAGATGCTTAAAAAATGCTTTTTGAGAAACTAATGTACAATCTTCTCACCTCTGCTCTGCCTATTGTCTCTGCCTAGAATGTTTCTAGTTTCTTATCATTTTAAGGAAAATTCCATTTATACCTATACTTTCAAGTGTTTTTAATAGAAATGAGTGTTACACTTTATCAAAAGTTTTTTTCTGTATCTTTTCATATAACTTTTGTTACTTTCATTATTGATATAATCGGGGAAGCTAGGTGGCCCAGTGGATAGAGCACTGGCCCTGAAGTCAGGAGGACCTGAGTTCAAATCCGGTCTCAGACCAAACACTTGACACTTACTAGCTGTGTGATCCTGGGCAAGTCACTTAACCCCAATTGCCTAAAAAGTTAAAAAAAAAGATATACATTATTGATATAATCAATTATGTTAATAGTTTCCCTTATGTTAAACCATCCCTGCATTCCTGGTAGAAATCCTGCTTGGTCATAATGTATAATCTTTGTAATATATTGTTGTAATCTTTCAGTTAATATTTTATTTAAGATATTTGCATACACATTCATTAATGAAATTAGTCTATAATTTTCTTTCTCTGTTTTTATTTTTCCTGGTTTAATTATCAGTATCATATTTGTTTCAAGAAAGGAGTTTGGTAAGACCCCTTCTTTGGACCTGTGAAGGAAGATGCTATCTGCATCCAGAGAAAGAACTGATAAATAGAAGTATGTATAGGATGATTTTTTTACATATATATATATATATATACACACACACACATATGTGTGTCTAATGGTAGCCATCTCTATATCTCTAGGGCAGGGTGGGGAGAAGGAAGAAAAAAGAAAAAAAAAGAAAGCTACATGACAACTTTATTATATATTTAAAAGAAATAGCAAGATGTACATAATAGATCTGCAGCTTCATGTGCAATCATCTTTTTTTTTTCTTATCCTACTATGTTATGGAAATGCTTGTTTTATTTCTTAAATTCAGAATAAAATAAATTTAAAAAGATAAAAAAGAACATCTAGCATCTTTCAAAACTTAGCTCAAAGGGTACCTCCTACATCAGACCTTTTCCAATCTCTCTGGGCATTAGTCCCCACCTGCCCCAATTTACTTACAGACTTTTAGCATATACATATGTGCAAATTGTTTATCCTGATATATAATATAATGTAAGCTTCTTAGGACAGAAATTGTTTCATTTTTGTCTTTCTATACCAACTCTAACACCATGCCTGGAATGATTTCTCATTGATTGCTCAAAAAGAGGTCACATATTCAATGAAATTTGGTCATATATTGGAGATGAAGGTTATCAGTTATTTATACCTTAGTGTCTATGAATTTATCAGATCCTTTCCTTAGAGCAGGTTCCTAAATGGAATTGGGGTGAGGTGTTGAAGGATAAGGTAAAAAATTAGTCGAAGGGATCTCAGTGGGTGTCAAAGGTTAGAGAAATAGGGAGGCTGAGAGAGTGAAAGATGGGCTTTCACCCAACACCCATGGGTTGTGGTTGTTGTGATTGTTGTTTTTTGTAGGCTCCACCCTGATTCCTTGGCCTGACATCTAAGTCTTCAAACTTCTTTGTGGGTAGGAGCTTTGTTTCATATTTCTGTGTCTCCCATTGGGACTAATAAATAAGTGATCACAACATAAAAGGACTATTCATCAAATGTTTATTGAACAATGGGAGAAAAACAGGGAGGGAGTGCCTGGATGTGAAGAAATAATCTTTGGCCTCCTTTCAGAGAAATCCAAGCCAGGGACCCTGTACATTTCTGGATCTTAAAAAGCAGAAACTTAGTAACATCCATCTCCTAACAAAAATCCCATCTCCTACAGGAAGCATTTCCCAACTCTTCTGAATTATAGAGCCTTCCCTCTCAATTATTTTTTTGTCAATCCTATATATAGCTTGCTTCTACATTTTTGTATGCTTGTGGCCTGTCCCATTAGATTGTAAGTTCTTTGAGGGCCAGAACTGTCTTCTGTCTCTTTTTTTGTTTTGCTTTTTATATTTTTAAAATTAATTAATTTCTGAATTTATAGAATAAAACAAGCATTTCTATAATGTAGTACAATAAAAAAGTTTGCACATGAAACTACAAATCTATTATGTACAACTTGCTATTCCTTTTAAATATATAATCAAGTTATCAGAGAATTTTTTTCCTCTGTTCTTTTCATCTCTCCCCACCCTCCCACCCTAGAGATGGCTACCATTATACACAAATAGGTATGCATGTAAAATTATTCTGTACATACTTCTATTTATAGTTCTTTGGCTGGATGCAGACAGCGAATTTTTTCTTATACCCTTTTTGGTTAATTTGGGTAATTATGACTTGCAATATTCATAAGCTAAATGACTTAAATGCTTGAAATCATTTTTAAAACAATATTGCTATTACTGTATACAATGTTTTCTTGGTTCTGTTCATTTTGTTCTTCATTATTTCATGCAAGTCTATCTCTCTTTTTCTAAGATCATTGAGCTTATCATTTCTTTTTTTTTCTATTTTTTTATTTTTATTTTTAGGCAATTGGGGTTAAGTGACTTGCCCAGGGTTACACAGCTAGTAAGTGTCAAGTGTTTGGTCTGAGACCAGAATTGAACTCTGGTCCTCCTGACTTCAGGGCCAGTGCTCTATCACTGTGCCACCTAGCTGCCCCCAGCTTATCATTTCTTATAGAACAGTAGTATTTCATCACATAGAACACAACTTGTTCAGTCATTCCCCAATTGATGGGCATTCCTGTAATATCCAGTTCTTTGTCATCACAAAGAGAGCTGCTATAATCATTTTAGAACATATAAGTTCCTTTCCTTTTCCCCTAATCATCTTTGTAAATAGACCTAGTAGTGGTATTTAGCTTCTTTTTGTATCCCCAGGGCTTAGCAGAGAGCCTAGCACTCAATAGGCACTTAATAAATGTTTACTGGCTGACTTTATTGATAACACATGAAGCACCAGCAGAATCCTCACTTGAACAAAAGGATATAAAGAGATGTGTTTCTGTCTCACTGCTACCCTTGGATCCCAATATTACTCTGTTTCTTGGCAGATGAAACCTTATATATGATCACAACCCAAGAAGACAGTTCCATTTAGAGTTAAAGTCCATATGGGGATAGACTCTGGGTGGTTTTGTGTGGAGTTTAAGAAAAGAAAGTGTAGTCTTTCACACATGCACTAATGTAGAGTGAGCAGCCCTTAGGCACTGTGAATGCTCAATCATAAGGAAGAAACATAATCATAAACACCAGAGTTGGTAAAATTCCTTTGATATCCGAGGCTGTTTACCTACCCTACCTCCTCAGTTCTGGGTGATTTGCTCCTCCATGGGCTCTCCTTCAATCCTGGATCACTGTCCCTCCTCATCCTAGATTTCTAGCTTCCCTGGCTTCCTTCAAGACTCAACTTAAATCCTACTTTTATTGAGGAGGGCATATTCAGTCCCCTCAACTGCTAAAGCCTTCACCTTTGAGATTACTTTCATGTACTCTGTATATCTCTGATACTTACCTTATTATTTACATGGTGAGTCCTCCAATACAATGTATGTTCCTTGAAGGCAGGGACTGCTTTTTGCCTTTCTTTGTATTTTCAGTCCTTATCACAAAGTAAGCCCTTAAATGCTTATTGACTGACTGAGTGACTAACAAAAACTTCTGATCTAACCATCCGGCATTGATCTCTAATAATAGTTTGGATGAATCTAGATTTTCACCATTTAGGAAGCATAGTCCTCCCAATTCTTTTGCAAAGTAGATTGTGCAAAATAAAATTGTATAGTTCCTTCCAGCCCTAAATAGTGCTCAAGCAATTCACATGTCACTTTAAGGTTTTCAAAGCACTTTGCTGACAATGACTCTATGACATGGATAGGACAAGGAGTATTTTCTCCATAATAAATATGGGAAAGAAGCAGCAGTGTGTCATAGTGAATAGAGTGTTGATTTTGGAGTCAACGCTATAAATAATGGCCTTGTATTTGAGTACAAGTCTAATGTCTCACATACTGACTGGGTGACTGAGCAAGTCACTTTGCAGTGTCCCAGGAACTCTCCACTTATAAATCCTAACTTATACAACTTCTAACTTATAAGTCACAGAGCAGGTATCTTTTTTTGTCAGTCAATAAGCATTCATTATTTGCCTACTATATGCCATGCACTAGGCTAAGCACTGGGGATACAAAGAAGGACAAAAGATAGTTCCTTACCTCAAGGAGCTCACAGTCTATTGGGGGAGACAATTAGGTACAAACAAGATACATAAAGGATAAATTGGATATAATGAACAGAAAGAAGGCATTAACATTTGAGGAATTGGGAGAGGCTTCTTGGAGAAAGTAGGATTTTAGTTGGAACTTGAAGGAAGCCATAGGAATTTTCTATTCCAATGAAATCATGTCTGGTTAAAACAAAATATACAGAAAACAGGGTCAGAAGGCGAAGTAAGTTGTGAAGTCTCAGTCAACCGGTAAGTGGCAGGACCATGACCTTAAGCCAGCTCTCTTTCTATTGTATCATAGCTGACTCTCTGACAATTCAATTCAATCCAATTTAATTCTATTAGACTAGCATTTAGTAACCACATATTGTGTGTTAAGCTCTGTGCTAATAGCTCATATTTCTATGGCTTTAAAGCTTGCAAAAGACTTTCTTGCCAACATCTTTAGGTTACAGATAATATAAACATTAATTATCTGTATTTTATAAATGAGGGAAACTGAGGCTCAATGACTTGTCTATGGTCACTGAATATAAGAATCAACATCAATAAGCATTTATTAAGCACCTACTATGTGCCAGGCACTGTACAAAGAGCTGGATTAAGATTGGTTATGCATGACCAAGTCTAGGGCTCTTCTTTCTATGTCCCATTGTCCCTGTAACTAACCTTCTTCTCTCCCCCAACCTCCTGCTCACCCAGCCTTAGTCCCTTCGAATAAGGATTAGCCATCCTTAGAGGTGACATAGGACTCAAATCAATTCAATTTGGAAATCTGCTACCTCTCTATTTACCTCTGGGTTTCAGATTTCAGACTTCCATTCCCAATATTTGCTTTGGTTTCTCTCAGACCCATCAGCTGTGTTGCCAGAAGCAAGTAGCTGAGACTACCCATTCACCTCTACCCACATCTTGTTTCAAAGGACATATTTAGGATGGGTGGAGGAGGCACTAACTATAATGAATAAAACTGGAGATTTGTGTGTGAGTGGGAGGTTGGGGTGGGGCAGGGATATTGTCTTTCTTTGGGCCAGAATCGTCTACCACAGCTGCACTCTCTAATGAGAATGTAATGTTTAAGGTACAGAAGTGGGGAGCTAATAACAGCCTCCCTGCAGTACCTACCTCACCTGAGTATTGGAAAAAACAAAGGAGATAACGTTTAGATAGTGATTTGTAAAGCTTAAAACTCTATAGACAAGTCAGATTACAGTATTATTATTAAATGCGCTCCTGCTGACTTTGGGCTTCAAAGTTTCCAAAGTACTTTTCACACAACTCTTGTGAGGTAGACAGTGCAACCAGCCTTCAAAATTCAGCTAAAATCTCATCTTCTACTAGAAGCCTTTCCCAGCCCCCACCTTAATTCTAGTGCTTTCCTTCTGTTGATTACCTCCAATTTACACTGTATGTGTATTTTTCATTTTCACTTCATAGTTGCTCAGCTATGTTTCTCTCATTAAGTCGAAGCTCTTGAAGACAGGCTGTTTCAGGCTTTCTTTTTATCCCTTGGGCTTAGCATAGTGCCTGGCACATAGTACCTACTATGGTAGGTGCTTAATAAATGATTGTCAATATCAGTCATCTTCCTGAATTCAAATCCAGCCTCAGACACAGCTGTGTGACCCTGGGCAAGTCACTTAACCCTGTTTGCCTCAGTTCCTTATCTGTAAAATGAGCTGGAGAAAGAAATAGCAAACCGTTCTAATATCTTTGCCAAGAAAATTCCAAATGGGATCACCCAGAGTCAGACCCTACTGAAATGACTTAACAATAACAACAATATAATTAGTCACTAATAGCACCTACTAATTGCCAGTCACTGTGCTAAGCACAGGATATACAAAAAGAAGCAAAAGACAGTCTGTGCCCTTAAGGAGCTCACAATCTAGGGAGAGACAATAAGGAAACAAACATGGATATATACAGGATAAATACAGGATATATATATAGGATAAAAATGAAATAATTAAGATAAGAGAGGCACTAGAATTTAGGGATTGGGAAAAGCTTACTATAGAAGATGGTATTTTATTTGGGCTTTTAAGTCAGGGAAGCCAATAGGAGGAGATAAGGACGGAGGGCATTCCAGGCATGGAGTACAGTGGGAGAAACTGCCCAGAGCCAAGAGATGGAATGGACATTTTGATCCTGAAACAGCAAGGAGGTCAGTGTCAATGCATAGAAGAGTGCATACATGGGGTAAAGTCTAAGAAGACCAGAAAAGGTAGGAGGGGGCTGAGTTATGAAAGGTTTTAAATGCCAAACAGAACATTTTTTCATTTGCTGCTGGAAGCAATAAGGAACCACTGGAGTTTGTTGAATGGGGTGGGGAAAAGGTGGTGACGTGATTGGACCTGTACTGAAGGAAAATCACATTAGTGGCTAAATAGAGGATGGATTGGAGTGGGGAGAGACTTGTGGCAGGCAAATCCACCAGCAGGCTATTGCAGTAATCAAGGTGTGAGGTGATAAAGGCCTGCACCAAAGTGTTGGCAATGTCACAGGACATCTCTTATTATGATTCCCATTTTACAGATGAGGCTCAAATAGGTGCAGTGATTTGAATATGGTAACAAAGCTAGTAAGAGATGGTGCCAGAATGTGGTGCCTGACTCCAAACCCAGGGCTCTTTGCACTAGCCAAAATAAATTTAGTTAATTATACTAATGTGGACCTGAAACTGGACAGCTCACTTTACCTCTCTGAGGCTCAGTTTCCTTCCCCATCAAATAAGAACAATAATACCTGCAATAGCTATCTCATAGAATGGTTAGGAGGCTCAAATGAGATTTTGTATGTTAGATGCTATATTAATATCATTTATTTTTTTTTTACCAAGCCCAAAAGACTAGAAGTACTTTGAGTTATGAGGTAGGCCTGAGAATAAGAAAATGAATTTTCTGATATGATTTCATATAAGGTTTCAAAGACATTAAAGTGATTCCTGGGTATCTCTCACCATCTGGAGATTCATCTGCAGGGTTTATCTCAGGCAAAATGGTCTATAAGATGGTGTATGTATGCCATCCTCCCATCCTCCACCCCGTGAATTCCACCCTTTCCTTTCCCTTTCCTTCCTTCTTCTCCTCTCTACTTCTTCTCTCTCCCCACCCTATGGTTACTCCTACCTAGTCTGTAGTTTTTCTGAAAGGAGAAATAAGTCTGGCCTCGAGTAAGGTGTAGGAGTGGGGGTGGGCAGGAAATAGGGAGAAACTAGAAGAAATTATTTCAAATCTATTGACAAGGAACCTAAATTAATAAATATAATGATCTACCATGGGAGTTGTGAAGAAACCACAGGTAGTGAAACAAAGGAACAAAAAGGTAGGTAGGGATAAAGCTGTCCTCTGAAGGCAGAAAGGAAAACTTCCTTCCCAGAGATCAGTGATAAGGAAAAGGAAGAGATATTACTTACCATGTATCTTTAAACCTTACAAAATGCTTTGCATACAGTATCTCATTTGGCTCTTATAACTTATTTGTGAGGTAGATGCTGCAAGTATTTACATGTATGATTTGGGTTACCCTCTCTTTATATCCCTAGCTCCAGGCCTCAATTAATATATCTCTGTGCCAGACCATGCTAAGTGACATAAGAATTCAGGGCAAAAGGTACTTATTGAAATGGGAGAGCATGGAAAATACAAGGAATTGAATCATGTAGTAAACATTCTCTGTACCCATACCAAATGACTTATAGCTCCAAATATCTCCAGGGAAGTGCTAGTCAAGCCCTCAATTAATCCTTCAGTTTCCTCAATACAGCAGGATAGGAATGGGTCAGATTACTCATGGCATGGCTATTGAAAATTCTGAATCACATCCAATCAATCAATAAAGACTTACTAAGTGCCTACTATATGCCAGGCACTGTGCTAAGTATTGGGGATACAAAAAGAGGCAAAAGACAGTTTCTGCTCTCAAGGAGCTTACAATATGATGGGGGTGATAAGCCAACAAATATACACACACATACACATGTACATATACATATACATACACTCATGCATACATACACATATACATATAAATACACACACATATACATATACACATATGTATTATATAGACACATGTACATACATACACATACACATATACACATATATATACATACAGACATATATATATGTGTGTGTGTATGTATGTGTGTGTATATATATATATATATATATATATATACACACATATGTAAGTTTTATACAGGATAAATAGGAAATAGTGGGAAGGCACTAGAAATAAGAGGGATTGGGAAAGACTTCCTGTAGAAGGTAGGATTTTAGTTTACTAACCGGGGGGATAGTAGTCAAAACAGAGGAAGGAGCATGTTCCAGGCATGGAGGACAGCCAGAGAAAATGCCAGGAGTCAAGAGATGGGGTGTCTTGTTTGAGAACTATCACAGAGGCTGATATCAGTAGATGAAAGAGCACACGGAGGGAGCAAGGGGGCAAGGTGTAAGAAGACTGGAAAGGTAGGAGGGGGTTGGGTTATGAGGGGCTTTGAACCCCAGACAGAGGAGATTGTATTTGGTGCTAGAAGTGATAGGGAGCCACTGGAGCTTACCAGAGAGGACGGGGTGATGTGGTCAGACCTGTGTTTTAGGAAAATCACTTTGGTAGCTGGAAGGTGGATAGACTGAAATGGGGAGAGACTTGAGGCAGGCAGACCCATCAACAACTATGGCAATACTCCAGGCACATGCTTTCTAGTCTCAGTTAAGGAGTATATTGAGTGCTGATTTCCCTCAAATGGACAAACACTTAAGCTTCCTGAAGCCATTGTTAGGGCCTACACTGGATGCCAGAGTTTTAGGCTGCCGTGGGCGAACCTGCATAATCTACTTCCCTTGCCACATCTCTCTCTACTGCCACCATCTCTTCCCCCTGGCACCAACCTCTCTCTGTATAGGGAGGACTCATATGCAGTCTCTGTGTTATGTGATGCTGCCATGTGAGCTTTCATTCAATCTTCTGGAAATCATAGCCCCAAGAACTGTTGGAAAGTACAGTCTGTCCACACCACATGCTCTAGAATTGCTACAACTACCACTTAGGACAATGGAACAAGAATACAGCTGGAAGAACCATCAGCACCTGCTGGGAGTATTTGCAGATGCAGAATCTATGACCCAAAGAGGTTAAGTCATTTGTCCCAGGTGGCACAGCTGAATTCAAATCCAGATATTCTAATGAAAGGACTAGGAAGCTTTCTGCACAACTCTGCTGTCTCCCTGTGGCTTTAGGGATATCACTTGTCTTCACTGACTTCTACATCTAGTGGAGAGTAAGCTTCTTATGAGTAAGGGCTATTTTGTAGCCCCAGTGCCAAAGTGATTGATGGAACACTATAGTCTCTGAGGAACTGAAGTTTGATATCAGCAACAAAAGCCATGGAGAGATGCATAGTGAGTTTGAGAAGATTGCAAAAAATTATAAATATGAAATCATAAAGAAGTAATATATAGCAGGGAAATCCCCATTATGTTGTAAGCTCCTTGAGGGCAAGGACTATCTTTTGCTTCTTTTTGTATCCTCAGCACTTAGCATAGTGCCTGGTGCATAGTAGAAGCTTAATAAATGTTTGTTGATTAATTGATAGAAATGTAGAATCCAAAGAAAAGATGGATTGATATCCTGATAAGAGCAAGGGTAATCCATAGATAGGTATCTTGGTGAGGTCCAGAGAACATGAAGGCTGGGTATGGGGACACCCATCTGTAATTCCTGCCACTTGAGGAGCTGAGGCTGAAGCTGGTGAGTTGAGTTTTGGTATTTTGTGTACTAGAAGAGATATAACCAACCAATGAGATATCTTCACTAAGTCTGGCAATAACATGGTGAGGCCAACGTGGGAGCAGGGGTCCACCAGGCTGCCTAAGAGGGGTGTATCAGCCTAGGTCAGAAAAACCTTCTGGGCTGATCAGTATTGAGTCCTTCAGTGCCTACCTCAATTCCTACCTGAGAAAGGGAGGGAGACCCAAGAGGAAATTAGAGACAGAGAGAGACAGAAAAAAAGAGATAGAGAGAGACAGAGAAAAGACAGAGACAGAGACAGGCATGAAGAGACAGAAACAGAGAGACAGAGATAAATTATGAAGCTCCGCAGTTTTCTTTAATGACCTCTTTTCTTCTCTAAGCTCATTCTATTGCTTTCTTCTAGCCCTCCACTCTCTCCCTTGGCAACCTCATCCACATGGCCTCTACTTTTACCTTGGCACAATCACCTTTCAAATCTCTATTTCCATCCCTTATCTTCTTCCTGAGATCTAGATGTACATCACTAAGTGCCTCCAGGGCATTTCCATAAGGATTTCCCACTGGAATCTCAAACTCAAGATATCCAAAATTGGCCTCCTTAGCTTGTTTCAAAATCTGTGCTTCCTTTTGACTTAATTATTTCTCTCTTTTTATTCTGAGTGTTTTATAATGGAAACAATTTGTTTAGAGCCTGAAAATGAAGGTAAGAGATAAATAGAACCTTCTTTTGTTGGAAAAAAAGTGACAGATTAGGAGTTCCCATGGGGGTGGACCCAAGATGGCGGAGTAAAAGCAGTGACTTGCTTGAGCTCTCCCCCAAACCCCTCCAAAATACCTGTAGAAAATGGCTCTAAACAAATTCTAGAGCAGCAGAACCCATAAAAGGACAGTGAAACAAATTTCCAGGCCAAGACAAGCTGGTTGATTGAAAAGGTCTGTTGTGCCAGGCTGGGAGAGGAGCATAGTTCAGTGTGTGCTGTGCAGGCAAAGACCAGGCCTCAGTGAACCTGGAGCAGGCCTCTGGGGACTGAATCACAAGAAGCTGTGGTGGTTTACAGACTCCTCAACCCACACACACCAAAGAGAACTTAGAAGGTCGATAGGAAAGATCTGTCAGACCACGGTGAGAGAGGAGCTTGGTCCAGCCCCAGTCCAGGCACAGCCCCGGGGCAGAGGCTGCTTCTAGAGCTTCCAGCCCACAGACTGAGGGGGACTTGAGTGGCTGATCAGAGGGGGATTACAGAGATCTCTTTGCTGGTGCTGAGGCAGGATTCTCTTGCTTTGCCCATGCTTGGATCTGGGTCTCGGTTCTGGTTGGTGGTTCTGGGGCGAAGAGGAGCATTAGAGTGCTGGAGCTTGTAGTGGCAGTGAGGGGGGAATCCTCCTCACAGTTTCAAGACAGAAAAGAGTGCTTGTGGTCACTCATAGACCAGAGCACAGGCCAGGGAAGGAGTAAACATCTCGCCCTTGATCATACCACCTTGGAAGAACTGAAAATTTACAGGTGCCTAGAAGTATCTCTCAAAACAGTTATCCAACCCCCCTGAAACTTGGGACAGTACATTCCTCACACTGGGGAATTCCCCACACTCTCTTAACAAAGAGTTTAAAACTCCAGTAATTGGCTGGGAACATGAGCAAACAGAGCAAAAAAAAAAAAGTCAGACCATTGAATCTTTCTTTGGTGACGAAGAAGATCAGAACATACAACCAGAAGAAGACAACAAAGTCAAAGCTCTTACGTCCAACGCCTCCAAGAAAAATATGAATTGGTCCCAGGCCATGGAAGAGCTCAAAAAGGATTTAGAGAAGCAAGTAAGAGAGATAGAGGAAAAACTGGGAAGAGAAATGAGAGTAATGCAAGGAGTTCCCAAAGATCAGTGCTAGGATCAATTTTGTTTACCATTTTAAAAATGATTTAGAGAAGGGAATTCATTCTGAAATTTTTTGGCAAAATATAAATATTTTAATGTGATGCTCTAATCACATCAACGCTCTGCTTAAAAGTGTTTCAGTGATTCCTTTTTGGCTACCCATGCCAAATGATATTACCCTTGCTCTTCCCAATCTTGTCCTACCCTCACCTTTTTGAATTTGTGCTGGTCACACCCTATGCATAGTAAATTTCTTGAGAGTGGAAAGTTGGAAGGAAATCCTAGAGGACAGAGTCCAACCCGTACCCAGAGAAACATCCCTTCTACAATATGCCAACAAGTGATCATCCAATGTCCCAGTGGAAGACCTCTCATACAAGATGAACTTCTGCATCTTGAGGCAGCATATTTCGCTCTTGGATGACTCAATTATTAGAAAGTTGCAACATAACTAAATCCCTTCACAGCCTCCACCCACTATTCCTAGTTCTTCCCTCTAGGGCTAAAAGAAAGTGTGTTCTCACCTCCACATGGCAGCCTTTCATAGAAGAGAGCTTCTATGTCCTTCCTAAATCTTCTCTTCCCCATGTTACAGATTTCCCTGTTCCTTCAATCAGTTTTTCTCCATACCATTATGCAAACTTCAACCATCCTGGCCCCATTCTCCTGAATTTGCTCTGGTTGATTATTACCCTACCTAAAATAGAGCACCCAGTACTAAAACAATCCTCCAGAGTGGTTTGATCAGAGCTGAACACAGACAGTCCTGGCAACTAAGCAGCCTAAGATTTTATTACCTTTTGTTTTCTACCATATCACACAGTGGACTCATATTGAATTTGAAGTATTCTAAAACTGCTAAGTAGCATTGAGGTGGTGCAGTAGGTAGAGTGCTGAGTTTGGGATCAAGAAGACTCATCTTTAAAAGTTCAAATCCAGTCTCAGACACTTACTAGTTGTGTGACCCTGGGCAAGTCACTTAAACCTGTCCCTCTTTTGGCACAAAGAACCTACTGAAAATCATTCAGTTAATGAAATTTCCAGTTACTACTTCCTCATGCCTGTTTGATTGGTGATGCTAGATTCCTGAATTTCTATATTTCTTATTTTAGTGCAGGCGATCTATAATATCCGCCAATGACAGTATTTCTTCTTTTTCTGCCTCTGTTGATCTTCATCCAAATACACTCCACCTTGCCACCCTTTTCTTATTCTTGTATTTCTTTACATAAACATATATTCTTAGTATATAAGGCTATTGTACCCTGTCTTGCTTTTAACCTATCCTGTTACTTTGACTAAAGTATTATATCTTTTCTGAAATATGAATGATTGCCATTCCACCAAGTCTCTAGTGACACCTAAGAAATCAGATGTTTTTCCTTACCTCAGTTCTCTGGTTCACATTGTTTGTTACTTATCCTTTAAGCATTTTTTTTTCCTGTATACCTTATAGGCAAAGAGTCTTATTGGTAACTCTTGGCTTTTGTTTCCTGTAAATTTCTTGGCATTTCTACTTACATTCTTATAGATAACTTCTCTATGATATATCTAACTTTGTGTATATACAATACAAAGGTAGTTCCCTTCTCCTCTGTTTTTAGCTTAAAGCTTTTTTGATTATATTTACCAGACCTCAGGCAAATATATTCTTTTTATTTCAATTAAGCATTTAATTTCTTTCCCTTCTCTCAATCTCTCTCTCTCTCTCTCTCTCTCTCTCTCTCTCTCTCTCTCTCTC
>NW_020953958.1:400070-441961 GCF_900497805.2 Vombatus ursinus
CCCCCCCCCCCCCCCGTCTCTCTCCCACCCCCCACAATACCACCTCTGAAACATAAAAGTAAAAACAAAGTCCTTATATCAAAGACATATATAGTCAATCAAGCAAATTCTCATATTGACCATGTTCAAGAATGTGTGTCTTGTTCTGCATATTTATTTTTTTTTTAGCTCTCTGTCAGGAGAAAGGTATCATGTTTTATCATTAGCCCTCTGGAATCATGGTTGATCAGTAGGTTGATTAGAGTTCCCAACTCTTTCAAAATTGTTTTAATGATCTCTGATACCAGTTGTTCTCCTGGTTCTGTTCACTTCACTCTGCATCACTTCATACAGATCTTTCCAGGTTTCCTTAAAACCATGCATTTCTTACAGTACAATAATAGCCAAATATGTTTGTTTAATTTGTTTAGCCATTCCCCAATTGATGGGCACCTCTTTAATTTCCAGTTACCACCACAAAAAGAACTGCTATGCATATTTTTGTGCATACAGGACTTTCCCCTCTTCCTGTAATTTTTTGGGGACTCTCGTATTGATATATTTGGAGTCTAATTTTGGTATCACTGGGTCAAAAGGTAAGTAAAATTTAGTGACTTTTGGGACATAGTTCCAAATAGCTTTCCAGAATGGCTAAACCAATTGAAAACTCCACCATGCCAAGTTGCCAACAACCTATCCAACATTCACTTTTTTTCCTTTTTTGGGTCAATTTTGTCGATTCAATGGCTATGAGGCCTTAAATTCTAATGTACATTTCTCTAATTATTACTGATTTGGAACATGTTTTTATATGACTTTTGATAGCTTGGATTCCTTCCCATTAGAACTATCTGTTCATATCATTTGACCATTTATCAATTGGGAAATGGCTTTTATTCTGAGAAATTTAAATCAGTTCCATATGTATCTTAGAAATGAGATCTCTATCAGCGAAACTTACCAAAATACCCTTCCCCCACCACTCCCTTAACTGTTCATTTGATTCTCAAAACAACTCTATCAAGTTGGTACTATTATTATCCTCCTTTTACAGAAGAGGAAACAGAGAGATTAAGTAACTTGCCCTGGGTCACATAGCTAATAATAGCTTTTAGTTTCGTTTTCACACTGAAATCATTAGTTCTTTCTTTTTTTTTTTTTTTAAATAACACTTTGTTTTCCCTGATAAACTGGAGGGTGATGAGATGTTCTTCAAACTCCTTTGCTTTTTTTTTTATAAGCAATAGATGAACCTGTACTTTGAGCATCTCCACAAATCCATATATCAAAATCCATTTTTTCCCTTCATGCCACCTCCTCCAAGAAGCCTTCTGTGTGTCCCCAGCTAGAAGACCTCTCCCCTCTCTCTCAGAGCGCTCCTGCCTCATATAATCTGTGTACTGATCATGGTCTATTTTCTATTATTTCTATGACTTGTCCCTATATTACTATTGATAGCTAGCATTTATATAATGCTTTAAAGTTTGCCAAGCACATTATATGTTATCTCATTTGATCTTCACAAAAACCCTGTAAAGCAGAAACTACCATCAACTTCATTTTCCAGACGAAGAAACTGAATCTGAGAAAGATTGACTAGCCCAGTCACTTACAGCTGGTGCCTGAGACAGGATTCAAACTCAGGTTTTGCTTCTCCAAGTCCAGCACACTTTTTGCCATAATACCCTTCCCGGTTTCTAAGGGACTGTGCTATTTTGTCATCTTTGATTTCCTGAAACCCAGCACAGGGCACATGCTAAATAAATGTTCATTGAACAGCAGAGGAGAAAATGATACTTAGCTCTTTTGAAGAAGCAAAAAAAAAAAAAATCTGATCACGATAAGCTTCAAAAAGAGCTTGTGGGAAGGCATGAGTGTCAGACAAGCTCTAAGGTGTTCTTCAGAGAAAAAATCAAAGTCTCATTGGTAGAGATATTAGCTCCCCTAGTACAGATTGAAATCCAACCATACCTCCCTCAGCTATGTGATTCTTTTCCTTATCTTTCTGTAAACTTTTTATAGCAGATTTACCCAAAGTGCTAGAGGACTTTGTTGGGTTCTTTTTACTATATCATGGATGTCAGGGTAATAATAGGTAGAATTTATATAATGCTTTCAGATTTGCAAAGCACTTTTCATGAGTTATATTATTTGATTGTCTTAATAACCCTGTGAGGCAGGTGCTATTATTAACCTCATTTTACAAAGAAGGAAACTGAGGCTGAGGGAGGTTAAGTGATTTACCAGAAGTACACAGCTGGTAAGTGTGCAAGGTGTAATCTGAACTTAGGTATTCCTGACCCCATGTCTAACATTTCTATCCGTTACACTACCTAGCTGCCTATAATTTACATTGCCTGTTTAATATGTGCACATTCATTCCATCTATTATTTGCACTGGATCTGGATTCAGGAAGACTAGAGTTCAAAGCTGGTTTTATATACTTACTATCTGTATGCCTGTGGGTCAGTCACTTAACTTTTATTATCCTTACTTTCCTTATCTGTAAAATAGGGTTAATAATAACACCCACTTCCCAGAGTGTCTATGAAGATAAAATACGATGGTATTTGTAAAGCATTTTGCAAACTTTAAAGTGCTAGATAAATGCTAACATTGTTATTGTTATTATTATTTCCATTATTGTTATTATCATTATTTGACTGGACATGCACATCTTTGATGACTTATTTTATACCACTTCTCCTGCACAAATCATTATTGGGGATATGCTTCATAGTTATGCCCACCATGCATTTTTTCCATTGACATTTGACCCCTCTGCAATTAATTTTCTTCTGGGAGCATTCTGTTGTGTGATTTGTACACACTGACCATCACCAGGAGAATACCGGTGTTAAAGATGTGGGCTCTGGTGTCACCAAGTAGCTTGGGATCATTGAAATATTGCACAGTTTGTGAAATGTGCTTCAGTGTAGACAAAGACCATTGCAATACCCCTTACACAACTCTAATTGCTCTAATAATGACAACCCAAGAAAAAGCCTTAGAATTGATGGAGACTGAATGTTCCTCCCAGAAATTAGGCCAGCATGTTGCTATGCCCTCTGGCAAATCTGGGCATCCCAGGAAAGGACTTGGCAAATGAAATTAACAAGCCTTCCTTCCTACAAAGATGTCAAGTGCTTAGAATGGCATGTACAGTTCTAGGCACTGAACTTTAGGGCTAGAGAAGGTCTGGAGATGGGCAGAAAAGAAGCTGTGAAAAGCCTGTCATGAGGATGGGCATGAACCAATAAGAGCTTTTCAAATTAGAGAGATGAAGGCTGAATGGAGATATGATCAACCTCTCTCTGGGCCTCAGTTTCCTAACATATATAAAGAAGTCAGAATAGGTGGTTTCCCAAATCCCTCCAACCTCTAATCCCAAGATCTATGATGTATGTCCTGTGGTCTAAATATATAAAATCACAAAAGGGACAGAGAAGATACATAAGGATATTTTTCACCAAATCCCAGAGTACTGAAGCTTAGAGAATACATGTCCTTAAAAGAGAGAGATCCTCTTTTATGCAAAGGACAATGAACATACTTTTTTTTTCCCAGCAGAAATATGTTCTAGACTAGAAATACAAAAAATTTTAATAAAAGTAATAGTTTACATTTATATAGCATTTCATTGTTATAATGGATTATTAACACATTATTACAGTGTATTATATCACATTGTTTTATTTGACCCATACCCCAAGGTGAAGTGGGAAAGGTAACACTTGTAGGCAGCTAGGTGGTGTAGTGGATAGAATAGAGGACAGAGAATCAGAAAGATGTCAGTTCAAATCTGTTTTAAACACTTACCAGCTGTGTAACCTTGGACAAGTCGTCTTCTCTGTACGTCAGTTTTCTCATCTGTAAAATGGGGATAATAAATAACGTGTTCTCCCAGGGCTGTTGGGAGGATCAAACAAAATAGTTGTAAAGCACTTTGCAAAACTTCAAGTCCTTTCTAGATGCTATTATTATTTGGTTTAATTTTGTAGTTGGGGAAATGGTGGCTGAGAGCAATAAAGAGCATTACTCAAGGTCATATAGCTAGTAAATGTTATACATTTACATTTCTTTTATCATAGAGATATGCATACATAAACATTTCATACATTGAGTGTCAGGACAACCTTGTGAAGTAAGTGTTATACTAGTATCAGTTCCAGATAAGGAATCTGAGGTAGTTCAGTGGGTAGTACTCTGAACCTGGAGTTAAGAAGATCTGAAATCGAATCCAGGCTCAAACATTTACTGCTGTGTGATCCCAGGCAAGTCACTTAACCTCTATTTGCCTTAGTTTTCTCATCTATAAAATGGGGATAATAATTGTACCTCCCTCTTAGAGCTGTTGTGAGGATCAAATGTAAAGTGCTTGGCATAGCTCCTGGCATATAGTAGGTGCTATATCAATGCCCTTCTGCCTGAAGCACAATGAGCTTAAGTGATTGTTAGTAAGCATCAGAAGTAGGATTTGAAACCATTACTGATTGTGCTTTATCCACTTTACCATAAATAGTTGATAGATGATAGATTGATAAATGATAGATAGATGATAGAAAGATAGATGATAGATAAACAGATAGATGATAGATAGATGATAGAGTGCTTAATAGTTTTCAAAATACTTTTTTTATTATGGTTTCATTTGGTGATAGCATTCAAGATAGATAAGATAGGAAAGAAGGCTACTTTCTAGATATGGAAAGCAAGCCAGGGAGTTTAAATGACTAATTGGGACTGGAGTTCCTATCTCCCATAACAGTGTGGAAAGAGCCTTGGATTTGGAGCCAAAAGATTTATCAATGTACCTCCCACGTGAATTAAAGGACTAGTTGCTTTCTTTTCTAGGGCTTTGGTTTCCTCATCTGTAAAATTGAAGGAATTGGACTAGATGGTCTCCAAAGCCTTTTATTAATCCGCAATTCTGTAAATCAATTCATGCATGAAAGATTTCTAATTAAGGCGATATAGTAATGTGTGGAGGCATAATCTGGACTTTTAAAGATGGGTAGGGATAAATGGGCATATCTCTGAGTGTCACTCATGTTAGGGGGAGGAAAAGGGAAAAGGCTGCCTCCTTTTATCTGAGAAGGTATCCAAACACTGATTTGGAGCCCTGATGTTTAGATGTGAAAACGATGAATGTTCACAGCTTGCTGCCTGCCTATGCATCTGCTGGGCTCCTTACTTTTCTTGATTACTTTGGATATTTTTTTTGGTAGATTAAACAGTTCCATTGCTGAAGTCAAATTCCAACTTTTCTTTTAAGAATCTGGCACTGATCTCAAGTAATGCTGAGAGGTTTGATTGCTGAAGAGCTGGTAGATGGCAAGAACTCTCCGCTACCAGAAGCCTGAGTGAAATTAATCTATTTCCCTCCCATCAAGGTCACATCATCTCTTTCGAAATAAGGCAGTATGATGTAGTGGAAGCATATATATATATATATATATACACACATATATATACACACACATATATATACACACACATGTGTGTATATATATGTATATATATACACACACATATAGACACACATATTATATATACATATACATGTATATTTGTAAATATATATATACATATATATATACATACACACATATTAATGCACAGAAATATTTATGCTAAGCATTTTACCAGGATATGCCAAATAGTCTCTTCAGTGCACACTTCAAATATATAGTGAACTTTGGGTAATTTAAGTATTTGCCAAATTTTAGAATATGTTAAAATATTCAAAACAAAACTTGACACTTCCTATGGTACTATGTAATTTGATACTAATGAATAAAGCTTGTCAAATATAAAAAAAAGCTAGTAAGTGAGGCCAGATTTTGAACTAATAAAACCTTAAAGTACTATATCCATGTGGGCTACTGTTATTAAATATCAAGAATTTCTTCCTTTTAGCTGCCCTAAGTACTCCCCTGCCAACATTCTAGTGTATGACTGTTGCCAGACTATTCTTTCACTCCTTCATGATTCCACAGGCACTCACTGGGTATCTGTTCACATCATTTGTCTAGACTTGGAGTTGGAAGGCATCCCAAATGTCACTCAGTCCAACCCTACCCCAAATGCGAATTGCAGCTACAACCTACCTTGATAACTACTTACTCAGACTCTACTTCAAAGACCTTCAGTCATGAGGAACTCCCTGTCCACCTCAACCCTTCCCTCATTAGGTAGCCCATTGCATTTTATTGGCTATCTCTAGCTGATGTTGCTGTCCTTCTGTGGGGCTTTGATGGATAGAAAAAGAATGCAATAATTTACTCCTGACTTAAAGGAGTTCATGCTTTACAGCCCTTTCTTCACAACAACCTGTAACATATATTTCAAGCTTTTTGTTTTATAGATTAGGAACCAAAAGCCCAGGAAAATAATTTGCTCAGGTCTATGCAGTAAGTGGGGAGCTAGGTGGTGGATAAAGCATTGGTCCTGACGTCAGGAAGACTCATCTTTCTGAGTTCAAATCCAGCCTCACACACTAACTAGCTATGTGATCCTTGGCAAGTCACTTAACCCAGTTTGTCTCGGTTTCCTCAACTGTAAAATGAGCTGGAGAAGGAAACAGCAAACCATTACAGTATCTTTGCCAAGAAAACCCCAAATGGAGTCACAAAGAGCCAGACAAAACTGAAATTGAACCACACAGTAAGTAATAAAGCCCAGTCTTCTACTCTAGTATGATCTCCTTTTTCCTATACCATATTGCTCTCTACATTATGCTACATTTTATGGGGTTAAGGTGAGACTGAGAATAGGAAGACAAAACTTCAAATGACAATAATCAGTCAATAAGCATTTATTAAGTGCCTACTGCTTGCAGGTACCATGTTAAGCACTAGAAATACAAAGAAAGACAAAAGACAGTCTCTGCCCTTAAGGAGCTCACAATCTAATATAAAGCAATAGCAAGAACTGACCTTTGGAAGACTGACCCTCCCTTACCTTAGCCCCCATCTGCCTGATCTAGTTTCTTAGTCTTCCATGACTCAAATGTGTATAGCATTACTGGAACTGGTGTCCAGAAGATGGACTTGTGTGTCAGGGAGTGACTTTGGCTCAATGGCAATGACTGATTTCCTAATTTCTCAAAATTCTTCCAATCAGGGATCAGCTTACTGTCTTTGGCAATGCCTGTCCTAGAGACATATTGTTGTTCAGTCATTCAGTCATGTCTGACTCTTTGTTACCCCATGGATTTGTCCATGTTCTTTTCTTGGCAAAAATGCTGGAATGATTTGCCATTTCCTTCTCCAGTGATACATGTATGAGGATAGATAGATAGATAGATAGATCGATAGATAGATAGATAAATGTACAAAATAACTATCTCCATAGGCCACTAATTTATTGTGTATCGTGATTTGGACAATAGTTATTCTTTACCCGGTCGTTTTTTTCATGTGTGTTTTGGTAGACTGATCTCTTACTGTAGGGATCTCTGCAGATCTCTGGAGCTTATCCAAATTACCCTCCAAACACCTTGGAAACCTCCTCATAATTGATCTAGGAGCAGGGAAGCTGCTTACTAGCACATCAGGAAAGGTCTGTCTCACTGGGGTGGGAGGGAAGTAAGGTCCAAGAGCAGAAGCAGCCCACCTCACAGCAGGGGGCCTGCAGCAAGGCTCCAAGCCTGGGGCAATCCACCAGCAAGGTCCGGCCCTCCTGCAAATGGGGGACTCCCTAAGCAAGTGAGCAGTCCGCACAGTGCAGCAAGGACCCACCCCAGCGACCCCACCCCCAGCACAAACCACCAGGGAGACCTTGACCCCCTTGCTGACTAGTAGTGAGGCCCTGCCCTGGGGCTAGCCAACACAGAGATCTTGTTCCCATAGTGATCCAGCAGCAGGGGCCTCCCAGGACAGGCCAGTAGCTAAACCTCACACCCAGGGGAGGTCAACAGGGAGGCCATGCACCCACCCCCATCCCCCAGTACAGGCCAGAAGGAAAGCCTAGCCTCCAGTGAAAGCAAACAGCTCAGCCCTGAAGCCATCTTAGGACCCTGAACCCCAGCACAAAGCTTGGGACAGTGCAGGACCAGAGCTCAACTCTCACATAAAAACACCAAGTCACAAAATAGGCTTGATGAAACTCTTTGCTATTACAATAGAGCATGCCTTAAACCCAAATCACTCTGGCTTTCACTAATTGGCCAATAACAGGTCCCAGCCCAAGCCTCACATGCTCATTGTTTGGGTTTTGATGGTTCAAAAGTAGGTGCAAATAGCAATTATTTCTGTTCTGACCAGAAACTCTCAGGGTCTTCCCCTCCCAGATTTAGTTTTTTATGAAGTCAAACTAGGCCATCTTTTGCCTCAATACTTACCTAGCCTTTAGTCACTGAATGGGTGTTGCCTCAGACAAATTGAGAACCCAGAAGGACCTTAGCTTAAAAGGCCAGGGTCTCCCACTGCATCCAACGCCATCACCAGTTGTCCTGACCTACGTCTTGCCACTGGACTCTGATGACTCTGGAGGAGAGTGTGAGGCTGATGACTTTGCACAGCCCTGCCTCACTAAAATCCAATTCACCTACAAATTAAGACATCACTCTCCTGATGCAGTCTTGGAGGAGGAAGGATAAACAACAAAACAACTCTGAGATACAGCCATACACTTAACAGATTAGCTAATATGATAAAAAAAAAAGCAAAGAAAATGATTAGTATTGGAGGCTATATGGGAAAACAGGGACACTAATGCATTGTAACTGGAGTTGTGAACTTATTCAACCATTCTGGAAAGCAATTTGTAACTATGCTCAAAGGGCTACAGAACTGTGTATACCCTTTGACCTAGCAATACCACTGCCATGTCTATATACTAAAGACATCCAAAAAAGGGGAAAAAGATTCTCATGTACAGAACTGTTCACAGCAGCTCTTTTTGTGGTGGCAAAGCATTAAAAATCAAAGGGATGCTCATCAATTGGGGAATGGTGGTATATGATTGTAATGGGATATTATTGTGCTATAAGGAGTGACAAGCAGAATGATTTCAGAAAAACCTGAAAAGACTTCCATGAACTGATGCAAAGTGAAGTGATTAGAACCAGGAGAATGTTGTACTTAGTAACAGCTATGGTGTTCAGTGAAGAACTGTGAATGACCTGACTATTCTCAGCAATACAATGATACAAGACAATTCCAAAAAACTAATGATGAAGCACATTACCTGCCTCTAGAGGAAGAACTAATATTGTTTGAATACAGACTAAAGCATGCTATTCTCACTTTCTTTCTTTTGTTCTTTTTCTTTTATTCAATTCTTCTTATACAAAATGACTAAGATGGAAATGTTTTACATGATTGTACATGTGTAACCTATATCTGATTGTTTACCATCTCAGGGACAGAGGAGGAGAGGAAGGGAAGGAAAGATAGAATTTGGAAATCAAAACTTAAAAAAATGTTAAAAATTGTTTTAACATGTAATTGGGGAAAATAAAATATATATTAAAAATTGGTTCATAGGGTTGTTGCGAAGGTCAAATAAGATAACAAACAAACCAAAGAATTGGAAATTGAGGGGATACCCATCAATTGGGGAATGGCTGAACAAGTTATGGTATATGAATGTAATAGAATACTATTGTGCTATAAGAAATGATGAGCAGGTGGACTTCAGAAAAACTTGGAAAGACTTGTATGGACTGATGCTGAATGAAGTGAGCAGAACCAGGAGAACACTGTATACAGTAACAACCACATTGTGCAATGACTGACTGTGAAAGTCTTAGCCCTTCTCAGCAATGCAAGAATCTAAGACAACTCCAAAGGCCTCATGATGTAAAATGCTATCCACATCCAGAGAAAGAACTATGGAGTTTGAATGCAGATCGAAGCATACTATTTGCTATTTTTTTCTTCTATTTTGTTTTGTTTCTTCTTTCTTTGGTTCCTTCCACTAGTTCTAATTCTTTCTTACAACATGACTAATGTGAAAATATGTTTAAGAGGAATGTATATGTATAGCCTATATCAGATTGCACACCACCTTGGAGTGGGAGGTGGGGACAGAGGGGATATAAATTTAAAACTCAAAAGCTTATGGAATTGATTGTTGATAATTCAAAATAAATTAATTAAAAAAGATAACAAACAAACCTTAACTCACTGTACAGGTGCTAACTATATCTTAGCGGTCTTTTTGTTAGTGATCATTATGAGCATTTCGAGGCAAAATATCTGTGTCTCACAAAATGACATTTCTTATTGTCTTTGGCTACATACTAAAAGTGACTCCAACAACTCAATGCTTACTTCTTCAGAGACAACCCACGAATCATTCTTTCATAGGGTCAAAGATTTTAGAGAGACTTGAGAGGACGTCTAGTTTAACTCCCTCATTTGACAGATGAGAAACTGAAACCCGGAGGTTAAATAATTTCGACCATACGGGTGATCATTTTTTTTCTTAGTTCCCTAAGCACCATGCTGAAAGAATCTATCTCCTTGTTGTCAGTCTTCTGATGATGAGCCTCTGTATACTCAACTAGACCCCACTCACACAGCAGACGTAGACCATCACTAGACCTGCACCTGAAATCTTTCCTGCTTGGTAGAACCAAAAAGAACTTGCACATGATCAGCTAGAACCTATCACATTCTTTAAAAACCCAGGGTCATCTCTCAATAATGATGAGTCATAAGAGTAGGACTTTTATGGGGGCAAAATAAATCAATATAATAAAAACATAATTCATAACCTAGAGCAAGGTGGCTCTTAACATTTTTTTAAGCATCATAGACCCCTTTGGCAGTGTGGTGATGTCTTTCATGTCTATATTCATTAACGAAGGAGATGCTAAATTTCAACTAGCGTCTAGTGAAAATAAAAATGTAATTTTTCCCCCATTCAAGTTCATGGATCCCATGAAATCTAGCCATGGACACCCTAAGGGGGTGGATTCCAGCTTAAGAACACTTGATTTAGAGATAGAAAGGATTTTAGGGACATCTAGTCCAACCTTTTATTTTACAGATGAGAATACTGAGGCCTTGGGAAGTAGGAACTTGCTCAGTCACACAGGAAGTAAGCATGAGAAGAAGGATCTGAATTAAGGTCCTGTGACTTCAGAGTAAGCGATCAGGAAGGAGGTGCCTCTTTGATTCCTCCAGGAGACACAAGAATAGCTCCGGCTCTAGTAATCACTGAGACAAAAACTTGATGACAGGTCATTCGGAGAATGAAGAATCCAGTGTCTAGGAAAAGTATATTTGTCAAATAGTCCTCCAAAGGTTAGAAATCAGAAATGGAAATCAGATAATATGGGAACCTTACTACATGGGACAGTTTCTATTTGGGAGTCAGTATGTGCCTAGAATGAGGCTGAACTCAGTGGTCTCTATTGATCACAGGACAGAAGCCTGTCTGAGTGGTGGGGTATATGGGATATTCAGGGAGGATTAGCACCACTGGTGTGAGGGCTTGCCATGTCCGTTTCTGGGCTGTCCATCCACCTTTGGGGTCCACCTTCACCCAACTCTCACTTCTGACCCCGAGAAGCTGTAGCGTGTACAGTAGCTACACCCCACTAAACCATCTCAACATATGGGCTAAACCAGGTTGAAGGTAACTTACAGGCTATAAACCTGTTGATGAGTTAGAAGGGTGTGTACTGCAAGCATATGAAGACTTTCCCCGGTGAAATGGGCAGATGAGAACAATTTGTTCCAATGGCCATGAAGGTGGCTGAAGCAGGTGCTATGGTCAGACATGGTCAGACATGGAAGACACCAAGGTCATCCACTGCATCCTGGGCCATTGCCCATTGTCCTGACTCTTGTCTTGTCATTGGACTTCCATGACTTAGAAAGAGAGAGTGAGGCTGATGACTTTGTACAATTTTGCTTCACTTAAATCCAATTCATGCTTAAGTCAAGACATCACCTGTGAGGTCATTGGTCCTCTTTGAAAACAAAGAATGAACAACAGCTGAGAGGTAGCACAATGGCAGATAGTAATTAAAAGAATTGGGTAGATAATTAAAAGAATTAGGTAGATGATTGCCTTAATGGCTGTGTATGTCATATACAGCCATTAAGGCAATCATCTACCCAATTCCTCTTATGGTTGGGGCTGGCAGGGCCTCACAACATAATAAGGAGTCTTAGGAAAGACTTACTTGGGAGTTAGATTCCTACTGCGATCCTTTGACAGACTAGTGGCTCATCTAGCCTTTCTGGCCATAATCTCATCAAATCCTTCTCAGTCACATACAAAGTAAAGGTACCCTATGAGAGAACCCTATTCTTCAGAGTGCTTGAAGATAAGACATAGAAAAGTGTGATAGGCACATTTGGAATGAAGGCAGTTATGTGGCACTGAACCTGGAGTCAGGAAGACCTGAGTTCCAGTCTGGCTTCAGACACTAGTTGTGAGATTTAAGCAAATCACTTACCCTTTGTCTGCCTCAGTTTCCTCATTTGTAAAAGGGGCACAATAATAACACCTACTTCCGAGGGTTGTTGTGAGGATGCAATGAGATAATGTTTGTAAACCACCAAACCTTAAAATCCTATATAAATGCTAGTTTTAATTTTCTTTCTTCTTATCATCATGGGATCATAGATCACAGACTTAGAACTGAAAGGTAATTCAGAGTTCATCTAATAAACCTCTTCATTTTATAGAAGTGGAAAATGAGTCCTAGAAAAGTTAATGATTGACCCTAGGTCACACATGTAGTGAATAGCAGAGACAGGATTTGAAACCATGTCCAGTGATTTTACTCCATATGGTATAGTGAAAGGGCTCTGAACTTGGAACCTCATTTGAATTCTGCCTCTGACATTTACTAGCCCTGTGGCAAGTCTTAATCTCCCTGAGTATCTATTTCCTATTTTTTTCTTAAAGATGAACATGACAATAGTAATACCTGTAGTCCTGGTTTTGTAGGGTTGTGGGAATCAAATGGAATAATGCATGTGAAGTGCTTTGCAAACAAAACAACACTATATAAATATCAGCTGATATTCTGATAGCTGTTGTCACACATTTAAAAGGACTGTTGTATTGAATAGAGATTAAACCTGTTTGACTCAGAAAAGGGAAACAAAGACAAATGCATGTGAAGGGAGTTCTTAGGAAGAGATCAGCTCAATAAAAGAAAGACTTCTCATTGCTGCCATAAGATTGTGAATCCTGGAACATGACAGTCATTGGCAGTGGCCCAAAGGGCCAAAGGAGAGACTCACAGTGGGTTTGAATGGGCTGCAGGGCATTCTTAGCAGGGACCCCAAAATGAAAAGTGGTATGAGGGATCTCATCAATATAGACTGTCCCCAAAATCTTAGTGCTTTTTAAGCTTTAATTACTTCAGGAGTACAAAAATACAAACCTACAAACAACAACATTTGAAAAGGTAATTATTCAAAAATTTAAGGAATGTTGATATGTCTCTTATTAAAATTCAACCTAATCACTATCTTGTGCTAGTCTTTAGTCAATTTTCAAACTTTGTAGAAACTTTCAACGGCTCTTGCTCAGCAATCATCATCCTCACTTTAAGAGCATCCAGAATAACAAAGTTTTGATCCATACATGACGGTTTTGAAATAACCACAAAAGGAAAAAAAAAATCTAATGGCAATAGATCAGATGACTGAGGAGGCCAAGCAAGAAGACCTTCTCTACTGATCCATTGGTCTGAGAAAGTGTCATCCAGAAACTGCATATTCAATGCATAATGATAGACTGCCCTATGTTATTAAGATTAACAATTATTATTCAGAATTCACAAAACTATGCAAGTGCACAAGACATTTAAATATTTAAATTTTCAAATGGTAATGAAGTTTTTTTTTTTAAAATAAGTTTGCAGCACTTAAACATCTCCTAAAGTTTTTAGAGCTTAAAATATCACTAAGACTTTTGGGACACCCTGTATATGATTAGAAAAATGTTGGGCTATATTATAAACAACAAGTTATCATCCAGTGTCTGCTTTAGAACTCCAGGGAAGAAGAACACCTTCCCCTTTCCCCTTCTTCTCTTTAGGAAGAACATTCCACCTTTGGACAGCTCTAATTATTGAGAAGTTCTTCCTGCAACTAAGCTTAAATTTGCCTCTTTGTAGCTTCGATTCCTACCTGTGTGACCCTGGGCAAGTCACTTAACCCTATTTGCTTCAATTTCCTCATCTGTAAAATGAGCTGGAGAAGGAAATGGCAAACCACTCCAGTATCTTTGCCAAGAAAAGCCCAAACAGCATCATGGAGAGTCTGAAACAACTGAAATGACTGAATAACAAAAATCTTACATTGCTACTGATTCTGCCTTCTGAGTCCAAACAGAACAAATCTAATCCTTCCACCGTGACATCCTTCGAATATGTGGAGATAACTGTCATGCATTTCCTTAATCTCCTTTTCTCAACATCATCATCACTACCCTTTTGTTGACCTTAATTTAATAACAATAATAAGTAGCATTTATATAATGCTTTAAGAATTACAAATATCATCAGATTTTGTCCTTACAATAACCCTGTGATATAGGTAATATTATTACCTATAATATTATAGGTAATAAAGTGACAGTGAAGTAATTTGCCCAGGCTCACCTAGCTCATGAGTGTCTAAAGCCAAATTTGAACTTAGAGCTTCCTGACTCCAAGTCCAGTGTTCTAGCCACTGAACCACCTACACATATTCAGTTCTTTCAAGTTATATGATCCTTTTGTTATATGGACTCAAGGCCTTTCACTCCCCTGGTTATCATTGTCAGGTTATTAATTTCCTTAAACCACGGCACTCAGATTTGAACATAAAACTTCAGATGAGGTATGATGAGGGCAAAATACAATGGAATGCTCTATTCCTGAAAGCTCTGCCTCTCTTAATGCAGCACAAGATCATATTAGCTCTCTTGGCTCCCACTTCAAACTTCTGACTCATATGGAACTTGCAATTCATTAAAATCATCATATCCCTTTTTACTGTCTTATAACTGGGAAGTTGCCTCTTTGTACTCAATTGTAAGACTTTACATTTAGCTTAATTGAATTGTTATTTTTTTATTACTAGTTATTGTTATTATTACTAATAATAACTAGCATTTGTATAGTACCTACTATATGCTAAGCACTTTATCAATATTATCTCATTTGATCCTCACAACAAACCTGGAAAGTAGGTGCTATTATTATTCTCATTTTTTTTTACTGTTAAGGAAACTGAGGCAAATAAAGGTTAAATAATTTGGCCAAGATCAAACAACTAGTAATTATTTGAGGTTAGATTTAAACTCAAGTCTTCCTAACTCCAGACCTGGTGCTCTGTCGACTACATTAGCTAGGAGCCTTATTAGATTCAGTCAGTCAGACAATAAACACTTATTAAGTACCTATTATGTGTCAGGCATTGTCTTTGTGCCATTTACAAATCTGATGAACAGAGCATATCTATCTTTGCCCAAGTCATTTTATTTTTTCCCACTTAAAAGTATTTTAATTTTTCCAGTTACATGCAAAGATAGTTTTCAACATTCAATTTTAAAAGATTTTGATTTCTAAGTTTTTCTCCCTCCTTCCCTTACCTCCCCAAGACAACAAGCAATCTGATATAGCTTATACATGTACAATCAAATTAAAGATATTTCCACATGAGTCATGTTGTGAAAAAGAAAAATCAGAACAAAAGAGAAAAACCATGAAAAGGAAAAAAAAAACAAAGAGCAAATAATATGCTTTGATCTGCATTCAGACTCCATAGTTCTTTTTCTGGATGTGGATAGTGTTTTCCATCATGAGTCCCTTGGAATTATTGCCCAAGTCATTTAAAAAAAATGTCAAACATCACAGGACGAAGCCTAAATTTTTGAGTTACTCCACTGGAGGCCCCAGCCACATTGGCATTGACCTGTTATCAATTATCTTTTGAGGTTGGCCATCCAACCAATTTTATATACATTTGTTTGTATTATCACTGAATATATATCTATCTTCATTATAAAAATATAGCTATGTGACCAAAGCCTTGGCTAAAATGGAGGTAAACTATATCCACAGTATGTATATATGTATGTGTATATATATATATATGTGTGTGTGTGTGTGTAGATGTGTGTATATAATGTATATACATACACACACATATACATTTATATGTATATATATATATATATTATATATGACAACTCAAAGATAGAATGACAGAATTAGCAATAGATTAGATATGTGGGGTAAGTGAGAGTAAGAATTTGAAGATGACCCAAGGCTGAAAGCCTGTGTGACTGGGAAAATGGTGGTATTCTCAAGAGAAATAAGAAAATTTTTAAGAAGGTTGGTTTTTTTCTTTGGGGGGTGGGTTGGGGAAGGAACAAGATACTGAGTTCTATTTTGAACATAGTGAAATTGAGTTGCCTCCAGGACATCTAGTTTTAGATGTCTAAAACGCAGTTGGTGATGCATGTCTGGAGCTCAGTACAGACAATCGGGCTGGATGGATAGATCTGGGAATCTCTGCTTCCATTATGACTCTCATTCTTAATAATCAGTAGATGCTGAAGATATTTATAAAAGCATGACAGGCATATCCACTGAGCTGGAACAGAACACTGCATGATATTTGTGGAGACTATCTTTGAGGTGAGACTCAGTAACTAAACACGTAGAAGTTCTAGTATCTCAGTAAAAGGGAAAAGAAACTTGGGCTTTGGGTCCAAATCCCTGGTTTCATAGGATCAAAGCTAGGAGGGACTTCCAGTCTGACCTCCTCATTTCCCAGTTGAGGAAAACTGAGTGCTGTACAGGTAGTAAGTTTTGGAGGTGGGATGTGAACTCCATTTTAGTTTGATCACCACCTAGTTCTGGGACCTTGGCAAAGTCAGATAATATTTTTGAATTCCAGTTTTCTCCTCTCTAAAATGGGGCTGACAGTGCCTGCCTACTTCTCAGGGTAGGGTTAGAAGGGTGGAAATTCTAGAATACAAAAAGCCAGGCATAGGCCAAAATGCTCCAGGGTCCCCAAGCTCAACAGTGGTACTTCTTTTCTGCTAAAATCCCCATTTGTTTTCCCCTTGTGCTCTTCTTGTACTCTGCCTCTCTGCATTCATAGAATCTTAAAAATCTACACATGCCATGGTTATATTACCCGTTCTGCTTACATAATTTGGCTGCTGCCAGCCACTCCATTGATGATGGGGGATTGGGGGAGGAGGAAATCTGTTTCCTTTCTGCCTTTGGTGTTTCCCTGCATTGCCTTCTCTGGTGTGCTAATGCAATATGAGCCAAGAGCTGTGGGGAACGTCCAGTCAGATGGATAAAGATAGGAACTGGAACTGGACCTGAGATTTTATTGGTAGAGAGAACTCCTAAGGGAGTCAATTCCCTCTACCAATGCAGAGTAGCATCTTTTCTGCAGCTTAGTCTTGAGACAGTTACCTAGCCCTAGGGCACTGAAAGAGTAAGCTACTTGTCCAGGGTCACACAGCCAATATGTCAGAGATGGGACTTGGACCCAGGTCTTCTTTACTCTTTATCCATTATGCAACACTGCCTCTATCCCATCCATCCCTAATTGGAATAATTCCTTTTTTTAAAAATTTAATTAATTTTTTAATCAATAAAAATCTATTTTCTTCCCCTTTTCTGTCCCACTGGAAAAAAAGAGAGAGGGAAGAAAATAAACCCCTTTATAACACATTTGCATAGTCAAGTAAAACAAATAACTTATTTAAACCAGGAAAATAAACCTAGAGGACATAACAACAATGAAGTGTAACTGTAAAGAGCTGTTATCACTGTAAAGCCTAATGAAGTCCCCTTTCTACCAGAAGTTCTGTGGTCAAAATTTTCTACCATTTTGACATTTTTGTCCCCAGAAAGCAAGCTCATTAAGTGCAGTGTTCTAAGCTGGTATATGAAAGCTCTGCTTCCCAAGCTGCCCTCCTGATGCGGCCATCATCTTACTCTGGAGAGGTGTCCTGGGTAGTTATTGCTTTTTTGTTGATGTTTAATTGTGTCTGACTCTTTGTGACCCTCTTGACAAAGATACCAGAGTTGTTTGCCATTTCCTTCTCCAACTCGTATTATAGATGAGGAAACTGAGGCAAGTGGGGTTAAATGACTTGTCCAGGGTCACATAGCTAGTAAGTGTCTGAGCCTAGATTTGAACTCAGGCCCTTTTGACTTCAGGTCTACTGCTCTATCCACTATGCCACCTAGCCACCTATGGTCTTTTTATCTTTTCACTGTCAGGCACCTCTGATAAGTTGCTCCATACCAAATAAATATAATCAAAAGAACCGAGTGCATGTGTTCTTGCTCTGAATTGTTAACACAGGCTCAAACACTGATGACTCTCTTTGGCAGAAGTCTTTTGGAAATGCACATTATCCTGAAGCTATTTGTAGAGTTTGCTGAGTGTTTACTTTCGCATCATAATTCTAGCCAAGATGTAGAGCAAAGACTTTTGCATCCAGAGGAAGCCTGCTTTCTGTATCGGCCTGGCTTCCGGGAGCCTGTACACCTATTGCACTGGACTGGGAATCAGGAGCCTCCGCTGACATTTCACTAAGTGCATGACCTTAGGTAAGTCACCTCCCCATTTCTGAACCTATATCCTCATTTAATTAAATGGGCTGCAAAAGATAACCTGTCTGTTCCTCCCAGCTCTACTATTCTGTGTTCTCAAATTTTATGCTCTAAGTCACTTCTATCTCAACAGCACTCTTTATTGTTTCACTCAAAGGAAATTCAGAGTGACCTACTACTATGTGCAAAACACTGTGCTAGATACTGTGGAGGAATGAATGAGGCATGACTCTTGCTCTTTCTCATTGAAGTTACAATTCTGACTACGTGTTAGCAGAGTGAAAACATAGCCTACCCTACCCTTCCTTACTCCACCCTATGTTATGCCACCCTACCTACCCAGTCCCATCCTATTCCATCCCTCCCTACCCTACCCTACGTAGCCTATCCTACCCTGCTCTATCCCATCCTCATGCCCCGACTGTAGCCTGGATCTCTATTTTCCGGTAATCTCATACAAGTAAACTCTAAGGTCGATTCTCATGTCCCTTTCCAATTTTTGACTCTGACCCAATTTGGCGGCCAGCAGCGCAGGCCTCACTGCATTTTTAGCAGCCTGATACCCTTCCCTGAGCACTTACTCGTCCAAGCTCTTCACAGAAGCACCTTTCTGTTTCCTCCCTTTTCTCCCGCACAAAAGTCCCAGGGAATTGGCAAGCACCGTGGGAAGGGTTTATCTGGATCACTTTGATCTAGAGATTATATTTTGTGTGGAACTCAACAAAAATGCAGGCCAGTGGTTTCACTTTATAGCTCCATTTACAAATCTTGTTAAGTTCTTGTTTAAATGTGTTTTTAAAGTGCTATCTTCTGGGATGGCTGAGATGTCTGTAACCCCAACCTCTTTTAAAAAAAACAGTTAGTATCTAAATGAACTTTAGGCATTGGCGAATGCTAAGAAAGCAGGGAGGAGTGTTAGTGACCATTGTATTTAAATGACCAGTAAAGCTCAAATAATAGCCAGTAGTTGGTGTTTCCTTCCGGGAGGAGTAATTGCAGTATGTGTTAGAACTGAAAAAAAAACTTAGAACATAGATTGTGAAAAATTGTAAAGGACCTTGGAACAGAGAATGTTGGGGGAGCTGGAAAAGGCGCTCAAGTGCAGAATGTTAGCCCTGGAGGAGACGATTCAATTTCGTGTTATTTTCAGATTCATATTCCCTCCTCCTCCTTCCACCCCCTTTGCCTCCCCCTCTCCCCCACTGAGCAAACAAGAAAAGCAAAGGCCCTATTACAAACATGTATAGTCAGGCAAAAAAAAAAAAATAATCCTGCATTGGCCACATCCATGCAAACAAAGAAACAAACGAAAAAGATGTCTCCATCATTACTCTGAGTCCATTGGCTCTTTATCAGGTGGTGATTAGAATGTTTCATCTTGAGTCCTCTGGAACTGTGATTGGTCAAAGTTCGTAAATCTTTCAAAATTGGTCATCTTTACAATATTGCTGCTATCATATAAACTGTTCCTCTGGTTGTGCTTACTTCATTCCATCAGTTCATACAACTCTTCCTAAATTTCTCTGAAACCTTATCCCTTACTTCTTATAGCACAATAGTATTCTATCACATTCATATACCGTATCTTGCAGAAGATAGATTGATAAAACTAGAAGGAACCTTAGAACCCAAAAGGTCAGAACCAAATAGAACCTTAGAAAAGAAGAGACATTTAGAACACAGAATTTTGAAATTTAAGGGAACCTTAGAACATAGTATGTTTCAATATGCCTCAGAAAAGATTAGAAATGGAATAGACCAAAGAGGTCATATAAAAAGTCAATACCCTCATTTTACAAATGGTGAACTTGAGCCCCAGTGAAGGAAAGTTAGTTACCCAAGGTCACAAAGCTAATTAGTGGCAGGGCAGGGACTAGAACCCGGGTCCCCTTATTGTTTATCCAAGGATCTTTTCATTACAATATTCTGCTTCTTCCAAAGAATTATCTTTGCCATTCTGTAATATTGGTTCATACCTGTATCAATAAAGTTTAATTTTAAATTAAAACAATCCTAAAGGAATGAAAGTATGATATTTCTCCCCTCTCTTCTATGAAGACCCTCCCAATCTGAA
This sequence comes from Vombatus ursinus, assembly GCF_900497805.2. Classification (NCBI taxonomy): domain Eukaryota; kingdom Metazoa; phylum Chordata; class Mammalia; order Diprotodontia; family Vombatidae; genus Vombatus; species Vombatus ursinus. The sequence goes on from NW_020953958.1 coordinate 420,681, forward strand.
CTTTCCAATCAGTCAAAGATCTTACTAAGTGCCTGCCTTGTGCCAGTACTTTTGAACTTATATCATACAGGATCAAAGATTTAGAGGTAAAAGGGACATGAAAGGTCATTTAGTACCATCCTTCATTTTTCAGGTGAGAAAACTAGGTAAAAATCACAGAGGTAGTAAGCATCAAAACTACCATTTTGAAACCAGGTCATCTGTCACCAGAAGCAGTTTTAATCCTTGCTCTGACACTTAGCACTGATTTAGAGCTAAAAGGAATCTTAAAGATCACCTAGTTCAAATCCCTCATTTTATAAATGATGAAAGTGACTTGCCCAAGTGGCAGACCTAAGACTGTAACCCATCTCTTCTGGTTGCAAACCCAGCATTTTTGCCTCTATTCTACATTTTTTTCAATGACACAATATTTTGTACCTTAATGTTTGTCGAATTGAGTACACAGAATAGTTGTATTAACATTTCTGGCACATTTCCTTATTTTATCAGACTGAATTAAGAGAGCTCAGGGGTGAGGAACATATAACTCTTGAGGGCTGGAATGAATACTCTGATCCAGGGAACAGGATACAAAGCCCCAGAGCAGAGGTAGCACCTATACCTATTTAAAAAAAAAAAGACTCTGAATAGGAATCTGGTTGTGAACCCATGAAAACCTGACATTAGCTCAATCAATTAGAGCAATCATCAAACCCACTGGTAAGTTAGGGGGATGTCCACCCTGATCATGTGAAGACTTACCAGCCAAGTGAGAGGATGAGAAAATTTTGTTCCCAAGGACATGAAGGTGCCTGAAGCTGGCGCTGTGGAGCACTTAGAGCTTGGTCAGATATTAAAGACACCAAGGTCATTCACTGAATCCCAGGCTATCACCAGTCATCCTGACTTTTTTCTTGCCACTGAACTTCGATAACCCTGGGAGAAAGAATGATGCTGATGACTTTGTGTAACCCTGCCTTACTTAAATCCAATTCACTCACAAGTCAAGGCATCACTCCATGATGTCGCTGATCCTCTTTGAGGACTAAGGATGAACAACAATATAGGATTTCAAGAAAAATAACCAATTTGACTTGGATTGATCACTTGACTTTTCCTAAAAAACTCCCACACCACGACATTATAGTCATACCCAGAGGCCCCACATGTCTTTATATAACCTGGTGTTCCCTGTTCCTTTTACAGAGGCTGTGCCATATTTCTGAAAGGCATTCCCTCCTCACTACAGCCTTAGCTTACATGGATCTGCCTACAGAAAACCTCTCCTGATCCCCACAACTGTGCAAGCCCACCTATTCTGCAAATAATCATATGTACACATACATAGGTATATATACACGTACCTGTATGTGTATATCTGTTTACATGTTGTATCCTGCCATTAAACTGTAAGCTCCTAGAGGCCAGGTATCATTTTTCATTTTCTCCTCGTATCCCTAGCACTTGGCATAGCACATTGCACATTATAGACAGTAGATTTTTTAGATTGGACTAGATTGAATTGAAGCCTAAATGGATGATAAAGGCAATGTTGCAGAGTAGATAACATTCTGGACCTTCAGTTAGGAAGATCTGGTTCAAAATTTGCCAACAAAATGGGGCAGCTAGGTGGCACAGTGAATGGGGGTGGTGGTGGCTAGAGTCAGGAAGACTCATCTGGTTCAAATCTGGCCTCAGACACTAGCCTTGTGACCCCAGGCAAGACACTTAACCCTGTTTACCTCAGTTTCCTCATCTGCAAAATGAGTTGGAGAAGGAAATGGCAAACTACACCAGTATCTTTGCCAAGAAAATCCCAAATGGGGTCATGAAGAGTCAGGTGTGACTGAAAAACAACAACAAATGCTCACCAAATTGAATTAAATTGAAAGGACTGACAATGGGGAGAAATTTGCTAGCAGTGCCACCATGGGCGACTGAACCTCAGTTTCCTTATCTGTAAAATGATTTTCATGCTATCTACCTCACAATATTGAGATAATGTATATAAAAGCTACAAGCCATATAAATGAGAGCTATTATTGCTGACCCCGAGGTGTCCCCAGGTTCTAAAAGTCATGAAGCAAACCTTCCTATTGTGTGTTACTCTGTCTTTTCCCTGGCAAGGAGAATATCATTTCTTCCTGGTGTTTGGTTGTGACCAGTCAGGTTTTTAATTATCTATCCTGTGCCTTGCCCTTTCCTTTTTGGTAATTAAACATCAGAGGAGTGACAAAAACATAATTAAAAGCAATCCATATCATCAGCTATAAATATATAGACTTCTAGCTCCTTGCTCCCTTAGCCCTACCAAGCCTCCATCTCAGCCTGATGGATTCACCTCATCCTGGCCAATATATTTCTCAAGTATTTATCTGGCTGTTTTATGAAAGGAATAGTGGAGAATAACAAGAAGTAGGCTTCTAAAAGGTAACAGACCAGGGAGGGGAAAACAAGATGAAAGAACAGCAGCAAGGATACCCAATAAAAATGGCCTTTAATGTTTCTTTTAATTACAAACCAATTTAACAAATGCAGCTCAGGAACAGAGCCATTTAATAATCAGTGTTAATTCCCCACCTCAGTCACCTCATTAGAGATCACTGATTGTCTCTCTAAGAGGACAGAAAGGAAAACTCGATATTGAAGGGGATTGTGTCTTTTGAAACATCCATAGAAGATTAGAATGAGCAGAGGCTAAAGAGGTCATCTAGTCCAAACTCCTGCCTAATGCAGAAATCCCTTTTATAAAATATGTGATAGATATTAATACCCTTGGATTAAAAGATAAAAGGTTCAAAGGAATCTTCAATGGCTCCCATTGCCACTTGTATAAAATACAAATTCCTCAGCCTGATATTTAAAGCCATTTACAGTCTGGCTTCAGCCTACTTTCCTAGATTCATTTAAAAAATAATATTTTATTTCCCCCCATAACAATTTTCAACATTCTTTTTTTTTTGTTTTGAGTTCTAAATTCTATCCCTCCCTCCCTCCTCTCTCTCCTCCCTGAGATGGTATGGAATCTGATATAGGTCATACATGTACAATCAGGTAAAACATTTCCATATTAGTCATTTTGTGCAAGAAGACTCAGAAAGAAAGAAAGGAAGAAAGAAAGAAGGAAGGAAGAAAGGAAAGAAAAAGAGAAAGAAGGAAGAAAAGAAAGAAGAAAAGAAGAAAGAAAGTAAGAATACATGCTTCAGTCTGTATTCAGACATCAGTTTTTTCTCTGGAGGTGAATACCATTTTTCATCGTGAGTCCTTTTTCCCCAGATTCATTTTGCACCACTCCCCTTCTTACACCCTATGTTCAATTCAATAAGCATTTATTGAGTGTTTACTGTGTACCAGGTACTAGAGATACAAAGACAAAACTCAACTAGTTCTTCCTTGCCAAGTAATATCAAGAGCTACTTCATTTCTTGTCTTGGCATCTTGAGTTCCTGGCATAGGGAGCCAAGATAGAATCAGCAATTGGACCTCAGATTCCACTGGCATAGGAAACTCCCTCTGCCAATGTTGATTTGTGCCTTCTCTACAACTTAGATTTTTAGAATTGCCTAGAGCAGTGAGAAGTAAAGGACCTAATCATACAACCAGTCTGTATAAGTGGAAGGACTCGATGCCCAGTCAGTCAACCAGAATTTATTAAGCCTTTATTATGTGCCAAACATTGTGCTAAGTAGTAGGAATACCAATAGGAGCTTATGTCAACAATACAGTCTAGAGAGGGATGAGACATATTTGACCTGAGCCTCCTCTTAAATTGGAAATTCTTTCTGCTTCTGACTGACTCTCCATCCACCGTACCATGCTGCCAGACCCATAGTAGGTCCTTAACAAATGCTCATTGAATTCAATTAAATGGAAGGAACTGACATAGCGGGAAGAAACAACATGCGTGCACAGATGCACATGCAACATACTTACCTAATAAGAATTATCAACGGTGAGGGTGGAGAGAACACTAGTAATTGAGGGGAATTATAAAAGTTCCGGTCAAACCGGACCACCAGCTATTACCTGAACTTGGCAGTCCATCTCTGGCCACCGTGTCTTTGTCCAGACTTTGCTACATTCCTTGAATGCGGTATTCCCTGATTATCATTATTATCATTATCTTCATCATCATTAATTATTTTACCTCTCTAGAATTTTTATCTTCCTAAGGTGGGGGCCATCTCCAGTTGTCCTGATCTATATCAGGCCACTGGACCCAGATGACTCCTGAGGAGGCTGGTGACCTTGCACTGCCCTCCCTCATTCAAATCCAATTCACTTGCAAGTCATGGCATCATCTTCTTGATGTCATGATCCTCTTTGAGAACAAAGGACAAACAACAACAATAATCTTCCTAAGGTACTAACTCAAGTGCCGGTTGTTAGTGTGACCTCTGTCTTCAAATGTTCTCGCATTTACTGGCCTAAGTTCATGTTGGCTCAGTGAATAAAGTCCCGGGTCTAGAGTCAGAAAGGCTCATTTTCCTGAGTTCAAATCTAGCCTAAGACACTTACTAGCTGTGTGACCCTATGCAAGTCACTTAACCCTGTTTGCCTCAGTTTCTTCATCTGTAAAATGAGATGGACAAAGAAATGGCAAACCACTCCAATATCTTTGCCAAGAAAAACCCCAAATGGGGTCATGAAGAGTTGGGCACAACTGAAAATGACTGAACAAAATGTTGTATAACCCTAAAAGTGCCTTATGGCAGGAACTAGTTTCCATTTTGTCATTTATCTCCAGAAACTAGCAGAATTAAGCCTCATCTAGGCCTTGGATTTTCAAAAGGAAAAAGCAGGTTCAGAAAGATTCCATGACTTCCTTGAGCTCACAAAGAGACCTCTGCTTAAAGACCTCCAGGGTTAGGGAGTTTATTACATTCAGAAGCAGCTCACTCTATTTTTGGACCGCTTGAATTGTAAGGAAGTTCTTCCTCATATTGATCTGAAATCTGCTTGTTTTAACCTCTGAAGGCAAACAGAATACTTTTCACTCTTGTTTTCAAAGGATTAGCTCTTCAAACACTGGAGGACAGCCTTGGTACCCCAACAAGTTTTCTCTTCAACACACAAAAAAATGTACAATTCTTTCCATGTGTTTGTGGAGGTAGGGGTGGGGAAATTGCTTCGCCTCCTTAGCCCATTTCATGTAATCAGAAATAATGAGAAGATAACAAAGGGCTACTGTTATCACTTTATAAAGTGTGAAGATGTTTCAGTGATGGAATCAAAAGCACAATTTGTTCTTGGATGGCTGAAGATTAGTCACACATCTAGCGGTCTTTAAAAAGCTAATCTTTCAAACTTTGAACAAAATTGATAATGTCCAAATAACTTTGTGTATTTATTTTTACCCTTTTATTTCTAAAGGAGGGAAGGGGAAAGGATTTTTCTTTCTTTCCCTTGCTCCATTGACCATAGCATCTTACAATGCTACTACACAACCAATAAAATACGATTCCAATTTAGACTTATTAATACTAATTAGAATTAAAATCTGAATGCTAATGTAGCACATTCACTTCTTGAACCAATTCCTAGAAGTGCATTTTACCAGGCACTGAGGGAGATACAAAATTTATTTAAGTTTCTAAAACCCTCATGTAGCTCACACTCACATTTTTATGCAGCCTTACATACATTTTCTTATTTGATCCTTACCACTAATCTGAAAGGTAGATAAAATACTTCATTTTACAGATGAGGAGACATATTCAATTCTCATAGTCATAATTTTGTGTCATATATGCTAAGTGTTTTGGGGCAGATGGCAAGCCAGGCTCAATTATCCAACATTGGACAGAAAGAGGCAGATAGAGTATTGGGGGAAAGAAGTAACTTTGAAGAGAGTAATTTCTGGCATCACGGAAGAAAGCAGACTTTCAATTGTGGAGTAAACTAGCACAACAGAAAAAAGAAAAGCAAGGGAGCCCAGATGAATGACCCACTTAGAAGAGGTCAACATTAGGACACCAGGAAATGAGAAAGGGCCCAGTAGTTCTCAAAGTGTGACTTGCCTTGGTCATATAGGTTTACCAAATATGTACTCTAGGCTTGTGCACACTATTTTTACTGTTGCTGGGTTATAGGATAGTGCCCACAATGCTTTTAGGGGAAAATTTTATAACTACTATTCTTATTATTTTATCTCAATAAATGACTTTGCTTTGTGCTTATTCTATCTACTGACTGACTATTAAAAGTAAGTACATCAGTGGGGGCTCATGAGCAATAGATTTGGTAGTGTAGATTCACAGAGTACCTTTGAACTTAGGGTAGTAACTTCATAGTAAGAGTTCAATAAATGATGAGTTATTATTAGTAATTACATTTCCTGAAGGATCTGTGATTTTGTCTGTGTAAGTGTCCTTCCACTGATATAGTTTCTCTGTACCATACTAGAGGGTTTTTCAGACTTGCTTGGAGGGATGTAGTTTTTCATTCTATGGCCAATTTTATAATTTTCATGACTAATCATTAAAATTAATAATTAATAAAATAACCCCATATCCAAAAAGTATTAACTAATTAGCTTCTCTAGCACATCCTTCTCTTACACCAGTTCTTGGCAGTGCATTTTACTAGGCACTGAGGGAGACATAAAGTTTAGCTAAGACTCTAAAACCTCATGGAACTCACATTCACATTTCTATGCAGCTTTACATGTATTTTCTTATGTGATCCTCACTACAAACCTGAAAGATAGGTAAAATACTTCTACCTCACAGATGCAATGTTGTATTATGAATGCTGAATTTTGAGGGGCAGATGGTAAACTAGAGTTAACTGAAGACCAAGGTAAAAAATATTGAAACGAGATGATTTCCTGGAGACAGATGAAGAATGCCACAAAGTCTATGAAATAAAGATTGTCAGTTAATCAAATACAAGTTTCATTAAACTCTCCCTTTAAGAGGACTTCTGTACTAGGCACTGTGTTTGGGGGTGGGGAGATACTAAAGAATAAAAATCCTTTACATTTGTAACATCTGTGGTGACAAGTTGCCTTTACACAAATTATGCTATTTTATCTTCAAAACTTGTGAGGTTAGCAGGCAAATCCTCATTTTATTTATGAAGAAAATGATTTCATGGAAAGAGGAGGCCAAGGAAACTCAGAGATGAGAAATGCCTTGGCCATTATCACAAAGATTGTGTCAGAGTAACCTGCTACTCGGGTAGAATGTGATGGTGGCAAAAAAGAAATCCAGACAAAGTACACCAAGGAAATAGGGCAAATTCAAGGACAGATTCACGGATGATGTAGGTTGGACCTGTGCTGACTCTTGGAGGAAGAGATACGAACAAACTAACTCATCAAAAGACAAAATAAATAGTGCAAATGCAGAAGTACTTTATCTAGCTTCCTAATGCATACCACAGGGTATAAGCAGAAAGATTGAACTTAGAGCCAAATGGAATCCTGGCCCTATTAGCCAGGGAAGCCCAAATCCCCTGAATCTATCAGACTAAAGCAAGACATCCAGTAACACCAGAAAACCTCTTTTCCTAGGCAGTAGGAAGTTTCAATATGGAGTAACCCCCATTTTCCCAAGCATTTGCCACAGCATGAATCAGCAAGGTTTTGTCTGTGCTCCTTTCCCCCAATGTCTAGTCCTGATTAACCAAGATAAGGACCTTATTAAAAAACCAACCTTCTTTCACCAGTCTGGGTTCATACCCTATTCTTCCACGTGTCCCAGTGGACCTGTCTGAGTTATATCTTTCCTGACTCCCCTCCTGTATTGTTTCCCCTTAATAAAGCCTGCATGCTTTATTTTCTCTCTGCTGGCTATCATATGGTTCTGTGGTATTCTGTTTCTCACCCAAGCCAGTTTCTTCTTTTAGAAGCATCAACTGTTGCCCAAGTCTCCCTTCTCTGCAAACTTGAAGAACTGCCTAGACCATGAAGAGGTTAAATGATTTACCCAGGGTCACAGAGACTTAACTGTTAAAAAAAAAAAAAAGCTGGAGGAGGAAATGGCAAAACACTCTAGTATCTTTGCCAAGAAAACCCCAAATGGGGTCACAAAGTCAGACACAACTGAAACAACTGAACAACAAAAACAAGAGACAGTATGTGTCATAGATGGAATTTGAACCCAAGTTTTTTTGGATTTCAAAGCCAGCTATCTATTCTCTATTCCATACTGGCTCTCTGTCTAAATTATATAAATAAATATAATACACAATATGTAGGAATTACCAAAATAATGCTATGTGAGATCTGAGGGAGAAGGTCATTATTTTGTAGAAGAGAAAAGTTCATTGGACAGCAAGGAGATCAAATCAGTCAATATTTAAAGAAATTAATTCAGACTATTCATTGAAAGGGCAAATACTGAAGCTGAAGCTTAAGTACTTTGGCCACATAATGAGAAAATGGGACTCATTAAAAAAGACGCTGATGTTGGGAGAGATTGAAGGCAAAAGGACAAGGGGATGGCAGAGGATGAGATGAACAGACAGTGTCATATTAAACAACAATCATGAACTTGGACAGACTTCGACAGATAAAGGGCCACAAAGAGAAAGACGCAACTGAACGACAACAACAAAAGAATCAGTGGGCAGCTAGGTGGTACAGTGGATAAAGTGCTGAGCTTAGAGTCAGGAAGACCCACCTTCTTGAGTTCAAAGCTGACACTTACTAGTTATGTGGCCCTGGACAAGTCACTTAATTTGATTTGCTTCAATTTCCTCATCTGTAAAGTGAGCCGGAGAAGGAAGTGGTAAACCACTCCAGTATCTTTCCTAAGAAAACCTCAAATAGGGTCACAAAGAGTCAGACATGACTGGAACAACTGAATAATAGTAACATTAGAATCAGGGAAGACTTTCCAGGGGGGTAGAATTTGAGCTGACATTTAAAAGATGGTTAGGAGTCCAAATGACAAAGATGGGGAGGAATACCCAGACAAAGGAGTGACCTTAGTTTTCTAGGGGCAGGTAGGTGGCACAGTGGATAGAGAGCTGGCCCTGGAGTCAGGAAGACCAATTTCAAATTCAGCTTACAAGTTGTATGACCCTGGGCAAGTCACTTTGTCTCAGTTTCCTCATCTGTAAAATAGGGATTACAACCACATCTACCTTCTTGGATTCTTTTGAAGAGCAAATGAGATAAAAACACTTGGAATATAGTAAGTATAATTATCCCTTTCACATCTCGACTTTCCCCATTGAAGTTTAGATGTATTACAGGTTGACATAAGAAATTAAATGGAAATTTTGGGGTAGTTTTGCAGAAGCCTCAGACAACACGTAAAGGTCAGCAGGTGACACAGAAAAAGTTTAGAAATTCAGAAATGCATAAAATATATGTATAGTATTGTATAATATCACCCAAATTTTACAATAAGGTACTGCAAACATCCCATAAAAGAAAAAAAAAGAAAAAAATCAGACTTCTTCTCTGGTATGAAGGGAGGGCCAAAAAATTTTACATGGATTTTCCAGATCAGCAACAACAACTACCCCAATGACCACGATAGCATTAGCTTCTGTTTATACATCATATTAGGCATATTATGACTTATGAAAGACTTTCCTCATGACAATGCCATGAGGAAGGTAATGAAAGTATTATCCTCATTATAGAGATAAGGAAACAGGATTAGTAAAATGAAGGTAATTGCCAGGGCCATAGAGTTAACTAGTATTAGGTCATTAGTGCCTTTTAGGAGTATTTTCTAGGCACAGTCAACCCAAGGACAAATGGTGCAGTTGTAAAAGAGGTTGCTGTCATTGCCATTTTTCTCTTCTTCTCTTTACCATTAACAGCCCCATTCTTCTAGTAATTTCTTTGTTTTCATTTTTTTTCCAGTTCAGGAAGCTTTCTTCCAACAATCTATTTTACACTAAGCTTTTAAGAACTTAGGACATCCCTCCTTGCAAGATATATTTTAAAGGGGGACTAAAGGGGAAGTACAAATCGTATTTCAAGGAATGAAGGTCCAAGGATGGAATTGTATGCACTGTAGCATCTGGTTGGGGGACAGAACAGTTAAGAATCAATCAACAAGCATTTATTAAGCACTTACTAGGTTCCAGGTAATATGTGCATTGTTGTTGTTCATCTTTCCTTCTGGAAGAGGACCAAAGATAGCAGGAGGGTGATGTGTTGACTTGAAAGTGAATTGGACTTAAGTGAGGCAGGGCTGTGCAAAGTCATCAGCCTCACACTCTCTTCCAGTCATCAGAGTCTGGGGCAAGACATAGGTCAAAACAACTGGCCCCAGATGCAGTGGGAGACTTTGGCCTTTCAAGCTAAGGTCTTTCCCAGGTCTCAGTTTGTCTGAGGCAACACCCATTCAGTGATTAAAGGCTAGGTAAGAATTGAGGCAAAAGATGGCCTAGTTTTATTTCGCAAGACTCAATCTGGGAAGGAGAGACCCTCAGAATTTCTGGCCAGCACAGAAACAACTGCTATTTATACTCACTCTGAGCCATCAAAACCTAAATGAACAAGTGAGGCTTGGGCTACGATCTATTATTGGCCAATCAGTGAGAGCCAGAGGGATTTAGGTTTAAAGGCATAGTCAAGAAGCTCTATGTGAATCACAAAAAGGTTTATCAAACCTGGTTTACCAGAGCTATATTTCAAGAAATCATGAGACTTACATGAAACATTCCTTATTCTCAAGGAATTTTCCATTCTAAGGTGGGAGACAACATATACATAAAAAGCTTATGCAAAACATATACAAAACAGATAGAGGACAGTTAAATGGCATAATGGATAGAGCATTGGACCTAGAATCAGGAAGACCTGAGTTAAAATACAGCCTCAAACACTTACTAGTTGTGGGACCTTGGGCAAATCGTGTAACCCTTCTCAGTCTCAGTTTCCTCATCTGTAAACTTGGGGTAATAATAGCACTAACCTCACAGAGTTGTGATGCTCAAATAATATAATATGCATAAAATGAACTGTAATGTTGAAGTATTATACAAATCCTAGCTAATACTATTATCATGCATGATAATCTTTGAAAGGGGATGGGAAGGGTACTAGCAGTTTAAAAGATCAGGAAAAGCTTCCTGAAAAAGGTGGTGCCTAAGCTGAGTTTTGAAGGAAATCAGGGATCTCAAGAAGCAGAGATGAGGAGGGACTGCATTCTAGGTATGAGGGATAGGTATTACAAAGACAGAGAGATGGGAGATGGAATGCTGGCCGGTTTGGCCACACCATAGAGTGCACACAAGGGAGTTTTGCATAGTAAGTTCAAAAAGATAGGATGGAACCAGACTTGAAGAGCTTTAAAGAGTTTATGTTTAAAATGATAGAACAAAAAGAAATGGCAAGCAGAGACAGTGTTTTATATCTGATCATTGGAACAAGATGCTTCAGGAGGACAGACATTCCTTAACAGTAGAAGTCTTTGAAAAGAAGCTAGATGACCCTTTCCTAGGATCTTCAAACTAGAAAGTACTTTAGAGGTATTCTGGTCCAAATCCTCCATTTAACAGATGAAGAAACTGAGGTTCATAGAAGTGATCTGACTTGACCAAGGTCAAACAATTCTAAGTGGAAGATTTGAACCCATGTCCAAATCCAGTGTTCTCCTTTATATGTTGCATTATTGAGGACTCTATAGAAGGAATTCTTGGTTAGATATGTGTTGGATTACATTTCCATGCTTTATTTAATTGTGATATCCTCTCATTTTATAAGATATCTTAGTGCAGAAGAATATGTCTGCAAGTTGATGTGGAGGACCACAGGGACATCTATTTTCTCCACTGGCATGGCTATGTTGCTGGGGAAAAAAACAAAACAAAACAAAACAAAATAAAAACCAACGAAACATTTCGTAGTTGAGAATGGGGTGAAGGCCATTTTTCTAGTTTTTCCTTACGTCTTCGAAGTCCAAACAGTATAATTCCCAGTGTATGTATTCCTCTTCCCCCATTTCCTTGTGTTACTTCTCTTCTATTGAAAAAAAGTGATTTTTCCATTGCGGGAGATTCAAGGAGCTCAATGAGTTCTCCCCCACACAGTTGCGATTCTTTCTCTGTGCCCGGACCTTCTCCTGATGAAAGACAGACTCCATTTTTCTTTTGCAGCACTGGAGATCAAACAGCCTCATAATTTTCTGTCTCCTGAAAAATACCTTAGAGTTCCAATGCACTGAAGACTGAATGCAAGCCAGCATCAGTGCGGCAGCCAAAAAGCACTCAAGGGACCATGAATATGTTTTGATAAAAGGTCAACAACAGCAACAACAATAAGAAAGCTGTCCAGATTGAAAGAAGAGATAGTCCTGTCCTGGTCATTCCATTTATGGAAAACTGAGATCAGTTTTGTTTCCCACATTTTATGAGAGAAGTTGGCAAACCTCAGAATGTATAATCAATCAATCAATAAGCAATTACTAAGTGCCTCTCTGTGCCAGGCACTGTGCTAAGCAACGGCCATACAAAAAGAGGCAAAAGACAGTCCTTGCCCTCAAGGAGCTTGCAATCTAATGTGAGAGACAACATGCAAGAATATATATACAAGGCAAGCTATATACAGGATAAACAGAAAATAATTAAAAGAAGGAAGGCACTAGAATTAAGAGGGGTTGAGGGAAGCTTCAAATAAAAGATGGGATTTTAAGTTGGGACTTAAAGAGAGGGAGGGAGGTCAATAATCTGATGGGAGGAGGTAGAGTATTCCAGGCATGGGGGAATAATCAAAGATAATGCCCAGAGTGTACAGAGTGAAGGAAACAGGATTATGAAGTCAATTCAATTCAGCAAGTATTTATTAAATATCTAGACATAACTAGGAACAATAATGGATGTTACAAAAAGGTAGGTTTGTGGTTGGTGTTAGGAAAAACCTTCACAAATAGAGCTGTCTTAATATAGAATGGGTTACTTGTCGGGAAAGGATTGTGTGTTAAGGGGTAAGAAGTGAGTTCCTGTTCACTGGAGATCTTCAAGTTAAGCTGTGTGGCCACTTGTTGGAGGTGTTGTAGAGGGGATTCTTTTGCTTGTCTTTGGGTTAGAAGACTGCTGAGGTCCCCCTGAACCCTGAAATTCTCTGATTCTGTGAATGATGATCAAGATAGCCCCTGACCTCTAGGAATTCTTTTGATTATATCACAGTCCCTTCATCAAGTTGCTGTTGACAGGGGTCAAATACAATAATTCAATTAAATAGTTAAAAATTCTTAAATAATCAAAAGTTATTATTATTAAAAAGTATTAAGTACCTATTATATGTATAGAGTAGGGTCATGAAGAGTCAGACACAACTGAAATGACAGAAAAACAACATTAAATGTACAGAGTACATAAAAGCAGAGTTAAATAGGTAGTGTTGGTGGTCAGTCAACAGTCAATAAGCATTTTTAAAATAATATTTTATTTTTCTCCCAATTACATTTTAAAGCAATTTTTAACATTTAAAAGAAGTTTTGAGTTCCAAATTCTATCTCTCTTTCCTTCCCTCTCCTCTTCTGTTCCTCAGATAGTAAGTAATCTGATATGTAACATGTACAATCATATAAAGCATATCTATATTAGTCATTTTGTACAAGAAGACTTGAAAGAAAGAAATGAAAAATAGTATGCTTCAGTCCGTATTCAGACAACATGGTTCTTTTTTTTCTGGAAGCAGACAGAATTTTTCATCATGAGTCATTTGAATTTGTCTTGGATGATTGTATTGCTGAGAATAGCTATGTCATTCCCAGTGCTTCATTGCATGATATTGCTGTGTACAATGTTCTCCTGGTTCTGCTCATTTCACTTTGCATCAGTTCATGTAAGTCTTTCCACGTTTTTTTCCTGAAATCAATCTGCTTTCAGTAAGCACTTATTAAACACCTACTATGGACTAAGGACACAATATAAACCAAAAGAAAGACTATTCTTGTGCTAAGGACCTCACATTCTAATGGTGGAAGACAACAACACATACTTAGGTGGTAGAATGTTGGCTAAGTTTGGAGACTGAGTAGTAGATAGAACTGGTATTGAAGCCAGGAAGACGTGGGTTCAAGTCTTGCTCCTGACACATACAGGCTCTATGACTCAATTTTTTCTTTAAAGACTATGTTTCAGAAAACTTGGCCTGAATTGGAGAAGGAAGTTTTCTTACCTGCAAGCTCCTCATACTAATGAAATCACAGGTTTGGTTCTTTTCCTATGTAAAGAGCACAGGAGTGGGAGCAGAAAGTCATAAATCCTTTAGATGAGATGCTACCTATGCCCTTATGAAGAGTCAGTAGGGAAATGGATACATACACAGATACTAGCACAATTGCATATGGTCCAGTAAAGTCCATTATAAAAGTACCACAGGAGACATTGTGGTGTAGTTAAAAGAACATTGGATTTGCAGCCTGCTTATTTACCAGCTGTGTGATCTTGGAGAAATCACTTCATCTTTTTGGTCCATAGGCTCTTCATCTTTAAAATGATGGGATTGGACTACAAAACCTCCAAGGTCCTCGCCAGCTCTCCATTCTATGAAATATCCTAAATAGCCTATGACTAGCATTTGAAAGGTAGCATAAAAAGGCAGTGTGAAAGACATTTGGGTAAATTAGGTGAAAGGAAACAGAGACTGGATGACTACTTCTTGGGTTATGTTATGGGGTGGTTTCCTTTTGGGAATGGATTGGCTTAGATGGCTATTGAGCCCCCTTCTACATCTCAACTTCTACATTCTGTGATTCTCCTGTATGTCAAGAAAGAGGGACGATAGATGAAAAGTCCTAATGCTGTGATTGGCCAGAAGGAATATGTGAATATTTTGTAGAATAAGAAGAAATGAATAGGTCATTGTAGGTACGGGGGAAGGAGTATCCATACCTATAAGATTGTTGTTTGACCTTGATTTTCAAAGAGGATTAAATGACAAGTGATGTCTTGACTTATGAATGAATTGGATTTAAGTGAGGCAGAGTTGCACAAACTTGTCAGCCCCACTCTTTCCCAGTCATTAAAGTCCAGTGGCAAGACAAAAGTCTTGGCCCAGGATTCAGTGTATGACCTTGGTGTCTTTGATATCTAACCAAGCTCCAAGCATTCCACAGAGCCTGCTTCAGATGCCTTCATGGCCATGGAACAAATTGTTCTCATCCACTCATTCTGCTGGGAGAAGTATTCACATTCTTGGGGTAGATATCCCTCTAACTCATCGACAGATCTGAGGCCTGTTGGTTACCCTCAACCTGGTTTGGCCTGTCCACCCTGCTGGTTTTACTAGAGTGTGGCCGCTGCGTATACTACAGCTTCTTGGAGCCACAGGTGAGAGTTTCTCACCTATAAGATTATGGATCTACTCAAGTATCTAGGCAGCTAGATGGAAGATGAACTCAGGAAGACTTGAGTTCAAATCCTGTCTCAGATACGTTGTAGCTGTGTAACCCTGCCAAGTCACTATGGGCCTCAGTTTACTCATCTGTAAAATGAGGATATTTCACAGGGTTGTTGTATCCAATGAGCTAACATATGTAAAGCACTTTGCTTACAAATCTTAAAGAGCTATATAATACCATCTAGCTACCAAAGTGACAATGATAAAGAATACAGTGATTTAGGGTCTTACCAAGTATGTAGTTGAAATATACAGTCTCAAGCTTGTTCTAGAAGAAGAAATGAGAAAGTCATTCCCCTTCTTTCTTTGCAGAGGTGGGGAGCTATAGATACGGAACATTGCATATACCATCATATTCAAATGATATATCAGTTTTGCTGATTTTTTTTCTCTTTCTTATTTATCTATCTATCTATCCATTTATTTATTTCAAGGACTAGCTTGCTAGGTAGGGAAGGGAGGTGGGATATATTCAGAAATGAAGGTGATGTAAAAACAAAATATGTGAATACATTTTTAAAAATTCTAAAAATGTACATAGTCTTAGAAAATACCATGATCTCATGGTCTGTGTGACCTAGGGCTGAGACCTTCAGCAATGTCTTCTGAGCTTTTCAGAGCTTCACTGAAAGCATTTTTTTCTGTTTCTCTGGGGCAGACCTGGGGGCTTCTGCTGGAGATCGTTAGAGATGAAATTATTTTTCAGATCTAGTTTGAACTGGGTAGCCACTGAAGTGCCTTCCAAGTCTTAGATTCACTGATTCTCCTGGCTAAGTATCAGAAATGAAGCTTCCTCCCTGGGTTTACAATAGAAAGCCATAATACTGTCACCATCCATCTCCTTGCATTGGACTCTGTCCGTCACCGGGGGTTATCACGAACTTCTCTATATTATTTAGGCAGTTTAATGGATCCTTTATTTAAGAGGGCTGGTGAACTTGCCATCCCATCATTTTTATAAGATCCTATATGAATAATAACAACATCTACTTCACGATTTCATATTCTACTTTAATAACGTTCAAATTACCAAGGGCCGTTTGGAATAGGATGGCCTTGTCTTCCAAAAGCAGTCAGTCTTTTGGCCTGAGAGTCTCCTTCCAACCTCTGGCTTCTGGCCAGATTAAATTAACTTTCCCTGCAGTTCGTCCCCTCTATCGTCTTGGTGCAGTGCCTCAGAGGGAGCAGGTCTGGGTGGCCGCAGTGGAAGAGAATGAAAAAAAGGAAGAAAAAGAAAATGGAAAACAAAGATGCTTCTACTCCCAAGGAAGCTGTGCTTTTGTTTTGTTTTTATTGTTCAGTCGTGGCTGATTCTTCATGATCTCTTTGGGGTTTTCTTGGCAAAGACACTGGAATAGTATCTATTTCCTTCTCCAGCTCATTTTACAAATGAGGAAACTGAGGCAAACAGGATTAAGTGACTTGCCCAGGATCACACAGCTAGTAAGCGTCTGAGGTGATTTAGGTTAAGGAAGGAGATACTCCAGGCCTGGGGCTCTAACCATTGCATCACTTAGCTGACCTTTGCGCATAGATAAGGTCATACTTAACTGGTAATTCCCTTAGGCTTGGTCAACTTGTCCAGAGAAAATGATTCACTCCCCTCCTTTCCCCCATGTACATTTTAGAAGATTCATAGATATAGAACTTTAGAACTAGAAGAAAACCTTAGAGATCAACTAATCTAACTCCTTACTGAGGCCCAGAAAGAGGGAGCTGCTTGCTCAGGGTCTCACAGCTAATAAGCACAGAGTGAGGACCGAACTATAGGCCTCTCGACTCTATGCTAGTATTTTTTTTACTACACACAATGTCCCTAGCACCCTATACATGGGCTAGCTCTGTGGGTTTGGTCTGGGGTTAGGCACTCAATCAATTAGCATTTATTAAGTTCTTGCTATATATCAGGCCTTGTGCTAATCTTTAGAGAAATAACAAAAACAAAGAGAGAGAGTCAGAGACAGAGAGACAGAGAGAGAAACAGACAGAGAGAGAGACAGAAAGAGACAGAGAGAGAGAGATGGAGACAGAGAGACAGAGAGAGAGACAGAGAGAGAGGGACACGGGGGGAGAGAGACAGAGACAGAGAGATGGAGAGAGAAACAGACAGAGAGAGACAGACAGAAAGAGACAGAGAGAGAGGCAGAGACAGAGAGAGAGACAGAGAGAGAGGGACATGGGGGGGAGAGAGACAGAGACAGAGAGAGACAGAGAGACAGAAAGAGACAGAGAGAGACAGAGAGAGAGAGAGACAGAGACAGAGGCAGAAAGACACAGAGAGAAAACAGTCCTTGCATTTTCTTAATCAACAAAATTAGAGTAATCCCAGATATCTACCTTTTACTATATCCAGTTCTAAGGAAATTGTTTTTTAGGCCATAAATTGCTATAGAAACATGTCCATGTTATTATTACCTCCCTTCCTCACTCCCCCAAAACATTGTATAGGGTTAATATAGGCCACGTCTCAAGCAGATTCAAAGTTTAAAATGTAATAAGCATTCGTGGAACATAAAACACAATTAAAATCAACTTTGCTAACACAAGATTAAAAGAACATGACTCCAAAGTTAAAAGTATAGTCACAACAACAAACAATCAGCTGCAACCAAAACCATTTCCCAAAGAAAGCAGACATAGCTAAGTTGAAGCATCTAACTATGTTCCCTCGGCTGAGCCATTTTATATTTCAGCTGCCTGGTGTGTAAAGTACTAAGCAGGGCTCAGAGAAGGCCTGGGGCAGGTGGAATCCACGGTGTGGCGAGTTCTACTAGCCCTCCTCTGTGACAATCAAGCTTTAACCACAATGGTGAAGGTAAGAGCGGGACAGAGAGCCAGAATCCCCTAATCCTATGAATCCTAATCCTAAGAAGACTTAATGCCTATGTGACTTTGGACAAATCATTCCCCCTTTCTGGGCTTCAGTTTCTTCCTTAGAAAAATGGCACTGAACAGGTTCTATACCTTGAAGGACTTTGATGCTCATGACTTATACTTTCCTCATTTTTTTTAGATGAGGAAACTGAGTCTCAGGTGAAGTCACGTGTCCATGAGAAGGTGTGTGACAGAATTTGGACTTGACTTTATAACATCTGGTACCGAAGCCTGTACCTTGGAGCAGGAGGTCTCTAAGATCCCTTCTCCCTCTAATACTCTGTGATTCTATTCTAGCATAATGGTTAGAGGCAGCTACTCCAGGGACTGAAAAGTTTAGGGTACACCATCCTTCAGATTCTGTATACAGGCATACTCTCCTGAATTCATTCTTGGGAAAACTTGACTTCTCAATAGGAGAAGCAGGTTACCCGGTTACCACCTTCAACCCTACTCCCAGCTACTCTGTGGACAATTCTACCTTTCTCTCTGTTCTAGGGTTTCTCCAAAAAGGGAATGTGTAAAACAGGCATTCGATGTACAGACATGAATTGGGTATAGGAAGTAAATTTATTCCTATTTGAAGAAAACCCTGAGAAGCACAAAGGAATGCAACAAAATACACATTACAGAATGACTACAACATAATTCAATAGCTCACTTATTATTAGAAACACAGTTAGCTAAAAAGTCACTATCCAAATATATCCAAGAATATTTCTTGAAAGGCTATTAATTAAACACCTCACATTTCACCTCTGCCCTGGATGTTGTCCTGCTCAAACAGCTCAGCTTAATCTTTCTGCTGTCCTTGTCTCCAATGATAATGATAATGATACCTTCTTTATTGAAAGCCCAATCCTGCTGATGCTGCTACAAGCAAAATGGCTCCAGTAGACATTTCCCTTGTTGACAGCTGACTCCTTTTGCACTGAAACAGTAGGCCTACTAGAGAGAGGAAACATAACAGGAGAGGGAAATGCAGGGTGGCTTACCTGGTTAATGTTGAGACTCCATGAGCAAGATCTCCATGACCCCATGATAGGGGATCTCTCCCTAATAATATATCACTGGCATTACATTTTGGAGTCAGGAAGAAAGACCAGCTGGAAGTTCCTTCCTCTATTTAAAAGCCCCCTTGCCTCAGTCCCAGCATCTAATCACTAGACTCTCAATGGAAGATGGGCCTGACATTTCAAGCATAATATTATTTCTCATTGTTCTCTACCAAATGCCCTTTTCTTCACCCTGCTAGTTACTACTTCAGAGTTGGAAAGGTCCATTGAATCCATCTCCTACCAGAACAACTCTCCCTATAATATATCTTTGAGTTTTTACCCTCTTCCCATTCTGTCCTCTCTTTCTCCTGCCTATATACCATATTTATTTCAGCCATTTCCCTTAATGCCTTTGCTTGGCTGATGTGAAGTACCCTCCCTTTCACCTTCTGCTTATCTGGATCCTATATACCTTTCAAGGTTCAGTTTAGGTCCCATCTATCCATAGAATCCTAACATAAAACAATAATAAAATTCATTTCCTAGAGTAGGTATCATTTTCCAAATGAGGAAATTGCAGCTCAGAAAGATCAGATGGTTTACCTAAGGTCATATTGCTAATCTGAAAAGGATATATACACGTAGGTGTTAGATATGGGATTTGAAGGAATAGAGATAAAGTTTCACAGTTAATTGATCTAACTAGGGGGTTTATTGATAGTATACCAACCTATTAAGGAACATGCTCACTCATGGAGAAGTGTATAAGGCACGTGTGCCCAGATTGTTAACCTGGGTCCTTACTTTTCCTGTAATTGTGATTCAGCTGACTGATTCTAAACAGATAACAGACCAGTTGGGGATAGCCCCAGGGCTGTTATGGGGCTGTGTAGTTTTAGATTGCAGTAAACATAGGAAATTTGAGCCTCTTAAAAATGTACAGACCTTAGGTATTTTTGAGTACAGTAAGCACAAAGAGACCATTTAACACTAAGCACAAAGGTTGGTAAATTTCCATTAGTGTCCCACACATACTTATAGATACTCATTAGTACCTCCAGCTATCTCTGTGTACATGTCTTTGCCCCAAACTTCCACCCCTTCCTCTGGGCACAGGTGCCACTTTATCACTACTGCTTGTGTTTCACATCCAGTGATCTTTTCACTACAACATGCAGCCTCTTTCCTGATATCCACCTTTAAGCCTTGTTTACATAATACAGCATCAAGAGGTAGTTGACCTCCAGTTTTAGGCAGGAATATATAGAGCCTTCACTTCAGCATAAGAAGGACCAAGGACAAAGAGAATTTAAGTATTAAACATTAAGAAGGGAAAACAATAATTAATAAAAGTAAGATAAAAATGAAGGCTAGAAAGTTGATTTACTTTGACCCTTCATTTTATAGATAAGAACACTGAGGTCCACAGAAATAAAACCACAGAATTACATGCAACACTCTATCTTTGATCACCACACTTTGGCACAGGCTGTCCCTCATGCCTGAATTGTACTCCTTATTCATCCTTTTCCTCTTAGAATCCCTTGTTTCTTTCAAAGTTCTACTCAAGGAACACCTTCTTCATGAAGCCTTGCCTAATTCCTTCCAGGTGCTACTGCAGAGCTGGAAGAGAACATTGAGTACATCTCTTACCAGAACAAGTATCCCTACGATATACCTGACAAGCACAGGAAGACTATCAGTGAGAAGAAATGCACTACCCTCTGAAGCAGTCCATTCTATTCTTGAAGAACTCTACTGATGGATTAGGAAGGCTTCTCTTACTTCAAGTCAAAATTTGCCACTTAAAAAATTCTGAGGCCGGACAGAAGAAGTTCAACCTCTGTTCCATGTGACAAGTCTATGTATAATTAAAGCCAACTATCATATCCTATCAAAGATTTCTCTTCATAATTTTGATTATTCAATCAAAATGCCTTTATTAAATTACTACAAGATGCCAGATCCATGCTAAATACTGGGCAGAAAAAGACAAAATAGAACAGTTCCTGCCTTCAAGCAGTTAGCAGAGACTTCCTTCCTTCCTTCCTTCCTTCCTTCCTTCCTTCCTTCCTTCCTTCCTTCCTTCCTTCCTTCCTTCCTTCCTT
>NW_020953958.1:442361-488089 GCF_900497805.2 Vombatus ursinus
TGCCTAAGTAAACAGAAGATCTTATATTTCAACCTAGGAACCATCAGAATTTATTGACAAATGGGAGTGACATGGTCAGACCTGTACTTCATGAAAGTCATTTTGGCAATAGTGTGGATAGTGAAAGAGGGGCAATATTTTAGGCAGGAGGACCAAAGGTGTGGCTATTTAGGTGATAAAGTCCTGACCCAAGTTGGTGGCCTTGGGTACAAGAGATATCATGAAGGAAGATTTGGTAACTTATTGGATATGTGGGCTGAGTGAGAGAGGAGTCAAGGATAATGCCAAGGTTATAAACTGGTGTTACTGAAACAAAGATGATGTCCTTAACAGTTTGAAATACCTGTGGGACTTCCAATTTGAAATATCAGTTTAAGCAGCTAGAAATATACAACCAGAGCTCAGTAGAGAGTTTATTGAATAAGTATTTTACATATCATCTACTATGTGATGTGTCAGATGCTGTACTTTCTAAATATTATTTCTTTATCCTCACAACAATCCTGCAAGGTAGGTGCTATTGTTATCCCCATTTTACAATAGGAGAAACTAAGGCAAACTCAGATTAAGAGACTTGACTTGGGTCACACAGCTACAAAATGTCTGAAGCTAGATTTGGTAATTACTTAATGATTTCAATTGATCCTCAGATGCCATGAATTCAAGGCCCTTCATTAAACTAATTCCCCTGAGAGTTATTTCTTCCTCTTGCCAACTTCCCCTGTGCTGGGTAGTAAGAATAGGAATTTCTCCAGCTCCAAGCCATCTGGAACCTCAGTGAACTTTATATGTTGGGACGGGGGAGAGTGGCACATGTTGGTGTTAGTGGGAGCAGAGGCTTGTGTTGGTGGAACAATAAAGGAGAATGAAGGAGTGGGTGAAGATTAGCATCAGCTTGTATTGTCTGTACCCTGTTCCTTTTCTTTCCTCTTGCCATGGACCAGCATATGATAATAATAACAAAAATAAAAATAATAATAGTTAACATTTATTTTTTATTTATTTATTTTTTTTTTAGTGAGGCAAATAGGGTTAAGTGACTTGCCCAGAGTCACACAGCTAGTGAGTTTTTATGTGTCGGAGGCCGGATTTTAACTCAGGTCCTTCTGACTCCAAAGCTGGTGCTCTATCCACTGCACCATCTAGCTGCCCCAATAGTTAACATTTATATAGCACTTAGTATGTGCCAGGCACTGTGCTAAGAACTTTACAAATACCTTTCTTCTTTAACAACTCTGGGAAGTAGGTGGTATTATTACTTCCATTTTACAGATGTGGAAACTGAGGAAAACAGAAGTAAAGTGACTTGTCCTGCTGGGCTCCATAGCTAGTAAATGTCTAAGGCTGGTTTTGAGCTCAGGTCTTCCGAAGTAGGAAGGAGGGAAAGTCTTATGAGAGAGAACAGTAGCCTCTGCATGCAACTGTTCTATCCCCCTCCTGGCCTGCTGTGCCAAGCAGAGTGTTGTTAAGGAGAGATTTTGGAGCTGGGGACAAATTAAAGTTGGCTGGTTGTTTTAGTAGGGGAGATCATGCTGGGGTTAGGTGGAAGGCAGGCTCTATTTTCTAGCCCACTGCTTATCCCAGTTCGTTCCTATAGAAATGCTACCTATCTGCCCAAACTGAGTGCATGCTCCGCTACAATCAGACTCCTGTCCCCAGTGTGCACAGGGCCAGGAAGTTTGTCTGGGGTTGGGTGTGCTTCCTTCCCACATCCCCTCTTGACTCCTGGCTGCTGCCTCTTCTTCTTAGGCTGAGAGTCTTGGGAAATGTCCCCTCATCTTGAAAACTCCTACACATAGGGAAGCATCATTCTGATCTGGAGCTCCCAGGTTCTTATGTTGGCAGTCCTTACAGTGACTCCTCTCTGGATGGATCAGAACCAGTGGAATGTATGTTGCATGAAGGCAGATGGTGTCTTTTTAGTTGTTCTTGTATCCTCTCTGCTTAGCATGGTACCTGGCATGTATTAAGTGCTTAATAAATACTTTTACTTGTAATAAAGCACTACATAAATGCAAGGTGTAATAATTATTGTTGGTTGTTGATAGCATGTTAAGAATTTGGGACATAAGACTTGCTTTTTCATTTGCTTTTACAAAGCTTTTGGCAAAGGGAGAAAGCCCTGGGGATTAAGTGACTGAGAAGGAACGACTTTCATTGTGGTTTCACTGAAATATTGAGCCAGTGTGAGCAAACATTTTGTGTGCTGTTTATCGTGAATAAAAGGTCTGTGCTCAGGAGAGACGATTTTTTTTTTCCGCTGCAAGTCTCCACAACCCTTCTCTGATTCAGCCCATCTCATCAACAGACTCGAGGTTCCTTTCTGATTGCCTCCCACACACTCGCACTCTGTCCTCTGTAACATAAATATAGCACTGATGGGATGGGGGAAACACACACAAATACACATTCACATCCCCTGGGATCACACAGTATCACAGTTGGAAGGGGCCTCTCAGATCTTGTCCAGACCATTCATTTTACAAAAGAGGAAACTGTAGCTCACACCTGTTAACTGGTAGTCAGAATTTAAACTGAGATCTTCTGATTCTCCAATGAGCTGGTGCTCTTTCCACCACACCCAATACCCATCTGACACCTTAATCCTACACACCAATAGAATGTAAGCTCCTCGAGGGCAGAAACTATTTTGTTTTGTCCTTCTGCATCTCAACCCTAGCAGTATGCCTGGCCAATAGAAAGCATTTAATAAAAGTTTGTTGACTGGAATTATTTAATTTCAGTTGCATTCAGGCAAGGAAGAACAGGGGCAGCGAGGTGGTACAGTGAAGAGAGCCCTGGGCCTGGAGTCAAGAATACTTATTTTCCTGAGTTCAAATCTAGCCTCAGACTAGCTATATAACTTTACTGGATATGTGACCCTGGGTAAGTCACTTAATCCTGTTTGCCTCAGTTTCCTCATCTGTAAAATGAGCTGGAGAAGGAAATGGCAAACCATTCCAGTATCTCCACCAAGAAAACCCTAAATGGGCTCATGAAGAGCCAGACACAACTGGAAGAACATGTTCTAGAGACATTTCTTTATTCTTAATGTTGCTCTTATAAAAGAGGTTGTAAGAAGGCAGATTATATTATACAAGTTTTACAGATGAGAAAAAAAAGAGTTGTAATAATAGGAAAATGACTTGACCAATGAGGAAAAACAAATTGTTGGGCAGAGATTTGGACCCAAATCTTTCCCCTGACTAATTCCCACTTTAATGAGAGAGAATGATTTTACAAATAAGAATAAAATATTTGATTTGATATTACTTTTCATTTTTAACTTTTCAAAGGTTGAACACAGTATACTTAAAATCAGTTGCTTGTCTGTGGGAATGTTTTTGCTACAAGGAAATAAAACCTACGCTGTTTTTTTTAATCGAATTGAATTGAACTTCATGTTCCCTGAACTGCAGAGTATAATTGAGCATGCTCCAAACCTCTCTGGCCTTTGACAGATCAGACTTTCTTAGGTTTGCTCTCTCGTAGAATGCTCCATGCCTTGAAGATTCACCAGAAGAGGATTGCCATGGAGGAATAAGCTGGCCTAAGGAGGATGACCAGGATGATGGGAGGGCTCAGAATCCACACCATGGGAGCAGAATCTGAAGGATCTGGTAATGTTTAGCTTGGAGAAGAAAGAGAAGGCCTGAAGAGGACTGAATAACTAGAAAAGGGATGAGATTTGTTTCATTTGGCCTTAATAAAAACAAAGGGTGAAAGTTGCAAAGAGTCATAGGATAAACTTCCTAACAATAGCCTTGCTTGGACAGCCTCCAGACAAAGTGGATTATCCTCACCCTGCTGTGTTCTAACTGCCCTAGGCTTCCAGGACACTACTCTCTCCTCCTTCTAAAGGTCTAAGGATCTTCTCAGCCTTCTCCAATAGCTCTTTTGTTTTCTTTGTCCAGATCCCTAAATATGGGCATCCCTCAGAATGCCACCCTTAGGCCAGATTTCTGCTCTATCTTCTCTTGCATTGGCCATCTCATCTATATCTAAACAGCTTCTGCTATTACCTCAAAGTGGAGGAATTACAAATCTTGATCTCTAAACCTCGTATTTTCCTAGACTTACATAACTCAATTTCCCAGAGTCTAGCACAATTCATTGATCATAGTGGGTAATTAGTAAATTAGTATTCACTAATTTATTTATTCATCCATTCATCTTAATAAACTTTTTTTTGAGGCAATTGGGGTTAAATGACTTACCCAGGGTCACACAGGTAGTAAGAGTCTGAGGACAGATTTGAACTCAGGTGAGACTCTAGGGCTAGTGCTCTATCCACTGTGCCACCTAGCTTTTTATTAAAAAAAAAAACTACTGGAAAAAAACAAAAACAAAAACAAAAGCAAACAAACAAACAAACCAAACAACCGAGAGTCTTTAACTAGGGTGGCACAATGCCAAATTTATAAAGGACCACATTTAAAGCACTCAGGAAAAATACTAGCATTTCCAATGGGCATGGAAGGGGCATCTATAGGTCCACTCATGATATAGGAAATTTAGGACTCTCAACATGATCTGTAGATTTGCAGATAGTCAGAAATCCTCTTCTATTTCTAGCGTCAGCCATCCCAGTTCAAGTGGCAGTGCTCAGTCCCTCAGCCAAAGATGGTTTAATTGCTCTAGGGTGGTCCACCAGCAGACTGCTGTTTTCCTTGAACTGGTATCTGGGAAAGTCAGAGCCAAGTATCTCCTCTTTCCAACTCTAGTACCTCCCATCCTATCTGAGAATGGGGGAAGGGGGATGCGCGAAGATGAAGGCATGAGGGTGGGAAGAGCGATAGCCCTCAAATCTTTAAATCTCTAAGCTAGTTTGTTCTAGATATTTCAGCATAGAATTGGGACTAAGTTGGAGTTTCCTTTACTAACAATAGGAGAATTCAATTGGGACTTTTCCCTATCACCACCTGATAGGACTTTCCCCCATCTTAGCCCTGGTTCAGTTCTGGACTTCTTCCTTCCCATCCCTTATCCCTACATAGAAGAGGAGTTCATATTCATATTCATATGTTACCAATATTCATATTCATATGTTACCAATAGTGGCAAGAACCCTAGTCTCACCCACTGTGGGTTGGGATGAGAGTGGGTAGGCGGTCAGCATGAGGGTAAGCTAGCCTCAATAAACTCCTACCTTCTGTCTCCTTCCTAGTTACAGCTCTGCTCCTTGTTCAAATACATTTCTTTCCCAGCATTGACATAATCACTGAGTCCTGTCAATAATCAGAACTCATGATGCAACATCATTAAAGAAAACCAATACCAACTCATGAAACCCACAAAACTTCTTAGTGTGTGGATAAATCTCTTCTAGACCAGACAGGAAGACTGGGTCAAAACCAACAAGATGAATTTCAACAGGGAAGAGGAAATCTTGCCCTTAAGTTTGTTTATTTGTCTTTCCAAAAATCAATTATACAAATTCTAGATTTGGCTTGGCAGTAGATCATGTAAAGAAGATGGAGGTGCTTTGGTTGCCCACAAATGCCGTACAATCCAACAGTGTGAGGGAGCTGCTTACAATGCTTATGCCATCTCAAGTTATTTGAAAACATAGGGAGCCACAATTTTATTAGCATGGTGGGGACCAAGTCTACTTTTTAAAATTAAAAAAAACAAAAGAATGATTTATCTTAATCCTGCCAGGACAGAAAAAACAAACACAAAATGGTGATGGGAAGGAGGTTTCCTTTATATACACTTGAAATCACAACCAACTGCAAGGAGTAATACCCATCTTTTCCCTGATTCCTTCCTAGCCTGGCTGGAGAAGAGAGCTGGGGAAAGAGTCAAGACACTATTGACCCAGTTACGTGGTCAATGAATCAAAACAGAAGACAATTTTCCAGGAAGGACACCCTTGATGTCTGTTGCCTCCCCAGCAGAGGGGTAATGGGGAGACTTTGGCTTGGGAGTGGAGTTGGCAGGGAACATGGTCACCCCAATAAGACTCCTCTCCTAGATTACTGACTGAATAGTCACTGCTCATCCAGCCCAGGGTGTCTTTTATTTTCAGAGACTCTCTTTCTCAGGCTTTGATGATGCACAGGAGGCTGACTTCTCCATTATGGAAGGTGGATTAGTGACTTTACAGAACTTATTCCTGGATGCTGTACAATGTCTAACCACTCTATAAGTTACTGGTTATTGCTTTCTTGACCCTGAAGAAACAGAAATCAACCAATGAGGCCAGTTCCCTTTGTCAAAGATAGCCTTCAAAGCCCCTTGTGTTGGCAAAATTACCTCTGAAATACTGGGGAGCCCCAACCCCTAAAAGTACTGTGGTACTCTAAGTCATCTAGAGAGGCAACTAGCTAGGTGGTGCAATGGTTATAATGTTGAACCTGTAATTAGGAAGACCTGAGTTCAAATCCTACCTCAAATACTTACTACTTGTGTTGACCCTAGACAAGTCACTTAATCTCTGTCTGCCTCGGATTCCTCATCTATACAATGGGGATAATAATAACACCTACTTCCCAGGGTTGTTGTGAGGATCCAATGAAACAATATTTTAAAGTCCTTTAAAAATGCTTTCTTTTTTTTTAAAGTTCCAAATTCCCTGTAAAGTGTTTTGTAAACTCCAGCACACTATTTAAATACTAGCTCTAATTATTTAAATGGGAAAAAATAGAACTATGGTATCTCTAGGATTTGGGGAATGTCAGTCCTGGGCTTGATAAGAGGAAAGAACAGGACAACATTGACACAGATCTCAACCTTGTCATGCCTTAGCAGATACCTTTAGTGAGTGTCTGTTGCTAAAATAAAGGATCACTTGGTGTTTACTACTCTCTGCAATCTGTCTGCTTGGCTAGGCTGATCTTCAGGTACGAGGGAGTCTACTGCTAGGCCCAGACTCGAAAGCTTTCTGTTTTGCTAAGAGTCTCCGTAGTCTTTAGGGTTTTAGCAAAACCAGGGTCACCTCCAAGCCATTGGGAGGCATCAGAAGTGGACTTCAGCAAAGGAGCCTAGAATCCACCTGTAATATTTGATAACATTAATAGAAAGAAGTTCAGTATCTCGACAGAATGAAGCAATTACTTGTACTTTGAATTGATCAGACCCACATTTGGACTGGGTGTACTACCCGGGACATTGAATTCCAAATAGACATTTGTCAAGGCAGAATACACTCAGCTGAAACTTTTTTTTCTTCTTCCCTCTCTGACTCCATCTCCTACTAGCTCTGTGACCTTGGGCAGGTAACTTAACATCTCTGGGCTTCATAAAGCTGTTGAGAAAGTCAAATGGGGATACGAAAACCAGGAGCTTTGTAAACTTTAAAGTATTCTATGAATTAAGACATTGTGGTTTTTGTTCTTATTTTGGAAGGTGACCTGGACAGGGATGGGGTCAGGAATCATGTCTAAAAGAAATATCTGGAAGAACTTGGGATGTTTATCCTGGAGGGGAAAAAACTCTTGGAATGACAGAGAAGATTGTCACCATGTTCACATATTTGAAGGGGAACCATATTGGTTGGGGTAATAAAATTATGTTGCTTGGCCAGGGCAGAATAAGGCCCCATGGGTGCAAGTTACAGGAAGTCATATTTCAGCTTCTTTTGAAGAACAACTGTCTAACATTTAGAGATGTGGGGAAAAGAGAACAGGATGCCTCAGGAGAAGTGCATTTCTCTTCTGTAGCTTATCATGGTGCCTGGCACATAGTTGTCATTTAATAAATGTTTATTGAATTGAATTGGTAGAAATGCTTGGGCAGAGAGAGCCTAGTTAGGAGTGCTATAGAGAGGTTGTAGGAATCCTTCCAAACCAAGACTCTCTGATTCCATGCTAGTAAAGAGGAGCCTAAGCAGCACAGTGGAGAGAGAGCTTATCTTGGAATCAGGAAACCTGAGTTCGAATGTTACCACAGACTCCTACTAGCTGTATATAAATCATTTAGCCTTTCTCTACTTCAGTTTTCTCATCTGTAAAATTGGGGTAATAATAGCACTTAACTCCCAGTGTGGTTGGGAGGATCAGATGAGATGACATATGTAAAGGACTTTGCAAACCTTAGAGCACTATCTAAAAGCAAGGCACTATTTATTTAATTTATTTTTTGCAAAGACAGGCAGAGAGAGAGAGAAGAGAGGAAAGTGAGGGCAAAGATTAAATCACTCATGTTGGAAAACAGTTTTCATTGCTTGTGACTATTTTTACCTGTAAAATACACTTATACTAAAAGGTTGGTGATGCTTGGGTAATAAAGAATGAGATGGCTAGTGATGGTGATTAGTGAGTGTAAGACAATTGATTAACCTTTCGTAATGTTACACTTGGCATTTGAAAAAAAAAAAGAAAACTTCTCTCTGTGGCCCCTTTGCTGAATGCCCTAGATATCTCTAGTTATGAAGAGAGGCACTGAGCTGCCCAATATCTTGAGTTGCTCAGCAAATTTATTGTGGTAAATATCATTTATATCATCTAATTTTATATTGTCTGTGTGGATTTATATCATCTAATAATCTATATTATCTGTGTGGAGCAGGAGAACAAGAAGAAAGTCAGTTGAAACAAAAGGTTTCCCCCCACCCCCCCACCTGGAAGACTGAAGGCCATTTCTTCTTTTTCTTTGTTTCATGTCCAAACAGTTAGTCTCCTCTGGAGGAGCCTCTCATACTTAACTTTGTCTTCAGAAAGCACACAGAGTCTCTTGCTGGGATATTACTTGAAGCCTTTCTAGCTAGGTAGAATCTATCCTAGCTTAAATTCCATTGGCCTGGCCTTTGGTATCCTGGAATCACCTGCATTCCATAAGGAGACATCAGAGTAGGCCTTTGTGAAGGTTAATGCACCTCTGAAACTTCAGCACCCAGCACTGAACACAGTATTCCAGATGTGGACACTGTATGCTATATTTTGTT
Organism: Vombatus ursinus; assembly: GCF_900497805.2. Classification (NCBI taxonomy): domain Eukaryota; kingdom Metazoa; phylum Chordata; class Mammalia; order Diprotodontia; family Vombatidae; genus Vombatus; species Vombatus ursinus. Next base: position 451,249 of record NW_020953958.1, read on the forward strand.
GTGTCCTTTTTCAGTCATGTCCTACTCTATCTGACCCCATTTTGGGTTTTCTTGGCAGAGATACTGGAATGGTTTGCCATTTCCTTCTCCAGTTCATTTTACAGATAAGGAAACTGAGGCAAACAGGCTTAAATAACTTGCCCAGTGTCACGCAGCTAGTCAGTGTCTGAGACCACATTTGAACTCAGGTTTTCTTGACTCCAGACTCTCTATACAGTGTACTGCCTATACTCCATAAAGGGGCACAATATTCCAGGTTTAATTAATCCTTCCTGCCTCTACAGCAAAGGTGGTATCTCTGGGGAGAGATCCCTCTGGCATCCCTGAGAATAGATCCCTCTGAAGTCCTTCTGTACTTGGCAGGAATGAGCAAGGAATGTTCTCCTTAGTCATTTAGTCTTACACCCTCTGCACCATCTTTGACTCCTCACTCACATTCACCCCACATGTCTAATCTATTGCTAAGTCTTGCTGCTTCTATCCTCACAATATCTCTCCTATATTTCCACTGTCTTCACTCTCACAGCTGCCATCCTGGTGCATGCTCCCATGAACTCATGTTGGGTCTATTGCAATAGTTTTCTGGTTGGTCTTCCCTCAAGTCTTTCCCCATCCCAGTCTATCCTCTAACAGCTGCCAAGATGATGTCCCTAAAATGGGGGTCTGACCATGTCATCTTCTTCCTCAATAGACTCCACTGGCTTCCTACTACCTCTGGGATCAAATATAAAATCATTCATTAAGGCCTTTCAAAACCCTTCCCAAACTGTCCCTTTCCTACCTTTCCAGTCTTCTTGCACCTTCCTCTATGGTCCTGTGACACTGGCCTTTTTACTGGTCCTATCCCACTACACTCCATTTCCTGTGCCTTTTCAATGCTTGACTACCATGATAAGTATTCTCACTTTTCAATTCTGCCTCCTAACTTCCCTAGCTTCCTTCAAGACTCAGACCAAATATTCACATTCTATCTTCTGCCTTTCCAGGTAACCCAAGTGCTAGTGCCCTACTTCCAAGATAACCTTCTATTTACATTGGAAAAATCTAGCACTTACAATTCTGCACCTTTTCTCTTCCCTAGTAGAATAAGAGAACAGAAATCATGTTCACACCCTTCTCTGAATCCCCAGCACTTAGCACAATACTTGCATATAGTAAGTACTTAATAAATTCTCATGGATAATGATGACTTAGGTCTCTGGAATTACAAATTTCCCCAAAACAAGGGACCCCACCAGCAAAGCATGTTTCTGACAGTGTATTTCCCAGGAGGTAATCTCTCTTCCTGCAATGAGGTCACAATAGCAAGGAGAGAAGGCCGTGGCTAACACAGAGGGACCCTGGCTAAGCCAACAGCAGTGATTCTTTCCTCCAAAAGGTTTTCAACCGGTCAGCCCAAGCCAAAGGAAACGTTAGGTTCAAATGAGGATGTGGTTGCTGTTCAGCAGGCTGAAGGAGAGACATTAGCAGGGACAAAGAGTCTTAAATTTTTCAAGCTTGGATCAAGCCTTCGGCATAATGGGAAATCAGCAGCAGCTGATGATTATATACATTCTGTGCCCAGGGTGGGGGTGGAGGCTGAGTCAGCAGTTGCTAAAAGAGGGGTAGGTTTAAGTCATAATCTCCACGGCCTTGTTGTGAATGGAGCAGGGCAAGCAGAGCCAGGGAGTTAAACACCCTAGGAAGGCTAGAGCCCTCAATCAGTGTAAGCAACCTATTTGTAGAGTAGTCATTATGCTTTCTCTTAAATAGCCTCTTTTGTCCAAAGATCCCTCCATGCTTTGCAAACAGTAATTACATTTTGGAACACTCTCCTTCAAACAAATGCAAAGGAGGGATGCTTTTAGGGCATCTCCTGGATTCCACTAGGGGCAATATTTCTCCCCTCTCCACCTCCTTCAGGCTCTCACTATCCATTATGACATAGTCATTCTCCCTGCCTCTGGTCGAGTCAGAATTCCTGAGCAAGTTTGACGTATGGCTTTGCTTCAGGGATATTATGTTTCACGGACATTATGTGGTGGAAAGAATGGTAGATTTGGAGTGAGGGAACTTGGGCTCCAGGCAGTGCCAGAATGACTGGGGGCCACTCTTAGGATTAAGACTTGAGGTCATCTAGGTTACCTTCCCACTTCTCCCCGTCCCCCCCAATCTCACTGTACAGAGAAGACTGAAGCCAGAAGAGGGGAAGTGACTTGCCTAACACCACACATCTACCCTCTGATTCCATTTTAAAGATACACCTACTTGCTCGAAAGTTCTTCCTTAGGTAGAACTGAAATGGGACTTCCTGTAACTTTCACTCACTGTACCTTGTTCTGCCTTCCATAACCAAGTAGTAATTAGCAGACCTGTTATTTTAATCCAGGTCTTCTGACTCCAAAAAAGTTTTCTTCTTTCCTTCCTTCCTTCCTTCCTTTCTTTCTCTTTCCCATCCTTCTCTCTTCTTTCTCCCTTCCTTCCTTCTTTCTTTACTCTCTTCCTTCCTTCCTCTCTTCTCCCCTCCCTCCTTCCTTTTCCTCTCTCTCTCTCTCTCTCTCTCTCTCTCTCTCTCTCTATATATATATATATGTATATATGAAACCTCTTAGGCCTAAACCTCTATAGGACTTAATTTCTTCTATTATAGCCTCTACTGTTTAATGGTCAACTTTCCCCACAATATTTCTATATATTTTTAACCTGTTTATCATATACCTTGAGAATGTCTATCAAGCCTCCTTCTCCTTTTTGATTATGAAGTATTAATATTTCTATAGCTACCTTAGGGGGATGATTCCTGTGTTTGTTAGCCAATGAATAGATAATCATTTATTTAGGACCTACTATGTGCCAGGAAATATTCCATTAGTATTATATGAGTTTTTATTAAAATACTTTACAAATCTGTTATAGTTCATTTTACAATTCCAAAATTATATTTATCTATCTACTTTTCCCTCTTCCTTCACCCACATTTTCATTTTTTGCTTGAGTTCAGCTAAAAATGGCCTGAGGACAAGTTGCTCTCCAGCTACTATTCTTTTACATTTAATATTCTGGGGACTACTGTGCAGGTGGAGACAATGGCTGCTTTTTATAATTGACTAAAAGTATTCTGAAGTAAGCTCATTTCCTCTAGACTCATTCACTGAAAGCATCTTTGGAATCACTTCAATAGCAGAAAGGATTATGGGGATAATATGTTCCCCATCTAATTTCCACAAGGTTTTGGGTACTGTGGGGATTGTTATGATAATGATGATGATGATGACGGTGATGATGATGGCAGTGCTGATGATTCCAAGCTTGTGATTTCATTGGTGTAGATGGATTCATATACAAAAATTCCCTCTACCAGTGCATATCAGAAACTCATCGATAATTTATAGTCTTAGAGACCTATTTGGGCTACAAATAGGTAAAGAACTTGCCTGTGGTTGCATAGCTGTTATATGTTGGTCAGGACTTGGAGCAACATCTTCGTGGCTCTGGGGTAAGCCTTCTATCCCCTGCTAGTAAGAACACTGGGGTCCTGTTAACATTCCGGACACCGTGGTATGGTTCTGTTGACATTCCGCACACTGTGGCATATACATGGCCTTCAATCACCCTGCTCTCTGCCCCTAGTGGTCTCTGTCAGAGCCACCTATCTAAGAGAGTTTGCCAATGATGATGCTACTCAGGGCTTGGCTCCTAACTATTGCCTTCTATTCCTTCAAAACTTACCCTGTTTCATTCATTCAAATCTTAAAAGTCATGGCAAAACAAGTAGTTTAATTAGATTAGAAAGCATAGTAAAAATCAAAGCATTAACCATGTTTGATACGGTTCAACATTCTCAGCACTTCCTAGGTCCACTGAAAAGAAGTCTCCTTACTAGGTAGGTGTTCATTTCCTGTTTCATGGCTAGCCACAGCACATGTAAACAGTGACCTCACCTAGAAGTTTTGTGTCTTATAAAAGACCTTCTAGCTCTAAAATGTATGATCCCAGGGTATGTAATTTACAACAGGACTGGAGAATATTGTATAAACTTTGGGGATTCTCATGGTTGTAGCTGCCTGGGCAAACAAAACAGGATTTCTCCTCTAGGGTTCTAGGAATTCCTCTCTAAGGTCTATCCCTCCTATTCCAGCACTGAAAAGTGGCACTGATCAAACAGTATGGAGGCCAATACCTGTGAAGTACCGTTTGAATTTCAGAATTCTAATGGTTATGACTGCAGAGATGTAGATGGACTTCTTCATTAGCTGCTGTTACCATTTTGGGCCTGCATCTCTATCTTTTTATTACCACTTTCTGTACATGAAGGCCTTTGTCTTGCATCACAGTCAACCTGCAAATCCATCAATCCAATCTGTGTCCATGCTGAGGCATTATTATTGATTGCCTTGCCTCAGTTTTTTCCATGTAGGAACTATAGCCATGCCCCTTCTGTATTATTATTAGCTAGAGTTCTGTTTACCGACCCAGTACTCAAGAGGATTAAAGAATACCTAGACATAGGTGGGAGGCAAAGTCCGCCACAGAAGTATAGTCGTGTCAACAATTGGACAGAAAGCGAGGCCGTGTGGGGCCCACCAGTGTCTGGGGCTCGGCATATCAGGCAGCCCTGTTGTATAGAAACAGAAGCAGGAATTCCTGTTTTCTAAATTTCTTTTGGCATTTTGAGTCCTTCTTCCTACACAGAGAGGAAACATGCTAGAGTTGAAAGAAAACTGTATCTACACTCAGAAGACAAAGGTCCAAATGCTGCCCCTGCTACTTTTTACGTTGGACTTCTAGTCTCAGTGTCTTCAATTGTAAAATGGGAATGAGAATAATAATTTTTGCAGTGCCTCTCTCCCAAATTTGTTCAAAGGAGTTAATGCACTTTAACAGAATTGAGCAAACAGCTAGTAAATGTTCACTTTGTGTAAGGTGGAAACATAGTATTGTCTATTGCATAAGAGACTAGCCTTGGTGTCGGAAAACACGAGTTCAGGTTCCAAGTCTGACATATACTCGTTGTGTAATCATGAGCAAATTGATTATTCTCTTACTATCTTGGGTAATTTCTCAAGATTATAAGTTACAGCTGAGTTGCTGATCTGAATCAGTTGTGGGCGTTTGTATATCGGAGTTCTCTATACCAATAAAATCTCAGGAAATCACCAAACCAAAAAAAAGAGGCAAACCAAAATGAACCCCTTTTTCTACTTTCCCCGCACAAATAAATGAAATGAAAAATTTTTGAAGTACAATACTAGGCCCTGGGGCTAGATACAGAAATGAAAACCATCACCCACAAGCAGAGCTGTGACTAGGAGTTCTGGTGCCTAGGACAACTGAAGGAAGTTGGATAGGGACTGAGATGGAAGCCGTTACTAGAGGGACTGAGGGAGTTGTGGGAGGGATTAATGTGAGACTGGAACCAGGAAAAACTCACCTAAGAGTATGGAGAGACCTTTGAGTCTCAGCTCTGGTGAAATGATGTATTACTGTATTCTGTTGTGAGTGACTCATGCTAATACCACCTTTGATGCAAATGTAGGAGCAGGACAACCTTCACCGTCACCTTCTATAAGTATGAGTTTCTTGCAGTTGAGTACAATTTCATGGAGGGAAAGGATAGTCCTTTTCCCAAAAAGTTGAGACCAAACACCCCGAATCCAGGGTTTGGGGAAGTAGTGAATAGGGAGAATGTCAGTGGGGGAAGTGTATGTTCTTATTTGACCTTGGGATGTTGCAGGAAGAATATAGGGGCTGTGACATGGGGCTGGTAGCCACTGGATCACTCAGAAAGGACGTATGATCCTCTAAATTTTAATGCTCTGAGCAAAAGCTCTAGTTGCCCTACCCTAGTTACAACTCTACCCTCAAAGAGCTCATATTTTAGTGGGAGATTCTGCCTATACACACTGATATAATAAAAGTGTGTCAAAGACAAACAAGTAGGCCAGACAAAGTTCTTTAGGGAAAATCTGAACGTGGAAATAATGAATATCAATGTATTTTAAATTCCATGAGGGTGGGGATGGCATTTTCTTTTCCTTTTTTTTTTTTAATTGGTCACTGTGATGGACATATACATTAATAAATAATTATTTAATTGCTGAACTGTTGAATTCAGCCACAGAGAGTGAGCCTCACTTAAAATAAAACCATTATGTGAAAAATTCAACATTTCTAAAATATTTACCTTTCAAAAGGATTTTTTAACTTCATTAAAGCATGCCTTTAACAGAATGTAATTTACAGACTTGGGATTTGTCTGCAATTTTCTAGGAGAATGGCATTGGTTGTGAAAAACAAGGCGCAACTTAAAAAAGATGTCTTCTCACTAGTAGCATTTATGGAACTCATGCCACACACTTGACTTCATGTTGGCTTAGTGTATGCAAGGTTCCAGGAAGTTTGACTGACTTGTACAAATAGTCCCTGAAATAAATGTTTTTTTTTTTTTTCCATGATAGACATGCCATTTCCTTAAACCTAACACTTAGGAGAGGATCAGTCTGCACTTGCATCTCAAGGGTCATGAAATTACTTCTTTCTTGGAGAGTGTTTGCTGATCTCACTGAGTCAACTAACCGAGGAAAAAAACCTGTCCCTCCCACCCATGCCCAAAAAAGTCCCAGAGTTTTAATAGCAGGTACATGAACATTTAGTTCTAGTAAATGAGATTTAATAATTCCACTGACAATTATAGTGGGTGGTAGATAATCACAGAATGGAAGACCTGGAGGCGACCTTAGAGATCATTTAGTCCACCCCCCTCATCTTGTGGAGGAGCAAACTGAGACTTAGGAAGGATAAGTGACTTACCCAAGGTCACACAGTCTGTAAACTAGGTCTCAAGCCCAAGTTGTCTGACTTCAGTGCCTGTTCTTTTCCTCTGCATAAACCCTGTTTCCTGTCTGCTCATCAACAGGCAAACATAGGGGGAAAAATTTTTGTACCCTGCCTCTAACTTCCTCACTGGTAACTTCTTTCTTAATGAACTGAGGGAACCTAGAAATTGGTGGGATCCAGGTGACACTGCTTCTTACTCAACTGTTCACATCTACCTAGAATAGGGTAGTACACTGGTTACTATCCTTCAAGTTCAAGGTTCACTTGAAGGTTAAAGTCTTTATTATTTATTAGCTGTGTGGCACTGGGTAAGTAACTTTCCTTCTCTCAATCTTAGTTTTCTCATCTGTAAAATGGGTATAAATGATAGTTTGCATGTAACTTTAAAAATTGTAAGGTACTGAAGCCAAAATATAGCCAAGATAAGGAATGATGAATGAATAAGTCAGCTGTGATTTCTGCCCATTTGTAGAAAGGAGAGAAGGAGAGGGAGAAGAAGAGGGGGAGGGGAGGGGAAGGAGAAAGAGAGACAGAGACAGAGACAGAGAGACTGGATTGATTTGGAGTGTGTGTATGTGTGTGTGTGTGTGTGTGTGTGTGTGTGTGTTGAGAGACACACACAGAGCAGATAGACAGAGACAGAGAGATATACAGAGACAGACAAAGAAACTGACACACAGAGAGATGTGCAGCATAATGGATCAGGTTGACCTGTGCTTTTAAATTTTACTTCTGACACTTATAACTTGTATAATCCTAATCCTGGGGAGGTCACTTAACCTTTATGTACCTCAGGAAAATCATGAGGATTTATATAATAAATCATAGATAGATTGTGTTCTGTGTTGGTAGAGGTCATTTTTGAAAATTCCTCATACTGATGAGAAAAGAGGAAGTGTTGTAGAGTAGTTAGAACTCCAGTCTTGTGGTCAGTATGTCATGGCCTCAGTTCCATCCTCTGACATATATTAGGTATGTGACCATGGACAAGTCAGTTAATTTGTCAGTGCCCCAGATGATGATCTTGAACTATAAGTAGAAAAGAAGAGAGAGGAAAAACACAAAGGAAAAGAGAAAGAAAACAAGAGGGGAAGGAAGGAAGGAAGGAAGGAAGGAAGGAAGGAAGGAAGGAAGGAAAGAAAGAAAGAAGGAAAGAAGGAAGGAAGTAAGGAAGCTCATCTGGTCTGTTAATTTTTTATAGAAGTGTTCTTTCTCTTCTGATGATGTGGCCGTAGCTTACTCCATAGCGATCCAGATTGATAGGAAATGAACTCAGGATCTCTCTGGACCCAGGTCACAAGCTCATGACCCATGACAGACTCATGATAGTATCTCATTTTATTCTCCACAAATCTCAGTGAGATAGGTGAGAGATGGGATAGGAATAAGACCTGTGATTTTCATTGCTGAGAGAATTACCTGAGGAAACCTTACTGATGCACCTCTTTGCAATTTATAGTGTGAGAGTATTGCCTTGAACAGTGAGAGGTTAAGACTCCTACCCAAGGTCATCCCCTAACCAGTATGAATTAAAGAGAGAGATACTGAACCCAGATCTTCCTAGTTCTGAGCCCTGTTCTCCATTCATTACAATATGTTTACTTTAGTAAGTAGTTACTACAAGTATCATTATACCCATTTTCCAGGTTAAAAGAAAAACACGAAATTTTAGAGAGTTAAAGTGATTGTCTATTATTCTGAGCAAGTAAAGGTCGGAACTGTGACACAACATCTCAGCTTCTGTCTGGGCATCCAAGGCTCTTTTTACGTAATGGTTACTTGTCTGGCCCACTTCCCAATGTTGCTTGGAAAATAATGTGAAATAATATTAATATATTTTGCAAACAGTAATATGAGATATTATATTCATCTTGATTGTCATTATAATCATGACATTAGCCCAGTACCTGGTGCACAATAAATGCTAATTGATTGCCAAGGTAGAACCATCAGCTTATTGTGGTACATCAGAATGTACTCCCTGGGTTTGAAGTCAGGAGACCGATCTTTGTTGCTCACTCTTTTGGCCTTTTAGGCAAGCCATTTAATCTTTCTTGGCCTCAGTTTTCTTATCTGTAGTGAGGGGGTTGAACTAGGTGACCTTTAAGTTTGCTTAGAGCCCTAAGATTATGATTTCATAGGGCAGATTTGTGCTTTCATTTTTTCTTTTTTACCTTACTGCTTACGGATAGTTGACACAGTTGCTGTTGTTGAGTCATTTCAGTCGTGCCTGACTCTGTGATCCCATTTGGGGTTTCCTTGGCAGAGATACTGGAGTGGTTTGCCATTTCCTTCTCCAGCTCATTTTACAGATGGGGAAACTGAAGGAAACATGGTTAAGTGACTTGCCCAGGGTCACACAGCTAATAAGAGTCTGAGGCCAGATTTGAGCTCAGGAAAGTGAGTCTTCCTGCCTCCAGGCCCATCACTCTATCCACTGACCCACTTAGCTGCCCCTAGTTGCCACTATTAGTAGTTGACAATTTCCTGACAATAAATTACCATTGACGAATGATAGGTCCCAGGAAGCCTTCACTTTCTACTCAAAACCCTCCTAATTGTTCTCTTTCTTTCCCTGACTGATGTGTTCATGGAGAAAGCAAGCTGGTTTTTATGTTTATCCAAGTCACAAAGAATAAAGGAATAAAACCTGTTTGGAAGCTGCTCTAAAATGTTTTCTCCTCTCTTGTGTGCATATAGAAGAAATTGACAACCAAATGATATTCATTTCCATGATCCCACAGTCCTGTACGGTAATATTTTAATGATAAGAAGAGCCACAGTGTATCAGTGTACACTGGGACCTGATGCTTTTTCAGGCGAAATTCATCAGTGATTAACACAATCCCAGAATGTTAGAGCAGAAAAGCATTTTTGAGATAATCTAGTCCTCCCTCCTTCACTTTACACAGGAGGAAACTGAGTCTGAGAGAGGAGGAATGACTTCTTCAATAAAAACTATATAAACAAACTAAAAACTGGTTCCTCTGAATCCCAGGCCAATGTAGGGCTTGGGGAGGCATGTTAGGTCTAAGAACATTGAACCTGTAGTTAAAGGGTTCATATCCAGTTCTTGCCTCCGGTTCTTTGTACCTTTGTGACTGTGGACAAGTCATTTTAACTCATTGGGCTGAAGTTTCTTCATCTATAAAATGACCTTTAAGGTTCCTGTAAATTCTAGATCTGGGAATCTCATACTTTGACACTTCCTAGTTGTGTGACTGTGGACAAGTCTCTTAACTTCCCTAAATCTTAAGCTGCTTAAACTGCACTGTCTTGTTTAGAAGGTTGTTGAAAGGTTGGAATGAGAAGATGGCCTGTGAAGTGCCCTTGCCTCTTAAATGCCAATGATTCCAAAGGGTTAATTGCACTATTAGTCATTGACACCCTTGTGTGAATTTATAATTAACCTGCTTTCTTCATAGTCATAGTGAGTAAAGTTCTTCATAAATGAAACTCTTAATAATAGTTTCACTTCTAATACTATGAATGTTAGTTTATCCCCACGGTGGGTAGTACATGGCTAAGATTAATGGATTAATTATAGGTTATCTAATTAACAAACCATTATTATTTACAATAACTGGGCAGAGGAAGACCTTTGGGAAAATTGGACACAATGGAGGGGAGGAAAGAGTCTGGGCCAGGGGTGGGGAACCTGCAGTCTTGAGGCCAGAGTGTGGCCCTTCGACTGAATCCAAATTTCACAGAACAAGAGGATTTGTTTGTTCTGTGAAGTTTGGGTTTAGTCACTTGAAGGCCTTGAGTCCCCAAGTTCCCCACCCCTGCTGGGCTATGAAGGCTGAGCCGGGCAAGGCTCTGTTAGAGAAAATATGGTGGGATGTGAATCTTGAACAGCCAGGGTCAGCACAAAGAAGATAGCATTTAGCAGGTGTCTTCAAAAACCCAAAAGGCTGTTTTTTTGGAAGAGGAATTAGACATTTTCAACGCGGTCCAGAGGGCAGAACTAGGAGAAGCAGGTGGAAATTGCAGAGACAGATTTTGGCTTCATCTTAAGGAAGACCTTCTTACCCAGCTCTCCAAAAAAGGAATAGACAAGAGGTAGTGAGTTCTCCTTCACTGATCTTCTTAACTCAGAGGCTGAATGGACACCCCTCCATCAAATGGATTGCTGCACTTGGAAGGGAGTTTCTTGTGAACTCTCTTCTAGCTCTAGTATTCTTCGATTCTATGATTAATCAATTTATCAACAAATTGATTACAGAGACTGTACAAGCAAGAGGTAACCAAAAAAAAAAAAGACTGAGGAGGGAGGAATATTGAAACCAGGTTTGTCTATATCTCTGCTCTGCTCAGGCTGGCTCTTTCTGAAGATATTTAGTCACTAGAACTTCTGCAGTTTATGGTATATAACCTTGGGCCTCAAGGGTCTTGACTCATTCTTGGGAGAAAACCCTTCCCCCCTTCCCCCCAAGGCTTTGTCAGTATAGCAGGGAGGGAAAAGAGGGCTTCTGGCTCAAGTGAGCAACTATCTAAAAAAGTCATTATGGGCTTTTAAGTAAATACTCAATTATAATTATTCTAATGACTTTAATAAGTCTGCAGTTTGAATCTATTATGCTCTAATATGTCAGCTGTCATATGTCTCAATGATGAGTTTTTTCTTTTAAAAGGGGAAAAAAGAAAAAAAAAGGTTTGACATTGTGAAAGGGTGTTAGGAACAGGGCCCCTGCGCTGAAACCTCCAGTTTCTTCACCCTTCTTAGAGAGGTTTTAGTTGGGCTGACTATGGCCTCAGCCTCCAGTACCTCCTGCTTGTCCTCTCTCCTTCTCTGATATCCAGATCTAGCTCGGCCTTGCAGTATCAACTTAAGCCCCACCATCTTTGTGATGTCTTCTCTTATTATTTTAGTTCTTGATGCAAAATCCTAGAAATATTGACTGTCAGAGCAAGAAGGAACATCATTTTGTGGATAGAAAAACTGAGTCCCCAAGAGAGGAAATGTTTTTATCAAGGTTAGTCAGTCAGTCAGTCAATAAATAATTATTAAGCACTTACCAAATGTCAGGCACTGTGCTAAGCACTGGGGATACAAAGAAAGATAAAAGAAAATCCTTGTTCTCAAGGAACTCATGTATAATGGGGTGAGTTGGGGACCAGAGAGTGAATAGTAGCCGTCCTGATGTCTCCAGCTCTTTCTCCCAAGAGGAAGTATGTGTTGCACGATGAAATGAACTTTGAATTTGGAGACAGAGGACCTGGGCTCTATTTCTGTCTCTGTAGTTACTATCTGTGAACCTCTATGAGACTCATTTTCATTAGATTTATCACTCTATTTGGGATCCCTCTAATATACTTACCATGCATTATTATATATCATTGTCATTTGTGTATGAGACTGATTTCCCTATTAAATTGTGAGTCTTATGAAGGCAGAGATCACATCTTTGTGCTTCCCCAAGCACTTAGCATAGTGATCTGCACACAGTAGGTGCTTAACAATATTTGTGAAATTGAATTTAGATGGAGTGCTGGATTTGAGTTCTGATGACCTATGTTTAAATCTCAGCTGTGACTTGATTCCTCTGTTAATTTAGGAAAGTCCCATCCCCTCTCTGGGCCTCAGGGCTTGGACGAGATCATCCATGTGGAGTTGAAAAGGACCTTAGAAGTCTTCTAGTCCAATCCCCTCATTTTATGAATGAGGAAATGGAAACCTAGAGATGCTAAATGACTTATCTAAAGTCATGTAGGTCACAAACGGCAGAACTAAAATTTCAATCCAAGTCCCTGGACCCCAAACCCAGGATCCTTTACACTGCACCACACTGCCTATCACTAGGTTTCTGCTTCTCTCTAAGGCCTATGATAATAAGACCCCCCAATTTCATCCTCATGGTACAGCCTCCATTGATGAAGATCACAGCCCTTTCATGTCTTTGTAGACTTCTTCGTGAGTTTCTGTAGATGGAAAAAAATTCATCCCTTAGCAACCAGCTCTCTGGTGACTACTCTCTCTTTCTACTTAGCTATGTTAACCTTTGTTCATCAGACACACTAGCCTGTTTCTTGATCTATTATTTTAAGTTTTCCCACCTTTGTAGGACCTTCCAGATGGGGCAGCTAGGTGGTGCTGTGAATAGAGCAATGGGCCTGGAGTCAGGAAGATCTGAGTTTAAATTGAGCCTCAGATACTTACTAGCTGTGTGACGCTGGACAAGTCACTTAACCTCTATTTGCCTCAGTTCCTCATCTGTACAATGGGGACATACTGGAGAAGGAAATGGCAAACCACTCCAATATCTTTGCCAAGAAAATTACACGGTCTTGTAGAGTTGGATGTGAGTGAGCCACAGCAGGACTTTCCAAAACTTGTTTTGTATGTGATAGAGAGGCTTTGAAGGAAAACTTTAGATTCTTCCAGAGTAGGCTGGGAAAACTATGCAGATAAATAAGATGTGGTCCCTTCTCTCATGGAGATTATGGTTTAATTCAGAGAATATGATACAGGCATAAAACACTTTGTTGTTGTTCTGACATTTTTTCAGTTGTATCCAACTTTTTGTGACCCCATTTGGGGTTTTTTAGAGATACTGGAGTGGTTTGCCATTTCCTTCTCCAGCTCATTTTACAGATGAGGAAACTGAGGCAAATAAAGTCAAATGACTTTCTCAGGGTCAAATAGCTTGAAAGTGTCTGAGGCCAGATTTCAACTCAGGAAGATGAGTCTTCCTGACTCCAGGCCCAGCACTCAACAAAAAAATAGTAGAATGTAAGCTGCTTGAGTCAAGGGACTATTTCATTTTGTCTTTATATCCTTAATGCCTAACACAGTGCTTGGCACATAGTAGTTATATAATTTAATGCTTCTGAATTGAATTCAATTGAATTTCTAAGATCCATGCTTTTATCACTTGGGTAATCCATCAGCTGTGTCAGAACACTATCGCTCCAGGTATTAGATAATCTGTGATTTTCTGTGGTCAAAATAATTCATCCATTGGAATGCTACTACCTTGTGATGAGACACAAGGATATCAGCACAGTGGCCCAGAAACTAGTGCGCTGTGCTCCATACCTTAATGTGTAGCAGCTCACATATTTTGGGCCATTGTGAGAATCAAATGAGATGATATTTGTAAAGTTCTTAGCACAGCGTATAGTAGGCACCTAATAAATACTTGTTTCCTTTATATATGTCTGTATATGACACATAATAGAATGAATGCATATATATGTGTATATATCTACATTCTGTCAAGCTTACACACATAGATGTAAATCCATGTATATGTAATATATTTGTATCTCTACGTAAATCGATATCTATGTAAGTCAATAGGTATTACATATGTCAATGTACATAGTCAACACACACATACCCCCCCATATATGTGTGTGTGTGTGTGTGTGTGTGTGTGTGTGTGTATGCATATATATATGTAAATGAAATTCCCTTCCCTCATGGAGCTTAAAGTCTAGTGGGGCTGGAGGGGATGGTATTCATAGATAACCATAACATATAATGCTACATGGTAAGGCTGTTTAATCACAAAAGAGACTGCTGCTGGAGTTCTGAAATGGAGGGTCATTAGAATGCCAGGGATTTTAGAGATGGAGATCAGCTCCTCCAATCTTCTTATCCTATAGATGAGGAAAAGAGGACTCAAATGGAGAAGCAATTTGTTTAACCCCATAGAATCACAGATTCTCTGCATTGAAAGGATCCCAAAAAGCCATCTGATGGAACCCATGCCTCAATAAGAACCTACCACCTCCTGAGGCAACCCCTTGTACTTTGGAGGGATTCTGATAGTTAGAAGTGGGCAGGTAGATGGCTCACTGAATGGAGCTCTGGGCCTGGGTTTAAATCTGGCCTCAGACACTTATTATCTCTGTGACCCTGGGCAAGTCACTTAAACTTTGTTTGCTTTTATCCACTGGAGAAGAAAATGGTAAAGCACCCTGTTATCTTTGCCAAGAAAACTCCATGTATGGTCCAAGGGATCATGAAGAGTCAGATGCGACTGAACAATAATTCGAAAGATTTCCCTTGTCCCTTAAATCAAGATGAAATCTGCCTTTCTGATTACTTCATAGTAGTAACTAGGGTGGGGCCATGAGGCTTTTTAACCAGAGCTGTTAATTTAGATAGTGCCAGCATCACCAGGCCAGGTAGACTACTTCCCTTATGATCCAGTCTCAGTAGCAGTATGGGGCTCATCCGTGAGCTCACCTCCTCCCCGTTTATTACTATATAAACCTCCTCCTGTCTAGGAGGACATTTTCTCCCACTACCCTGCTGAACCCTCTCACTGGTCACTCCTTTTCCACTGCCTAGTAATGGCCCGGTTTTTAGAAGCATTAAAATTTCCTAGTATCTTTGGAGGTGAGGGTGGGGGTGGGGGATGGGACCATCTTCCCCCATGACCAACCTCTCCAATCACTTTTTGCTAAAGATACAAAGAGTGGTAGTTATGTCCTTGGTTCATATATTTCACTATTAGAAGGGCCAGGATTAGAGCTTAGGTTTCCTGGAATACATGCCAGTACTCTTTTTTTTTTCCTTCCCCTAACACTGCCTCCTTTTAAAAAAAAGTATACTCTTTTAAAAACTGACGTCTTTGTTCCGAAGGCTAGAAAAGAAGGAATCTGAAGCTCCCTCTGACCTTCCCGCTGCTGGCAGTAACATTTCTCATCACTTTGTGTGGGCTCTTGCCCCTCATGCAAAGGGATTTTCCTTTCCACAGTGACACCTGTGTTGAGGTCCCTGAAAGGGGAAGCCACACAACAGCTGAAAAGCTAATTGCCTGAATCCGCTGCCTGTCTCCTCCTCGTCCTCCTACTGGGTTACCTTCCCTTTCCATATGTTCACTCCTTTCCAGCTCTGTTTTTTCCATTCCCTAGCAGGGATGGTGAATAACTGCATTGGCTGTATTCAAAAGCTAATTTCATATCCCTCTCTGCCAGGAGGCTGGGCCTTGTCTCCACTATACATCTTTGCTCCTTGAGCAATGAGAGGGTTCAATTCAGGAATGAACAGAGGGGTCCCTGTCTGGTTGAGCATCACTGCGCATCCTAAGGGGCCAGATGGCAAAACCAGCCAGATTCCAATGGAAAACCACCCTTGTCAAGTGGTTTTTTGTCCAAAGACATCCTGTCCAGATATTTCCTGGCATACATTCACTGGATTTAGAATTGGAAGGAATCTTAAAGATAATTTCATACGACCCATTCATTTTAGAGGTGAGGGAAATTGGTGGTTAGGGGTGGTGGGGAGGGGACTGTACCTCACTCTGAACCTTCAAGAAAAAGCTGAGCGGTACTTGTCCTCTCTGTTGGAGAAGGGATTCCTCTCTAGGCAAATGTTGGGCTAGAAGGTTTCTAAGGGCCTTTTCAGGTCTGACACTATGTGATTTTATATCCTAGGACAATTCATTTCTGCTCTGAGGTTTCCAGCTCTGAGCTTCTGGGGTTCTAGGATTTTGTGAACCGGGAAAGTGAAAGGATTTTCCCAAACATCTTGTTGTTGGTCAGTGGCACAACCAGATTCATAAAATCTTAGAGTTGCAAGAGATTTCAGGAACCATCTGTTTACCATATTTACCTGCTGTTTGATTTGGGCCAAGTCATTTCACCACTGTGGATCTCATTTGATTTCCATGTCTGTTAAATGTACATAATAATACTAATATGAAACACCTTAGGTAGGAAGCATGGTGTAAGGGATAAAGAGCCTTTCTAGAAACCAGGAAGACCTGGATTCGTGTCCTATCTCTGATATATAATGGCTGTGTGACCCTGGGCAAGTCCCTTGACATCTCAGTGGACCAGGCAGTTTTCTAAGACTCGAAGTTGTAGAGAAGGTTGCTACTTGTAATTGGTAGATAGACTCTCGTCACCTGGAGATTCTTTATCAGATAAATCACTGTGCAGTGGAAATAACTCTGGGTTATCAAAGACTGTGCTCACAAAAAAATTCTAGCAAATTCTAACAAGAAAGAAGAGCTAAAAGAAGGTTTTTTTTTTTTAACAACAAATTGTTTTTGTTTTCCAGGATCAGCCTAGCTAATTGAGTAGAGATAAATAAAGGTCTTGGTAGAACTGGTTTTATTGTGCACACAGAGGCAGTAAAAAAAAATCACATTTTAAGGGACATTTGGTCATTTTATATTAATAAGAATATAAGTAATAATGCTTAGTAATTATTGTTGTCTCCATTAAAGGGGGCTTGGAGACTATCAGTAACTACCTGCCCACAAGCCTCATTTTCCATTTATATAATTTTGTTTTAATTTTTATTGATTTTTGTTTGTACGTTAACAGGCCCCTCTCATTTCCCTATTTAGTAAGCCATGTCTTGTTACAATGATTACAAAAAAAAGTTCAGTAAAAGCAATGAATTCATTGACTGTGACTGACAAATATATGCAATATTCTATGCTCAGAGTCGCCTACTTCTGCAATGAAAAGAATAATCATTTATACAGCACCTACTATGTGCCAGGCACTATGCCAAGTGCTTTGCAAATATTATCTTACGTGATCCTAACAACAACCCTGTGAGATAGGTGCTGTTATTATTCCCATTTTACTGTTGAGAAAACTGAGGCAAACGGAAGTTAAATGATTTGCCCCAGGTCACACAACTAGAAAATGTCTGAGGCTGGATTTGAACTCAGGTTTTCCTGATTCCAGGGCCTCAATCTACTTTGTCTTGTTTCCTTGTATTTTGTATGAAGTCACCTCTTTTGTCTTCTTTCCTTTGGTATAGGGCCTTGTGAGATTTCAAAAGACAGCTGGTGTCTTCCTTTGTTCCTAGATACTGAAGTATGGACTATCGGCTGTTGGAGCAGTTATAGTGGCAATAGTGGCGGTGGCAAAAACAATGGAACCTTGGTTGAGAAGGAATTACCCACAGAGAGAGAAGCCGCTGGAAAGAAAGGATCCCACACGGCATCGATCAGCCTGTATTCAGTGTAAAGGAAACGTAATGTAGCTAATGAGCAGCCCAGTTGCAAATGTCCGATGCAACTCTGAATATTAACTTCTCAATTGATTGCAATCATTCTACAATTCCTTGATTGCTTGTAATTTCTTTCTTTCTTTTTTTTATATGTGGGAATAAAACTATCTGTTCTACACCTGATTCATATTTATATTATGGAAGATAACCTGGAGGGGCAGACTCTGGGGGAATAGGGGTAGGGGGCAGTATGGGACAGAACTGGGAAAGACCATTGAAGACATTGCACATGAAAAATGAGTTGTCTCAGAATTAGACAGGAAGAAGAAGGTACAATTTGGGTGGAGTCTTGAAGGAAGCTAGGGGTTCTAAGAGGTAGAGATTAAGAGGAAGAGCATTTTAGGCCTGGGACATAGCCAACGCAAAGGAAATGGGAGTGGAGAGAGACAATGTAGTCCCATTGCCTTATCATCAAAGAAAAATGAGGCTCAGATAGAATTTAATTGCATAACATTTTATAAGTTTGGGTGAACAGTACTAAATAGATCAAAGACTGCCTCCATCATAGAGGCAATTGTCTACTTCAAATGAAAGGGCTCGTTATTAAAATAGTAACTAATATGTAAACTCTACAAAATTACATACCTCAATACGTCATGGATCTGGGATTTTATTTCCAATTTGGTTACTGGGAAGGGCAACCCCTTAAGCTCCACCTATGCCTCATCAGTTTTCTCTCTGAGGTGATTTTCATGAACTTTGAGAGACATCTTTTGGCTGTTTGTTGTTCAGACATTTCAGTCGTGTCCATCTCTTTGCGACCCCATTTGGAGTTTACTTGGCAAAGATATTGGAGTTCTTTGGCATTTCCTTCTCCAGCTCATTTTGCAGATGAGAAGACTGAGGCAAACAGCAGCAAGTCACTTGCCCAGGGTTACATAGCAAATAAGTCTGAGCCCAGATTTGAACTCAGAAAGATGGGTCTTCCTGACTTCAGGCCCAATATTCTAGCTGCCCTCTTGAGAGATATTTAGGGGGACAAAAAGAGTATCACTCATGAATTTGTTAGGATTTTTGCTGTTTAGCTAAATGGAACTTTTAGAAGAGTTTGCAGGAAACCAGGCAGACAATCCTAAGAATGATTGGCCAGAATCCATACAACTACACATCATCCTCTCAATAGGCACTATTCATCCACTTAGTTTTTCCTGAAAAGACAGTTAAGCCAAACTCTTTTGAGTGATTAGAGATCTCATCGAGGAGACACTTCACTGTTTCCAGTCTTGATGCAGTCAGCAAAATCTTATATACAAAACCAGAGCTTCTGGAAGGGTCTGCCATTGTTAGCTTGGGCTCAGAGCACTAGCCACCACTAGGCTGAAGCTGCAGAGGCCAGCAGCGGCATTTGCCAGGCCTTCTCCTTTGCCAGTCACTGACATAAAGGAGATACACAGTGACTATATACATGTATTATGTATGTGTGTATATATGTGCACACATATTTTTGTTGTTGCTGTTTAGTTGTTTTCAGTTGTGTCTGACTCTTTGTGACCCTTTTTTGGGGCTTTCTTGGGAAAGATACTGGAGTGGTTTGCCATTTCTTTCTCTAGATTTTACAGATGAGAAAACTGGGGTAAACAGGATTAAGTGACTTGCCCAGGGTCACACAGCTAGTTTGAGACCGAATTTGAACTCAGTTTTCCTGACTCAGACCCAGCACTCTATAAACCACTTCATTTATCTGCCACACAGATATATATATATATATATATATATACACATACACACACACATACATATATATATACACACACATATATACATGCAATGTATGTGTCATGTATTATATATACACATGTATGTATTATATATTATATATATATTTATATATGTATTCATAATATTTGCAAAGTCCTTGTGCAACTTAAAATTTTAGTAACATGAGATGTACATATGCTTGAAGTACACTAATACAGTTTAATTTTTTTTACCTTCACTGTACCTACTATCATTTGAGGCATATTTCTCAAACTGATATTCAATTGGTACTCAGCAATTTCTTCTACTACATTTGTAAAAAGAAAAATTAATTAATCCAAATTAACAAAACTAATATGTAAAATTTTAATACACCTTTTACATGCCACTTTATAGTGTGATTCTATCATGGATATATCCAAAGTTATTAAAGTCTAAAACTGCACATAAACTATATAATTATTCTGTATATATGCATATATACATATGCTATAGTATATATGTTCATATATAGCCTATATGTACAATGACATAGATGAACATATGTAGCATAACTGGATATGCACTATATGCATGTGCACATGTATCTTTATACATATAAATATTTGACATGCATATGTATATATAAGTGTATATGTAAATGGCAGACACTGCAATGAAAAATGAGTTATCTCAGAAATAGACAGAAAGAAGAAAGCAAACTAGATTGCCTTTGTGAAATTGCAGTTTTTTTTTAGAATGACTCCAAGCTTCTCCCCAAAACAAAGTCCAACTTTTAAATACCAATATTTTCTCAGTGTTCTTAAAGGACTGCAAGTCATGGAACACTTGTTAATGAAGAATTACAATTGGGCATCACTCAAAGTGCGATGGAGAATCACATGGTGGGTGTAAGCAAGCTGCATTTCTTTAGATATAAAGAATGATGAAAGAGAAGGGTTTTAATTGATGTCAACAAAAGAATGTGTGATTAAAAGAAACAAGATGTTCTGGTCATTTTGCAACAATGAGGTTAACTGATGGACAGCTGGTTTCTTCCAGTGGTAATCTCAAAGTGTCAAGAGAAAACAAGGAAGGTCTCCAGTATGTTGAATGTGCTGCTTTGTGGAAAATTTATTGAAGAACATGTCCAGGATGGGCAGGCATGGATAGAAAATAGCTACTAATAACTAGCATTACTTTAAAGTTTTAATCTACATTTTTTGAAGAGAGTATATACACTGATGAGATTGCAAATCTACTTGAGAACATGAGGTTTTAAAATGAAAAACCTCTGCTGCTACTCAGAACTTCTTTATTATAAAGTCTTAAATTAGGGTTAAAAATTACTTTTAGTGCTTATCATCTCTCTCATTGCCAAACTGGATTCGTGGAAATCCCCTTGAGAGTTCCATTTAGCAAAATTCAAAGGAGCTGGGTGGAGTTTTATGTAGGTGAAGAGATAGTAAATAACCCTCAAAATGCTTCTCATAGTCTTCTCTGTCCTTTACTATATGACCTTGGACAAGTCACTTCTCTAATCTGAGCTTTACTTTTCTCATTTATAAAATGGAGTGGGACTATATGGTTTCTAATGACCCTCTTTGCTTTAGTTCAAGGGTGAGGAACTTGCAGCCTCGAGGCCACATGTGGCCTTCTAGGCCCTTGGGTGCAACCTTTCGACTGAGACCAAGTTTTATAGAACATATCCTTTTATTAAGGGGATTTGTTCTGTGAAGTTTAGATTCAATCAAAGGGCTTCACTTGAGGACCTAGAGGGTCACATGTGGCCCCGAGGCCGCAGGTTCCCCACCCCTGCTCTAGTTTCTATAAGCCTTATAACTTCTCTGGGCCTCAGTTTCCTCATCTGTAAAATAAATGGATTAGATTGATGATCTTTATGATTTTCTCTTTTTCCTCCTCCCTAATCTCAACCATTCTGTGACTTTAAATATGTTTGTATTTCACAACACTGACATTTTATACCAGATGGCTAGGCTGAGCAAACATTTTTTGTACATTTTTATCTTATTTTATTTTTTAATTAATAAGATTTTTCTCCCTCCCACATGCCCATTTTTTTTTAAAAAAAAGGGCAAATGAAACCATTGTAACACATATTCATAGTCAATAAAAATTAATTTCACATTGTCCATATCCAAACACATATGTATGATTTTGCATGTTGGATCCATCCCCTATTTGTGAGGAGGTGGACAGCACAGTTCATCACTAGTCCTCTGGAAGCTTGGTTGGTTATCACATCTAAGGAGATATTGTTATGGTCTCATCTCTAATCAAGGCCAAACTTTTACTTAGATATAATTATCCTTGATGATAAAAGGGTAAATTGAAGTAAAAATCCTTGGGTAACTTCTAATTCATCCTTTGTATAATCCTTCCACAGAGTATAGCAGCACTTACTTTATACCTGCCTCAGTCCTAACATTAATTCTCATCATACACAATTAAATTACTGTGGTAATATATCCCAAGTTGAAAATAATTTTATAAATTGTGCGACTGAGATAAAAGCAGGAACTTGAAGTGAATGACATTGTGAAGTGAAAACTTAAGTAAATTACCCTTATTTGTTCAACCCAGAATTGAAACTAAATATTTTATTTTTTTCTAAAACAAAATTTTTCATTGACCATTTTTAACCTTAAAAATTAAATTAATTTTTAATCAGCAAAAATCTGCTCTCTGCCCCCCAAATTTAGAATGAAAGAAAAACAAAATTCTGTTGCAAATATGTATAGTCAAAACAAATTTCCTCGTTGTTCTCTCCCTGCCTTGTCTCTATTCATACTCATACATGATTACACTCATATTATTATATTCACATGTGATTATACTCAGAGTATACTAACATGTTCATACCACTATATAATTATACTCAGTTTTGCTGGATAAGTTATTCTTAGTTGTATACCTATATCTTTTGCCTTCTGGAATACCATATTCCAAGCTCTCTGCTTTTTTAAGGTAGAAGCTACTAAATTTTGTGTTATCTTATTTTATTTGAGCTCTCAAGGCTCAGGTTAAAGCAAATACTTGGGTTCAAGATTTCTAGAAATTTGGTACTTAGAGAAATGATGTGGTTACAAGTTTTATTGGTAAGTGATGCATCAAGCAGGCAAACAAATCATATACACATACCATGGCAATGTAATAGACAGAGGTTTATCCCCACATACAGAAAACTCATTGCAGTCAGAGGGTGAGGGAGACATGTTGGGAAGGGAACACACTCACAACTGGGGTTCAGATGGTAAGATTATATACCCAAATTAGCTTTGTTAAGAGCAGGTAATTGGTTCCAGATATAAGAGGGGGCGTCCCTAATCAGACCCAGATTTGACAGAAAAGGTCTCTGAGTTCTTTCTCAATATCAGGGTTGGGTGAAGCTTGGATAAGGAGAGTTTTTTATTGGGACCAAAACTGGTGGGTTAAGGCAGCATCATAATATGACATTAGATCATAATCAAATAATATAAAGTTTATAGTTATCATAGGTCCTAACTATAGCTCCTTGGTACTTGGGTATTTTTTCTTTGATCTAGAAACTCTGATTTTGGCTATAATGTTCTTGGGACATTTCATTTCGGAGTTTTTTTTAGGATTAAATGTCAGTGCATTCTTTCAATATCTACTTTGTCCTTTACTTCTAAGTGATCTTTTTAAATATGATGTTTGGTTCCTTTTTGTTTTTGGTCATGGTTTTTTAAGTAGTTAATTAATCTTCATTTTTTTTTCACCTTGATCTGATTTCTGTATCAGTTATTTTTACCACGAGACACCTTATTATTTCTTATGCTTTTTAAAAATTCTTTTGACTTTGTTTTGATATTTCTTGTTGTTTCATGGAATCATTGACTTCATTTGGTTCTTTCTAATTTTCAGGGAGTTTGTTGCTTAAACAAAGTTTTGTTCCTTTTGTATTTAGCTGTTTATTCCCTTTAAATTCTTTCTTCCATAGCTCTCATTTCTATTCCAAATTTTTTCTCTAGTGCTCTCATTTCTTTTATTAATTTTTTTCAATTCTTTTTTTCAACTCTTGCTTCATTTCTTCCTTAAATTCTATTTGAATTTGTGGCCAAGTTATGTTTTTTTTTTCTTTGAGGTTTTTGCTTGTTGATGTTTTGGAGTAATTTTCTTCTGGGTTTGTGTCTTGAGCCTCCTTGTCAACACAATAGCTTTTTATGATGGGATTCTTTGTTTGTTTGCTTAACCTTCCAATTTACTTCCTTACTTTGGACTTTATGTTAGGGCCAGATGTTGAATATTTCTGGAGGGAAGATTATAACCTTTTGGAGGTCTTAAGTGTTGGTTTTTCCTCAGACTCTCAGGGATAACTCAAGCTGGGAACACGCATACTTTCAGTGTTCCCAAAGTGGTCTGAATTGGGGCAAGTCTGATTATAGCTTCCCAGATCTGAGCTTTACAAGTTCCTGATCTGGGTTTGGGTCTATGCATCAAAAGACTGTTGCTAGATTCAACCCCCAACAGCCAGTCAGAAATTTCTGTTGGTTCAGAATTGTATGCTTCTTTTTGATCTGGGATTCCTTCTTATGGCACATCAGGTTTCAGACTGGGCTAGAAGCTAGAGCTGAGACTTTGCTCTCCTCCTGGCTGGAGCTTGCTTCTGAACCTACTCTTTGTTCTACTCACAGGCTAGGGTCTATGACTTCTCCTTCCCCCAGGTACAGATTCCTCTCTCAGACTGCCTTGGATCTATGACCTAGCACTGAGAGAAGTCTACCAGGAATTCTAGGAGGCAGAAGTTAGGAGGGAAAGAATTCTAGCCATGAACAACATGCAGTGAAAAGACACAGACAGAGGAGATAGGAACATTGTGGGCAAGGAATAGCACATCGGAAAGTACGGCTGAATTATTAAGTCATGAAAGGGAGTAAAATTTGAAAAGACTGGCAAGGTGAAAACTTTTTTTTTTCAAAGTGCATACAGTGGGCAATTTGGGGGTAGTATAATGGATGTTGGAGTAATCTGGGTCCAAAATTTGCTCCTGATATCTCCTGGTTGTGGGGGATGGGTGTCATTTTAGTCTCTGAGCCTCCATTTCCTTATTCTAAAATAGAGATCATGGAACCTATAGTATCTTCATCATAGGACTATTGTAAGAATCAAACAAAGTTATGTATATAAAGGGATTTGCAAATTGTAAAGTGCTATGTAAACTTGTCAGCTATAATTATATCAGCCTCACTAAAGTTTTTTTATTGGTTTTGTTTTGCTACTTACCAAATCAATGGATCATTCTGGGCTTCAGGAAAATAGATACTAAAGATAAGGAAAATACAAAAGATAGATTTGATCAGATACCGCATTCCTATAGTTTATGTCTACAAAATTGAAGAACATAGTACTTTGGGAGCAGAAGCGTACCAGAGCCAGCTGGGACTGGTTTGTGAGAGCCAATATTTAGATTTTCATTGTGAGCATTTACTTCTCGGATGTCAGCAAACATTACAAATCAAGGCTTGAATGATTGTTGTGTTGATTGTCGCCCTAGGCTTAAGAAAGTGATAGAGAAAATGTTAATAATGTATATTAAAATGAAAAGGCATTCTGTTTGGTGTTCGAAGCCCTTTATAACCTAGCCTTTCTATACCTTCCTTGTTACATCTTACTCAAACCCATGTATTCTTTGATCGCATGACATTGGCCTCCTGATTGTTCTTTGAATAAGACCTTCTATCTTCTGAGTCTGGGCATTTTTATTGGCTGTCCCTAGGCCTGGAATTCTCTCCTTCTTCAATTTAACCTCCTGCCTGCCTTCAAACCCTAGCTAAAAATCTTACTTTCTACAGGAAGCCTTTCCCAATCTCATTTATTTACAGTACCTTTTTATTGTTGTTCTGTCATTCAGTTGTATCTGACTCTTTGTGACCTCGTGGATTATAGCATGTCTGGCTCTTCTATCCACCAGCATCTCCCAAAGCCTGTCCAAACTCGTTTTCATTGCTTCCATGATGCTATCTATCCATCTCACCCTCTGCTGTCCCCTTCTCCTTTTGCCTTCAACTCTTCCCAACATTAGGGTCTTTTCCAATGAGTCCTGTCTTCTCATGTGACCAGAATGTTTAAGCTTCAGTTTCAACTCCAGTATTTAACTTTCCAGTGAGTGGTCTGAATTAGTTTCTTTAAGCATGGTCTGATTTGGAGGGCAGCTAGGTGGCGCAGTAGATAGAACACTGACCCTGGAATCAGGAGGATCTGAGTTCAAATTTGGCCTCAGACACATAACACTCACATAACACCTGGGCAAGTCACTTAACCCCAATTGCCTCGCCAAAAAAAAAAAAACAAACCAAAAAAAAACTATCATCCAATTTGATCTCCTTGCTGTCCAAGGGATTCTCAAAAATCTTCTTCAGCGCCACAATTCAGAAGTGTCTGTTCTGCAGCACTTGGCTTTCCTTATATTCCATCTCTTTCAGCCATACATTGCTACTGGAAAAACCATAGCTTTGACTATACTCACCTTGGTTCATAGATTTTACATTGCGGGTTCCTATGCAATATTGATTTTGATAGCATCAGACTTTCATTTTGTCACCAGACACATCTGCAGCTGAGTTTCCTTTTGGTTTTGGTCTGGCCTCTTCATTAGTTCAGGAGCTACTTGTAGTTGTCGTCTGCTCTACCTCAGTAGTATGTTGGACACCATCTGATCCAAGGGGTTCATCTTCTGGTATCATATCTTTCATTATTTTAATACCGTCCATGGGGTTTTCTTGGCAAAGATACTGTAGTGGTTTGCCATTCCCTTCTCTACTGGATCACTTTTTGTCAGACCCCTCTGCTGTAACATGTCCATCTTGGGTAATCCTGCATAGCATAGCTCATAATTTCATTGAGCTACACAAGTCCTTCAGCCACAACAAGGTAGGGATCCAGTGATCCAGCGCCTTACCTCTATTGGTGATTCCCGATTTATTCTATGTATAGCTTTTTTCTTTATAGTTGTTTGTATGTTGTCTCCTCCATTATACTGTGAGCTTCTCAAGAACAGGAACAGTCTTTTGTCTTTCTTTTTATCCTCAGTGCTTAGCACAATGCCTCTTACACAGTTGGAATTTAATAAATAGTTTTTGACTGACTGACATTAACAGGAATACAGTCTTCTAAACAAGAGAGATGATAGTTGTCTTGTTCTCTGCCCTAGCAATACCACATTGGCATATCGTGTTTGAGTTGGGATGATTATAAGGGACATTGAAAAGCTTCCATGTGGAAAGACAAATCATCATCATCATCATCATCATCATATTCACTAGCATTTATAGAGCACTTCTTTGTTATGAGGCCAGCTATGTAGTGCAGTGGATAGAGTACTCAGCCTGGAGTCAGGAAGTCCTAAGTTCAAATCCAGCCTCAGACACCAGCAGTGTGACCATGAGCAAGCCACTTAATCTTCTTTGCCTCAGTCTCCTCATCTGTAAAATGATCTGGAGAAGGAAATGGCAAACTACACCAGTATTTTTGCCAAGAAAACCCCAAAATGGGTTTTGGAGAATTGGAGATAACTGAAAAATGATAAACAACAAAAACTTTACATTATAAAGCATTTTATGTATGTTAATTCATTTGATCCTCAACATAACCTTGGGAGGTAGGTGCTATTATTATCCCCAATTCACAGCTGAGGAAACTGAGACTGAAAGAAGTTAAATGACTTTTATAGGATCATATAACTGGTACATGTCTGAGTCAAGATATGAACTCAATTCTTCCTGACTCCAATACTCTCTCCACTGTGCCACCCACATCAAGATTGTAAGAGGACTAGAGACTCTCCTAAGAGGATTATGGAGGCTTTTGATGAGGAGAAAGGAAGATATTGGCAAAGGTCTGAAATTCTATAGAAAATAGAGATGCAAAAACAGACCAGGCACTGAATATGGAGAGTATTTGAGATATCAAGTGAGTTATATGACTTAAAACAAAACAAAACAAAACTATGTGCTTCTGGTGACTGTACAGTTTGAAATACTATCGTAAATAAGTATTTTAAAAGTGCAGACTGTTGTTTCACTTAGGAAGAGACAGCACAGCAACAAGTAGCCTAAAGCAGTGTTATCAAATTCAAATTGAAATAAAACCACTAAAACAAGACGGAAGAATTTCTGTGGCCTTCATATTGACTTAGAAAACCATTAACATTATCTGTATCTTGTTGTATTTTTATTTATTTTGTTAACTATTTCCCAATTACATTTTAATCTAGTTTAGGCAGGCCTCGCTCCGGAGGTCTGGGGCCTCCTGTATTTGGCATCTCTGGCCTAAAAGGCTTTTCACATGGAAGAAGGATTGATTAATCATTGGATTTCAGATCTATTGCTGCGATGGACCTCACAGGCCATCTAGCTCAACACCTTCATTTTACAGACAAGGAAATGGGGACACAAGGAGGGTAAATGGTTTGCCCAGGGTTATGCAAGTGGTAAAGGCCAGAGGCAGTATTTGAACCAAGGTCCTTTGTGAGCCGATGTTCTCATAGTGACAAATCAATCATTTTCATCAGCCACAGAGAGGAGAGCTAGCAGAAGTGGGTTGAGTTTGCAGAGAGGCTGATTTAGGCTAGATGTAAGGAAATATTTTCTAAAAATTAAAAATGTCCAAAAGTAGAATCGGCTAACTAAGGAGTTAGTGATTTTTCCATCATTAAATGTCTACAGATGTATCATGGACTGGGGCAGGGTCAAGCTAAATTATTAAGTGAGCTAAATAAGATCTCCTTCAGCTCTCGAAGTCTGTGAATCTGTGATTTTATGTTGTTGTGGGCTTGGAAGTAAGGGGCCCTGCTGAAAAAGATTGAAATTATATTTTTTCTTCCAGTGAAACTGAGATCAGTGATTTATTCTTGTCTCCCTTTAATTCAATTTTTGCTTCATTCCTTCTTATTAAGAACTAAGCTGGCAGCTAGGCAGTTTCCCGACAGATGTTTGCACAGATATCCTGCTGAGTTAACCATTCTTTGTTCTGGGTATTAGAATCTGGAATCAGAATTAGGAAAAAAGAGGGAGAAGGGGAAGAGAAGGAGAGGGGAGGGAGAGGAGAATGAGAGGAAAAATGAAAGAGGGAGAAAGAGAGTGAGGGGGAGAGGAGGAAAGGAGAGAGAGAGAGAGAGAGAGAGAGAGACAGAGAGAGACAGAGAGAGACAGAGAGAGACAGAGAGAGAGACAGAGACAGACAGATGGAGACAGAGGGACAGACACAGAGATAGACACAGAGACAAGATACAAAGACAGACACAGACACAGAGAGAGAGAGAGAGAGGGAGGGGGAGAGACAGAGAGAGAGGGAGGGAGGGAGGGGGAGAGACAAAGAGAGAGGGAGGGAGGAAGAGAGAGGGAGGGAGAGAGTACAGGTGGTAATGATGATGCTGATGATGGTGATGGTGATGGCTGAGATCAAGATAATACTTCTTGACCCTTATAGCATATCACAGTGGGATAAGATGGTCAGGGTGCTCTAAAACTCTGGGGTTAGGAGAAGCACTATGGAAAGTGAATTGGACTTGCAGTCCAAAGATCTGATATTGAATCTTACATTAGCCGTTTCCTAGCTGTGTGTCTCTAAAGCTACCTGAACCATAGTTTTTTTCCTCTTTAAATAATATTAATATCTAGCATTTATATAGGGATTTAAGATATGCAAAGTCCTTTTCATATGGTATCTCATTTGATTCTTAAAAACAATGCTGGGAGGTAGATGTTCTTATTAAATCCATTTTACAGATGAGGAAACTGAGATGGAGGGAAATTAAGGGATTTGCCCAGGGTTACCCAGCCTATAAATGTCTGAAGCAGTATTCGAACTCATATCTTCTTTAGTCCAATCCAGCACTCTACCCAAGGTGCCACAATGATGCCACAATTAACATTAATAAATATTTTCACTGTTTAATTTTTAAGCTTATTATGAGAAATGCCCTTTGTAATTTGCAAAGCACTATTTATTACATCTGTCTAATTTTAGTCTTTTCTTGAATATGACTATGTATCTAAAATTTTCCTTGAAAAGGAAATAAATACATAGTTATACATAGCAAAATGATTACATAAGCTTAAAATATAAAATTAATTATGAGTATTTTTTTTATTAATTTCTACCAACGTGGTGCTCTCTCTCATTTTCTTTCCTAATTTTTTTGATAGACACAGAATGTTATCACCTTTCCTGTACCCTTCATTGCCCTCAGTGTGAGGCTCATCTTTAGTTCATGGGGGGCAGTAAAATTATTGCCGTACAGCAACAATGGTAAGACATTTTTCCTGTCATCATCATCACTAACCATTCATGCCAGGGGCCACTAAATGGTGCAGTGGTTAAAGTGCCAGTCCTGGAATGAGGAATACTCATCTTCCTGAGTTCAAATCCCTCCTCAGACACTTACTAGCTGTGTGACCCTGGGCAAGTCACTTAATCCTGTTTGCCTCAGTTTCCTTATCTATAAAATGAACTGGAGAAGGAAATGGCAAACCCACTCCAGTATCTTTGCCAAGAAAACCCCAATGGAGTCATGAAAAGTCAGACACAACTGAAAAAAAATAAACTGAACAACAACAAAATCCACTCCTGCTCAGAGCAAGATTACAAATGACACAGATTTTAAGGTAATTAGGTGGCATAGAAGATGGAATGCTGAATGTGGTCAGATTGACCTAAGTTTGAATCTTGCAGCACGGTTATGTGATGGTGGTCAATTAACCTGCTTCAATGTCCTTATCTATAAAAATGGGATAATAATAGCACCTACTTCATAGGGTTTTTGTAAAGATGGAACCTAATATATAAAGTACTTTGCAAAAAAGGATTATATTAATGTTAAATTATTATCATTTTCTTCAGTACAGATTTAGAGTGGAAGTGAGTGGGAGTGAGGCCTATATTCTGCCTCAAACTGCAAATATAAATTATGATGGTGATAATGATGGTGTCGGGTATAGATGAAGCTAAAGCATTTTTTTTATCCAAAGACAGAACAGCATTTGATGAGTGTTGCAGCAATCATCATTCTTGGCTCATAGCAAATTAGGATGACTACCCTTGGCCTGGAGCTCTGCAAAACACAGTCAGTCTGGGATGCAGTTGATATGGGTGAATGATATGACTCTGCCATTCTATGCCAAATAAGACTTGAGGCTCACATAACAAAAGCAATTCCCCCCAACGATACAGACTGCAATTTATATACACCTGTCCATCCCGTGTGACTGTCTTTTCTGTTCTAAAAGTTTTCCACAATGGTTCTGTCCAATGTACCTGAGGATCTCCTTGCTTCTTCCAATATGGTGAGGGTGCCCTTGGGGCACTCCAGCCTGTTTTCCCTTGCTCTCTGCACATGGTTGAGCATCTTCTTTTTCATACAATTCTTTGATGGCATCTTTTACTTCTGTTCTACAAAGTTCCTCATTGGTTACATGTCATCGCCTGTTCACACCCACCCCATTGCCCTCCTTGTGATGCTTATCTATAGAGCTTTGGGGGCAGTGATGTGTCACATTTCACTGCTGTGCAATAGTAAAATGTATGCCTTGCAAATCTCCCCTTCTTTCCATTCACAGTCACCTCTATCACTTTTGTCCTCAACTTTCAGTATTCTCAGTAATATCCTTGCCTCAAGTCTCTCCCTATTCTTATACAGCCTTCACACAGCTGTAAAAACATTACTCCTAAAGCTTACACCTGATTATGTCACCCTTGTGACTCAATAAACACCAGAGCTACTAAATACCTCTAGAATAAAGTCATTTGTTAGACTTTTAAAGTTCTTAGCCACCTGGGCTCTTTGTGCTTTCCCAGTGCTTATGGGAAATTTAAGGCCAATAAAGTTCTTTGCAATTTCTGGATAGTAATCCAAACCGCTCTCTTTTTCTTTTCCAATTCTGGGGCCAGCTCATTATGCATCTGTATTGTCTGTCTCAGATACTCATTCTGCTGGACAAATTCTATAGATGTATGAAATCCAGGTAGTAGACATGATTCATCCATTTGGTCTTTCTTATGTGGATAGGCAGGTCAAATTCCTTTATGTGATTATGGATCTCTTCCAAGGAGCTGTTCAGTGTCCTTGGACTCGATGTCATCTGCAAACATGCACATGCAGAGGGCCTTACCATCCGTAGAGAATCTCTCCATACCCCGGCTTCTGTGCTGGAATTTCTCCATCATAGTGGCAAATACTTCTGTCAAGTGGTTATCTCCCTGTTTTCTATATATCCTGATATTTATTACCAGAGGGTCATTGAACAGGGTTACTTCTATTGTTATATCTTCCAAGGAATCCTGACTCATCTCAGTTGCTAGGTATCTCAGCTAGGTGGCATGTAGGTGACAAGAAAACGAGTTCAAATCCTGCCTCAGACACTTACTAGCTCTGTGATTCTAGGCAAGCCACACAACTTCTCTCAACATTAATTTCCTCATCTGTATAATGATGATGATAATAACATCTATTTCCCAGGATAGTTATGAGGATCAAATTATATAACATACATAAAGTGTTCTGCAAACCTTAAAAAACTTTATAAACTCTTCTTCTTCTTTTTCATCTTCAT
Source organism: Vombatus ursinus (assembly GCF_900497805.2). Taxonomy (NCBI): domain Eukaryota; kingdom Metazoa; phylum Chordata; class Mammalia; order Diprotodontia; family Vombatidae; genus Vombatus; species Vombatus ursinus. The sequence continues at coordinate 483,319 of NW_020953958.1, forward strand.
CTTCTTCTTCTTCTTTTCCTTCTCCTTCAATTGTCCTTCTTATCCCTGTACCTTGTAAAGGAAAAGCCAAAACTCTTTTTGGAAAGAATACTGCCCTAATTTCACACTTATCTGGCACTGACTTGACTATAGTCAGGACAGATTATAAAGGACAAGCCAAGAAGCTGCTACAATTAATGGAAAACTCTGGTGCATTCTTTTTTTTTTAAAAAGGCAATTGGGGTTAAGTGACTTGCCCAGGGTCACACAGCTAGTAAGTGTTAAATATTTGGTCTGAGGCCTGCTTTGAACTCAGGTCCTCCTGACTTCTGGGCCAGTGCTCTATCCACTGTGCCACCTACTTGCCCCTACTCTGGCATATTCTTAGAGAGAGTGTTACTTCAGTGTTTGTAGGGGATCTGGGCTCCTCTAGGTCCCAACACACCATTATCTCCCCATAGTTTCTCTTGTGTTGGAATATTAACGTCCATCCTCAAAAATGGTGAGTTCCTATCACATACCATCCATTTTTTAACCCAAATCAATTGAAGGTTAATTTGGTTAGTGATTTATTTTCTAGGTATTGGGGTGGGGTAGTATAATGTGTCAGAGTCACCTATTAGGGAGAAAATATTGTGTGGAAAGAAAATATTGCATCTTGCCCATGAGTTAAAAATTTAAAAAATGGAAAGGAGATTCTGACATTTGTTTCTAGGTACATTTAGCTACTCTAGATTTAACCTCAGTCTAACCAGCTTCATTTTATCTGTAGATGGGTTAACATTTAATTCAACTCAGTTAAAAAATGATTAGTTGTGAGGCTCTGTGTAAGTCACTGGAAATAGAAGACAAATGAAAAATGGCCCTTGCTCTCAAGGAGTTGACATTTTACTGGGGGAATACAATGGGGTGCACCCTAAACACTTCCTTCTCCTCCTCCTTCTCTTCCTCCTTCTTCTCTTCCTTCTTCTCCTCTTCTTTCTTTTTCTCCTCCTTCTCTTGATATATGGATAGGAGAAAAGTTTTTGCAAAAGAGCTTATAAGGAAGCATTTTGTTATGCCAAGTGAAATACATTTTTTTGTAATATAAAATAAACACAAAGGATTATATATTCTCTAAATAATTGAATCACTTGTGAGGGAGTAATGATGTGGTTCATTGTTGAATATCATTTGTTCCTCACTAACACCTTCATTGAACCCTTAATTTTTGTATAGATGACCCTCATAAAATATTATCTTATAAAGATACTGGAGTGGTTTACCATTTCCTTCTCTAGCTCATTTGACAGATGAGGAAACTGAGGCAAACAGGATTAAGTGACTTGCTCAGGGTCACACAGCTAGTAAGTGTCTGAGGCCAAATTTGAACTCAGAAAGATGAGTCTTCCTGACTCCAGGCCCAACTTGCTATCCATTGTGCCACCTAGATTCCCCTTCTTCATATGGCTTATGAATCAGTCCCTCACATTCCAATCCAGCTGCTTTCGCTCATTCTTTGCTGTTTGCATTTCTACTTCCCCTGTAGGCACATCAGAGATTGTAATATTAGTATACAAGTGTGGTGGTACCATTATCCTCGATGGAAAAAGAAAGTAATTTGTCATAATCGTTTTTACAAATCTTTTCCATTTTTCTTCCAGTTGTAGTCTTCTTTCTGTTTCCATCCTTAAATTCCCTTGGGATGATTTTGCTTGGTTGACTATCTTGCCAAGCTTTCTCTAGACCAGTTTTACCTTCTATTATTTCTCTCTGCTTCACAAGACAAACTCCTATAATTGTCCATTTTCCTTCTGAGTGAGATTTTACAAATGAGTTTACATACTAAGCCAGTGTTGCCTTTGACAGACATTTCTCTTCATTCTTCAAGTCAGTCATTCGAATGTTTGCTAACTAAAAATTGCTTTCTGGTCACTTTTTATCTCATCGTTACAGCAACTGTAACAACATTGCTTTAACTGCTGGATGAAATTATTACAGTCAGTTTAATTTGTTGTCATTTCTCTTGTGCCTTTCTCATTTTTTAATTTTTGATATCTTATTTAAACAATTTGGAGTCAAATCAATCACATATTTCTCATTATTATTGTTTCTTATAAATTTTGACCTGAAATATCATGAATTGATGGTGACTGTGCAGAGAAAGCTGACTCAAGGATAATTCCCATATCCATAATATCTTTTCCTGCCTGTTAACATTCAGTCAGTTTAGTTCTTTGTGATGTTATTTGGCTCTCCATGTCCACCTTCAACTATTGTTTTTAAAGAGCATGTTCATAAAATAAAGGTGTGAGACTTCTATAGATAATCTACAACTCTTTGACCTTTATCATTTCTTTCTCCTAAGTCATACTTTCCCATCTATTTTTCCCTGTTCTCATCTTTTCCTGCCTTTGCATTTATGTCAGGGAGCACCAGAGTTGATGTTGATTTGATTTGGAGGGTCTTATTAAATTTTATCCTAGAATTTCTCTACCATTTTATCCTCAGCTACTTATACAGGCCCACAGGCTGTAATTATTTTCGTGGTGGTCTTTTTCCAAGTACTTTTTGCATTAGTACTGTAGTATAGGATGATCTAATGTATCATGAAATAATATTTTTTATAGTTTTGGGGTATGTGATAAAAAAACAAAAACAAAAACAAAATAAAACAAAACACTGGCAGCTCCCTCTTCCCCTCTCTTCCCTTCATGGAGTACCTATGAGTCATCTTTCTATTTAGCTATAATTTCCTTTTATCTTCTGGTCCTGGTAGTAAAAATGTCAAAATTAATATGATTCTGCTCCTTTGGCAGTACATCTCCTTATTGGTGATCGGACAAGGTTCTCACACTAAGATTACTAACGTTTAAGTTCAAGTTTTTCAACAGCTTAAAGTCTATGTGATTCTTAGTACCCTTTGTGACTTTTCTCAACACTCTGCTGCTGTCATTGAAGAAAAAGGAGCATATATATAGTTGATGCAGCAGCTAGGTGGCGCAGTGGATAGAGCTCCAGCCTTGGAGTCAGGAGGGCCTGAGTTCAAATACAGCCTCAGACACTTGACCTTACTAGTATGTTTGAGAGCCATTTAATGTGTGCTCTGTTTTGTTTTCTTTCATGGATTGCCTGGCCAAAAGAGTTTCATCTCCATGTGGTTATTTCTTTAGTGATGCACTTCTACTTAGTTGCTTAGGCTGGTCCTTGACAAACGGACTCAATCTGTTGCGGGGACAGTGATTAAATCCTTCCCAGGACTGTAAAACTTGCCAGATCCTGCAGTCCACTGGCATAAGCTTTGAGGATCCAGGGTCAACTCCGTACCATGGTGATCATCATTGTAGTAGGACTTCATGGAGAAAAAGTGATCATTCGAAAAAATAAATAAATCAATAGGGACGATCCCCAAACAAGAAAGAATAATGGGAAAAACCACAATGAGAATACAAAGTTTTCTTTAAAAACATTTAAATATGAAGGAAAATAAATTAATACTGCCTGATGAAAGTCAATTTGGATTCCTCAGAGAATGTAGAATAAGAAGCTTCAGAAGGGTTCAAAAGAGACACAAGAAGATATTAGGAATAAATATCAAACAAAAATTGGAGCTCTCAATGCAGAATTTAAAAACACAATTAACAGATTTGAAAAAGAAATTGAACCTATGATGGAAACTCTCTCTAAAGAAGTGAGAGAGGGGCAGCTAGGTGGTACAATGGATAGAGCACTGGCCCTGGAGTCAGGAGGACCTGAGTTCAAATCCAGTTTCAGACAAATAACACTTACTAGGTGTGTGACCCTGGGCAAGTTACTTAACCCCAATCGCCTCACCAAAAAAAGAAAAAGAAAAAAAAAGAAAAAAGAAAAAGAAGTAAGAGAAAAGCCAGAAGATTCACAGTTTATATGCATGGGAACAAAAGTAATGGTGTGGAGATAAATTTGATAGAAGAGAAGCAAAAGGCAGCAATATTAGGAGAAAACAAGAATTCTACACAAGCCAAAATGATTGAACTTGAAGACAGGAAACACAGAATTAACTTAATGACCATAAGCCTCCCAGAAAAACAAGACAAATGAAACCTCTGAATATAATAATGCAGGAAGTAATGCAAGAATACTTTCTGGAATTTCTGAACACAGAAAGCAAAGCATTCATTGAGAAAATCCATAGGTCACTGTCAGTAGGAAAAAAAAGATTTTTAAAGAGTGATATGGAGCAGAATAATAACAATATTCACTATAACATATTATCCAATATAATGATTATTATTATAGTTAACCTTTATAATAGCATTTTAAGTTTTATAAAGTACTTTACAAATATCCCTTTTTATCCTCATAATAACTCTGGGAAGTAGATACAATCATTTCTCCCATTTTACAGATGAGGCAGAAAGTAGGAAAAAATAGGTAGAAGAATGACGCAAGACCTCTAAAGTGATTAACATAGAAATTACTTAGAAAAGGAAGCTCCAACCTGGTATCTTGGAAGCTTTAAATTAGATATTCTTAACATTTTTGTGTCCTTGACTCTTTTGAAAGTTTAGTGAAGCATATGGACCCTTTCTCAGAATAAAGTTTTAAAATGTATTAAATAAAAATATAGTTTTGCAAAGGAAATCAATTACATTGAAATACAGTCTTATCTACCTATCCATCTATCTAATCTGTCTCACTGCCTTATCTATCTATGTATCTTTCTATGTCTGTCTCTATTATCTGTCTACCTATCTGTCTCCATTATCGATCTATCTATCTATCTATCTATCTATCTATCTATCTATCTATCTATCTATCTATCTATCTATCT
>NW_020953958.1:488099-503201 GCF_900497805.2 Vombatus ursinus
TCTATCTATCTATCTATCTATCTATCTATCTATCTATCTATCTATCTGTCTGTCTGTCTGTGTCTGTCTGTGTCTGTCTGTCTGTCTATCTATCTATCTATCTCTATTATCTCTCTCATCTCTATTTATCTCATCTATCTGCCAGTCTGTCTCTATTATCTATCTAAACAAGTTCACAGACCCCCAGATTGTTAACCCCTGCTTAAACTCATGAGAGTCACAGAGAGTAAAGGAAGAACAAATAAGTATATAGGCCATGAATCAGAAAATTAAATTTAAAGTAGATTGGAAAAGAAGAAGAAATAGTTGAGAAGACAAAGCAAACTTTTTTATTGGAAGTTTTTACTCTCTCTTCCTTAATTGTGGGCTCAGAGTCTAGACATACATCCTATTGAACTAATTCAGCAGACTCCCTACTCAATTGCATTCTTTCCCTTTAATACTGGTAAATCCTTTTAAAAAGGATTAAACCCACCCCCATGCTAGGGTGAACTGAGGGGAAAAAGAAAGTATTGGGCCAGGTTAGGCACAGGCTAGTGGCAGTGGTTGAGAGAGCAGGAGTTGTATGGCAGTGCCTCTGTGGGACTGCACATGGGGTGAAGGTTAGTGCAAGGGAAATTCAAAAGTACATGAGGAAGAAAACATAACAAAGTTAAAGACAACATGAAAGCCCCTAGATGATGTTCCATTGGAGCCTGGCTGGTCTTCTTCCCTACCTGGACTCCCGCTTCCTCGTTGGTGCAATGGTTGCCAAGCTCTAGGCTAGAGGAGGAAGATCCCAGAAGGAGAAGCGGGAGGGATTGCCTGGAAACAGAGGGATTACAAGTTCTAATCCTGCCTCTCTCTTTAATTTAACTGGTAACCTTTCTCTTTGTGATGAAGCTTAGTGGGGATTGTAAAGAGCTTTATGGACCCAAAGCTCAAGAAGGAGCTATTGGGCAGCAGGAATGAGACAGGAACAAGGCAGGAGAGCTTCATTCAAATTAAAAAATGATTAGAGTTGACAACAGAATTGCAAACAGGACCCTAATTAGTGAAAGTAATATTTATTCCACTCTGTTGAATAGGATCATAGGATCATTGGATGCTGGAGCCAGTCAGGCCTTTAAAGAGGCAGTGTGGTAGACTAGAAAGCTTGCTAAATTGGGAATCAAGGGAGAGATTCAAATCCCAGCACTGCTTCTTTATTACTTGTGTGGTCCTCAGTCTCCTTATCTATGCAATAATATCTAAGGTCCCTTTTAGTCCAAGTCACCAGGACATCATCTAATCTAAACTACTTGTTTTATAGATAATGAAACACAAGCTCAGAAGTAGCTTGCCTAGGATGACACAATTCTATTCAATCCAGTAAACATTAACCACCCACTCTGTACAAAGCATTGTACTAGGAAAAAAATAACTAAGAAAAAAAAAGCACCTGCCTTCATGAAGCATATATTTTAAGAGGGGATAGAAATACAACATGCATATAGATGAATAAATGCTATATAATTTGTGGGTGGAAAGAGCAAAATTAAGGAAGGCTCCCTGAAGGAGGTTAGGGGCAGCTAGGTGGCACAGCAGATAGAGTCAGGGACTGGAGTCAGGAGGACCTGAGTTCAAATCTAGTCTCAGACTCTTATTAGCTGTGTAACCTTGGGCAAGTCACTTCACCCTGTTTGCCTCAGTTTCATCATCTGTAAAATGAACTGGAGAAGGAAATGGCAAACCACTCCAGTATCTTTGCCAAGAAAATCCCAAGTGGGGGTCATGAAGAGTTGGATGCAACAGAAATGACAGAACAACAACCCTGAAGGAGGTGGCTTCTGAACTGAACTTTCCAGGAAGAGAAGCATTCTGAAATATGGCCATGTGGAAAGGGTGCCTTCCAAGGATGGGGAGCAGCCTATATGAATGCCGAGAAAGGGAGGTCATGTTAAATTTGGGGAATAGCCCAAAGTCTGGCCCAATTATAACGTAGAGTTTGTGAAGAGGAATAATATGAAATAAGCATGGAAAGGCAAGATTGAGCCAGACTTTCAATTCCTGACCCACTCTACACCAGGGAGTTTCCATTCAGAACATTATCTCTATCTCCTCTTCACCAGAATTTGGGACTCCATCCCTGGAACCAACCTGGGCTTTTGATAGGCCAGATTTTGCTTTATCATTCTTGAATCTACTCTACCACCAAACCCAGGTCTTGGCCCTGCCCATCATTTTGGAGTGTTATCTCCTCTCATTAGAGTATAAGTTTCTTGAGCTCAGGGACTGTCTTGTTTGTTTATGTTTGTCTCCCTAATACCTAGTATATCGTAAGCACCTAATAAATGCTTTCTCTCTCTCTCTCTCTCTCTCTCCATTATTTCTCTCTCTCTTGACCATAGTTAATGGAGATTTTTGAGGAGAGTGATGCAGTCAGATCTACGTATTAGGAAGATTATTTTGGTAGCCATGTGGAGGATAGAGCAAAGGAGGGAGAGGCAAGAAATAAAAAAGCTCAAAGAGGTATCTATTAAATTAGTACAAGGCAGAGGTGATGAGGGATTGAAGTAGGATAATGGCTTTTTAAGTGTAGAAAAAGATGCCGGAGAAGTTGTTGTGATATTGATTGTGTGACATGGGAGACACTGGAACAGGACCACCCAGCATGACATACCCTCATCAGAGAAGATGGTGTGCTCTGTGAGCAAATGTTCCTATGGACTATTTGTGTCTGATCTGTGGTAGAACATTCCAAGCTTGAAATAGTTTGATCAGTCACAGTAGGACACACTCTGACTTGACTCTGGCATAGTGAGTTCATTTTGGTCCTCTTCGAGGAATCAAGGACAACAACCAGTGGTATATTCAGTAAGACTGGGTATGAGGGGTGAGGCAGGGGAGAGAGTCAAGGAGGACAATGAGGTTCGGAACCTACATTCCCTGGTCAGCTCATATCTCAACAGTTGTATGTAGTTCTGGACACCAGGAAAAAAATATTGCTCAGAGAGGTTGTCACTTGCTTATGGTGACATGGTTAGTATTTGCTACCAAGCAGTTGCTGCCAAGATCTGAACCAGAGTTCCTGACTCTTATTCCAGAATTCTTTCCATTAAACCTCAGCTGCCTAGTAAGAAATTCAATATCTACCTAATGAAAGTTAACAATACTCCTTGGCCAACATCAAGTGGCTCATGGGAGCTATGGAGATCAGGGTTTTTTGTTTTACAAATTAGGCATTTCGTCTTCCACCTCCATTTATTTGCACTGGCTGTGGACTGGGATGGACTCCCTCCTTCCTCTCTCCTCTTAGAATCCATAAACTTTCTTCGAGCCTAAGCCCAAGTGCCTTCTCTCACAGGAAGCCTTTCCTAATCTGGATCCTCCTACTTGTTCTCTTCCTCCTCAGATTAGCTTGTAGGTCCATACCTGCTTATGTTTTATCTCCTAGTAGAATGTAGGCTCCTTTATGTCGGGGACTATTTATAATTTTTATGTCTGTATCCTCCATTACACGGTGGCTCAGTGGTACAGTGGATAGAGTGCTGGACCTGGAATCAAGAAGATTAATCTTCCTGAGTTCAAATCTGGCCTCTGACGCTAACTAGCTGTGTGACCCTGGGGAAGTCACTTAACCTGTCTACCTTAGTTTCCTCAGTTGTAAAATGAGCTGGGGAAGGAAATGGCAAACCGCTCTAGTATCTTTACCAAGAAAACCCCAAATAGGGTAATGAAGAGTCAGACATGACTGAAAAATGGCTGAACAGCAATCCCCAGTCAATGTCTCAGATGTGGTACGCACTTAACACAGCCTTGCTGAACTGAATTAAATCCTTTTTCTTGTTCTTCCTTGGGCCCTCCCTCCTTCCTGAATAAGGAGGACCTTGGAAACTTAGTCACCATCTTGTATGCTGTGTCCAGAGCAGACCCAGGTTTCAGAGAAGTGCTAATCAGCCTATTCCTTCAAGGGGCCATGCCCTTTTCTTCTTAATAAGGGTTGGATTTATCTAGCACTTTACACTCACTCATCTGCATTTGCAAGCACATTATCGCATTAGAGCTTTAAATCAATCCTGCCAGTTACACTGAAATAATATTTCAAGGCTTCAAGGGTCCTGATTTTATCTCTATGGCTCTTTCATCACTGATGATACTGACCCCTTTACAACATTATACAAAATCTTGTTGAGTTTCTGGGCCTGAAAATATGTATTTGCTGGTGGCAGGCCTTCTGGGGATGGGTTATTCTGGACTTAGCTAGACTGGACTTTAGACAGAGACATAGCCCATCACCAATTGGAAGAACAGCAAGAAAGACAATTTGGCTGGATCATGATGTGTGTAAGGGGAAGTAATACACACATACATACACACACACATACACACATATATATATACATACACATACATATACATATATACATGTACATGCACACACACACATACATATATATATACACACTGTAAAGATAGGTTGAGAGGGAGTTTTCATGTCAAACAGAGGAATGTGTTCTATGTTTTAATATTCGAAGGCCTAAGGTACTTTAACATTCTATCTTCTGTTTTCAAAAATTATATTCCAATGCTCCTTCTGTTTCCAACATTCTGTGATTTTAAAATGTGGCCTGTGAGAATTATTCAGGTGTAGCAGTTAGATATCATGCTTTTATTTAGAGAATGCCAGTCAGTTGACAAGAATTTATCAAACATGCTATCCCAGGGCATTGTGCTAATTTCTGGGGGTGCGAAGGAAAATAACATTGTCTCTGCCTTCAAATAACATACCTTCTAATGGAGGAGATAACATGAAAATAACTTAAAAAATATAATGAATACACAGATTACCTGAAAGGGGAAGGTACTAACAGCTAAAATAGGGAAGCAACCTCTGCATATTTGTTTCTGGCATGCAGTCAGGATTTATGTAAGGTATTTAATAAGTGCCAGCTACATAGGTCAAAGGTGACTGCCTTCATTGAATTAATTCCATGGAGTTTCTCAGAAGAACCAAAGTGGGAGGTAGTCGGTCCTTGGGGTCATCTTGCCCAATTGGTCCTGAGATTGAAAAATAAAAAGCTCATAGAATTTTAGAGCTGGAAGGGACCCATTTCTCCAAATGAAGTCAAAATAAAAATAAAACAGCCCCAAGATTCATTCAGTCCTTGATACTTTCCAAAAAATACCATTTTATACCTGTTTTCTTATCTGTTCTTCTCAACCACCCTATGAAGTATGTAATAATAATAATAATAATAATAATAATAATAATAATAATTACTGGTATTATTAGTGCTATGCAATTAACAAAGCCCTTTTATCACCAAAACCTTGTGAAATCAATAGTTTAGGTAGGTATTTGCCCCATTTTCCATTGGGAGAAGTTGAGTCCCAAAAAGTTAAGTGTTTTAAAGGTACCTAAAATGACACTTATTTGGTGTCATAATTTAGTACTTATAAATGACAAATGAATTCCCTCCTAAATGTGAGATTTGGTGATAAAGCAGGAAAAGATTTTAGAGTTAATTTATCTAGTTAAATCTCCTTATTTTACTGATGAGGGAATTGGAATTTGTCCAGAGTTACCCAGAAATTCAACACCTAAAGTACAATTGGAACTCTGGTCTTTGAAACTAATTCAGGTATTTTGAGCAGAAACCCAGCTACTAATCTATGTTGCAAAAAGTGTTAGACTTACAATCAGGAATCCTAGGTTCAAATCCTGGCTTCTATTAGCCGTGTGACCCTGAGCAAATCATTTAGCTGCTCTAACCTTCAATTTTCTGATTTAGAGTAATAAATTAATACTTGATAGAGTACTTATTACTTTAATACTTAATAGAGTAATAATAACATTTAGAGTAATAATACTTGTAGGTTGATGGGAGGAAAGAACTTCATAAAACCATGAGCTTTTCCTATCTTCTCCCCACAACCCTATCCCCCAAACGGTGGATACCCTGCTGTTTTTCTCTGTATGGCTTTGGGCAAATCTCTCTGTCTCCACTGTCTCCAAATCCAAGATTCTCTCCATTAAATCAGCTGGAAATGCCCAATGAGAAAACTCTGGAGACATTTTGGATATGGACATATAGATATAGGAATCATTTACATAAAAGTGACAGTTGAATCCATTGGAACAAATGGGATAGCCAAGTAATAGAGCATGGATAGAAAAGAGAAGGCTGAAGACAGAGCCTTCTCAGATTTAGGGAGAGGGAAGGGGAAGAGAAGCCAGCAAAGAAGGCAGCAAAGGAACATTTGGGTAAGAAGGAGAGTAGTGAGGAGATAGCAATAAGTCACTTCTCTGGGTCTCAACATCTTGGTCTATAAAATGAGAGAGAGAACTCAGTTATGATCCATGAGCATACTGTCCTCATATGTACAATGAGGATTTTGGACTGGGGTGTGCTGGAGTCACCTTGAACCACCTTAGGAGAGCCAATTGTTAAAATTTCAGTATGAGAGCCAATTGTTAAAATTTCAGAATAAGCATTTACACTTTGGAAATCTTCTAAAGCTTCAAATCAAGGCTTGATTTATTGTTCTGTTGATTTTCTAGACTTAAGAAAATGATGGGGAAAATGTTAATAATGCAGATGGAATTTAAACATATGTCATTTGTGTATATATATATATATTTTTTTTTTTCTTATAGCTTGTTGTTAAACATTTACCAGCATGAGACTAGATTAGATGGACTAGATTAGATGGATTAAATCTAAAATTCTATGATCTTGTGAGCAGATGGTCATTAAGGTCTCATTTGCCTAAAAAAAAGACCATGATTTAATACAGTGTGTATTTTCATTTAGGGCAAAACAATGGAGTGGACAGTGGTGCAGAGGACAGTTTGACTTTGAGTGCTGTTCAGCCAGAAGGAGAAACAGTCTAGTTCTTGCACTTGTAGAAGAATTGGGTTTAAGAGATGTTGTTTCTAATAGAGAGGTGTCCTACTCATGGAATTATGGATTGTGGTGTTCTGAGGGGTCACATGACAATGCTGGGTGTGGGAACGATGGTTACCACAAGGAAAACATGCATCTTTTGCAGAAGGCTTTACAGGTGTTAGCAGCCTGAGGTATATCCCTGTTTTCTCTAAACTAATTATTGGTCTTATTTTATGACAGCATGCAGGCTATTGCTGTGTCTATAGCCCTGAGCATGGTACACAGAAATGAGTTAGGAAATCCCACGTTCTTGTTTTGGGAATCTCTCCTATAGTTAACAATTTATTCCATGTTTATTAGCTTTGGAAACTGACGAATGTAATGGACAGCCTATCATTAAAAAAAAAAAAAGACTCAATCTCTCAGACTGACTGGGCCAAAATTGACTGTTCTAGGACATAAAGACTTAGACATTGGAACAAAATGCTCTCCAATTTAGAGACCATTGAGGTCAATGCTATGGAGGGATCTCTGAGCATAGGATAATTTCTTTTTTTTGTTTTGTTTTGTTTTTGTTTTTCCATGTTAATATTTATTTATTTATTTATTTTAATTTATCAATAACCACTTTCATATGATTTTGAATTTAAAATTTTTCTTCCCCTTCCTCCCCACCACCCTCCCCAAGATGGCACACAATCTGATATAGGCTACATTCATATTAAACATATTTTCACACTAGTGATGTTGTAAGTAAAAATTAAAACCAATAGGAGGAACCATCAGAAAGAGGAAACAAAACTCAACAGAAGAGAAAAAAAAATAGCAATTCGACTTCCATAGTTCTTTCTTTGGATGTGGATAGCATTTTTCATCACAAGGCCTCTGGAGATCTCTTAAATCCTTGTATTGCCAGGAAGGGTTGAGTTTATCAATATTAGTCATGTGGCTATTATTGTGTACAACGTGGCTATTATTGTGTACAACATTCTCTTGGTTCTGCTCACTTCACTCAGTATCAGACCATACAAGTTTTTCCAGGTTTTTCTGAAGTCAGCCTGTTCATCATTTCTTATAGCACAATAGTATTCCATCACATTCATAAACCACAACTTGCTCAGCCATTCCCCAATTGATGGGCATCCTCTCAATTTCCAATTCTTTGCCACCACAAAAAGAGCTGCTATGAATATTTTTGTACATGTAGGTCCTTTTCCCGTTTGTGTGATCTCTTTGGGATATAACCCTAGAAGTGCTATTGTTGAGTCAAAGGGTATGCACATTTTTATAGCCCTTTGAGCATAGTTCCAAATTGCTCTCCAACATGGTTGGATCATTTCACAACTCTACCAACAATGCATTAGTGTTCCAATTTTCCCACATCTTCTCCAACATTTATCATTTTCCTGTTTTGTCATGTTGGCCAATCTGATAGGTATGATGTGGTGCTTCAGAGTTGTTTTGATTTGCATTTCTCTAATCAATAGTGATTTAGAGCATTTTTTCATAGGACTATAGATGGCTTTAATTTCTTCATCTGAGAACTGTCTGTTCATATCCTTTGACCATTTATCAATTGGGGAATGGCTTGTATTCTTATAAATTTGACTTAATTCTCTATATATTTTAGAAATGAGGCCCCTATCAGAGAGACTGGTTGTAAAAAATCTTTCCCAATTTTCTACTTTCCTTCCAATCTTAGTTGCATTGACTTTGTTTGTGTGAAAACTTTTCAATTTAATGTAATCAAAATTACCTATTTTGCTTTTCGTAATGTTCTCTATCTCCTGTTTGGTCATGAATTCTTCTGTTCTCCATAGATCTGACAGGTAAACTATTCCTTGCTCTCCCAGTTTGCTTATAGTATCAGCTTTTATATCTAAATCATGAACCCATTTTGACTTTATTTTGGTATATGATGTGAGATTTTGGTCTATGCCTAGTTTCTGCCATACTCTTTTTCAGTTTTCCCAGCAGTTTTTTTTTTCAAAGAGTGGGTTCTTATCCCAGAAGCTTGGGTCTTTGAGTTTATCAAATAATAGATTACTATAGTCATTGACTACTGTGTCTTGCATACTTAACCTATTTCAGTGATCCACCACTCTATTTCTTAGCCAGTACCAAGGAATTTTGATGATTGCTGCTTTATAATGCAATATAAGATCTGAAATGGTTAGGCCACCTTCTTCTGCATTTCTTTTCATTAGTTCTCTTGATATTCTGGACCTTTTGTTCTTCCAAATGAATCTTGTTATTATTTTTTCTAACTCCATAAAGTAATTTTTTGGTAGTTTGATTGGTATGGCACTGACTAAGTAAATTAGCTTAGGTAGAATTGTCATTTTTATTATATCAGCTCAGCCTACCCATGAGCAACTGATGTTTTTCCAATTATTTAGATCTCACTTTATTTGCATGAAAAGTGTTTTGCAATTGTGTTCATAGAGTTCCTGGGTTTGTTTCTCTTTCTATCTCTTTCTGTTGGGCTTTGTTGGTAATATATAGAAATGCCAATGATTTATGTGGGTTTATTTTATAGTCTGCAACTTTGCTGAAGTTGTTTATTATTTTAAGTAGTTTTTTACTTGATTATCTGGGATTCTCTAAGTATAGCATCATGTCATCTGCAAAGAGTGATAGCTTTGCTTCTTCTTTGCCTATTCTAATACCTTCAATGTCTTTTTCTTCTCTTATTGCTAAAGCTAACATTTTCACCTCCTTAACTTCTTTCTTGTTTATTTTGTGGCTAGATTTATCTAGCTCAGAGGGCGGAAGGTTGAGGTCCCCCACTAGTATAGTTTTGCTATCTATTTCTTCCTGTAACTCCCTGGACTTCTCCTCTAAGAATCTGGATGCTATAGAATTTGATGCATATATGTTTAGTAATGATATTACTTCATTGTCTATGGTGCCTTTTAGCAGGATGTAGTTTCCTTCCTTATCTCTTTTGATAAGATCTATTTTTGCTTTTGCTTTGTCTGAGATCAGGATTGCTACCCCTGCTTTTTTTACTTCAGCTGAAGCATAATATATTTTGCTCCAGCCTTTTACCTTTACCCTGTATGTGTCACTCTTTTTCAAATGTGTTTCCTGTAAACAACATATTGTAGGATTATGGTTTTTAATCCATTCTGCTATATGCTTCTGTTTTATGGGAGAGTTCATCCTATTCACATTCACAGTTACGATTTCTATCCTTTTTTCCCCCTGTTTATGCTTTTCTTTCTCCTTTCTCCTTCCCCCCCCACTAGTGTTTTGCTTTTGACCACCACCTCCTTCAGTCCTACCTCCCTTCTATTATCCCTTTCCTTTTTCTTCCCCTTTACCCTTACTGCTTCTTCCTTCCCTTCTATCCCCCATCCCTTTTCTTTCCCCTTTCCCCTCCTACTATCTATAGTGCAAGTTAGATTTATATACCTAACTGATTATGTTATTCCCTTCTTAAGCCAAATCTGATGACCGTAAGGTTCAAACAATGGTCGTCCCCCTCCCTTCTTTACTTCCGGTCTAATAGGTTTTTGTATATTTTCCTGTAGTGTAATTTACATTTGTGTGTCTCCTCCTTTCTCAGTACATTTTCTTAGCTCAGACTGATCCACTTACTTGGATCCATTTAACCCACTTGATTAAATATTTTTTTATCATTACATCAAAGTCAACTTATATCGACCCTCTTTATGTATACTCCTTTAACATGGTATAATAACAATACAGTTCTCAAGAGTCACAAGTGTCATCTTCCCTTGTAGGGATGTAAACATTTTGCCCTTATTAACAATATATTGTATCTTTCTGTCACATTTACCTTTTTATGTCTCTTTTGAATCTTGTACTTGAAGATCAAATTTTTTGTTGAGCTCTGGTCTTTTCATTAGGAAGGTTTGGAAGTCCCCTATTTCGTTGAATATCCATCTCCTTCCCTGGAAAATCACACTCATTTTCACTGGGTAGTTAATCCTCGGCTGCATTCCAAGCTCCTTTGCCTTATGGAATATCATGTCCCATGCCCTATGGTCTTTTAATGTAGAGGCTGCAAGGTTGTGTGTAATCCTGACTGTGTGTAATCCAATCATGTGGTTCCATGATATTTAAATTGTTTCTTTCTGGCTGCTTGCAGCAATTTCTCTTTTGTCTGGTAATTTTTGAATTTAGCTATTATATTCCTTGGTGTTTTTAATTTGGGATCTCTTTCAGGCGGGGAGTGGTGGATTCTTTCTAAGTTATTTTGCCTTCTGGTTCTAGGACTTCAGGACAGTTTTCCTTTATGATTTCCTGAAGGATATTGTCCAGGCTCTTTTTTTCATCATGATTTTCAGGTGGGCCTATAATTTTTAAATTGTCTTTCCTGGACCGATTTTCCAGGTCAGTTGTTTTACCCATGAGGTGTTTTATGTTTTCATCTAATTTTTCACTTTTCTTGTTTCTGTTTGACTGATTCTTGCTCTCTCATAGAGTCATTAGTTTCCATTTGTTCAATTCTAATTTGTAACGTATTGTTTTCTTCTGTTAGATTTTGTACTTTCTTCTCCAATTGGTCAATTGTATTTTTAAGGGATTTGTTTTCTTCAGTGTACTTTTTTTCCAGTTGGCCAATTGTGTGTTTTAGGGACTTGTTTTCTTCAGTGTACTTTTTTTCCAATTGGCCAATTATACTTTTAAAGGACTCCTCTACCTCTCTCATTTGACTTTTAAAGTCTTTCTTGAGTTCTTCTAAGAAGGCTTTTTGGGCTTCAGAGCAGTTCATATTCCCTTTTGATGTTGCAGATGTGGGTTTGATGACAGTGTTGTCCTCTTCAGAATTTCTGTCTTGTTCTTCACTCTTTTCATAATATAAGTCTATGGTAAGTTTCTTTTTACTCATGGTGTTTCTTTGTTCCCTGGCCTCCTGCTGGGGAGCAGAGGGCACTGACCCAAGCTTCTTGTGTTGGGAGCCTAGGTCTTGGTCACTGGCTTTGAGTGCTGGGGCCTCTTATGTTGGCAATCGGAAGCTGTAGGGTTCTGGCAGCTTATCTGGTGTTGGGCTAGAATCAGCAAGGCTGGGACTTTCAGGCAAATCTAGGTTGCCTGCTTTTCCTTTCCTTTAGCTTTGTTTAGCTCCTTTTAGATAAGTGCTGCCAGGTATTTATCTGCCTGGGGCCCCTTGCAGTGCTGCCTCCATTATTTCTGTTGAGGCACTGGGAGACTTCTTTGCTGTAGAATGCCGAGGCACCTGGTGGTTTTCTGAGCTGGTTTCCACTGGTTACCCCACCCTTACTGAGGCACTCTGAGGTACAGCTGTTGGTGTTTGCCTGCTCGACCACCTGGGCTTCAGGATCTCCTCCTGGTTGTCAGTTGGAGGCTGTAGGGCTCTTACAGCTTACCTGGTGTTGGGCTGGAATCAACAAGGCTAGAACTTTCAGGCACCTCTAGGTTGCTTTCTTCAGCTCCTTTCAGATGACTGCTGCCAGGTGCTTATCCACCTGGGGCCCTTTGTAGTGGTGCTTCCCTTAGTTTTGCTGAGGCACTGGGAGACCCATTTGCTGTAGAATGCCGAGGCACCAGAATCTCCTCCTGGTGTGCTAAAGTGGATCTTTCCACTAGCTGGCTGGGCGACTCCTGTTTCATACTGCTCCCGTTCCCCCAGGGTAAGAGGGGCCTTTCCCATTAATCCCTCTAGCTGCCTGGGTTACTGTACTGCTGTACCCATCTTTCTTCTGGTTCAGCTGTTCCAGGGTTTTTTCTGGGGTGATATTTTCTGGGTTTTCAGAGGTTGATAGGGGAGGGTGAAAGCAACTACCTTTTTACTCCACCATTTTGGCTCCTGGAAATGGAAGTCCCCCATAGGATGATTTTTTTTTTTTTTTTAGTGTCAAGAAAGTTTATTACAGAGAAAGTCCAGAGGATTAGACATTCCTGGTCAGAAGCAGGCTCCACCCCTCTTAGGGAGGGATGGGCCCATAGGATAATTTCTTACAAACTCAGGGCACAGAGTAATACCATCAATCAGAAAACTTTGGGTGATAGAAAGCTGTGAGGGTGGGACATAATTCAATTTACTTATTTAGGGAAAACTGAAATTTTGGAAAACTGGAAAGAATGGGACTGGTTATGTACACTGGAACCTGGTTTGGTTTTACCTCTAGGGAGGTTGGAGCATAGTAAATATTTAGTAATAACTGGAACTCAATATTTCTACAGCTCTTTTCCACTTAACAACCTTTATCTGCAATAATCCTTTGATGTAGGTTGCATTAAGCAGTATTATTATTCCTATTTTATAGATGAGGAAACAGGCTCAGAAGTATCATCATAGACTCATAGACTTTCCAAAGTGGATCTATATACCATCTAAGCTTGCTACGTCTTTTTGTCTCTGAACTGATTGCCCATGCCTCAACCCCTATGCCTGTAATGCTCCCCCTCCTAACTGCTCAATCTTAGAAACCCTCACGCTCTTTAAAACTCAGCCCAAATGCTTCTTCCTATAGGAGGACTTTACTGTTCCCTTCAAGCTGCTAATCCCTTCTCCTCTAAAATAGAAGTTCTTATCTTTTTTTTTCTGTGTATAATAGATTGGCTTGTCAATCTGGTAGAATTTAAGGACCCCTTCTCAGAATAATGTTTTTAAATGCATAAAATAAAATGCATAGGGTCACCAAAAAACCTCAATTATATTAGAATAGTTATCAAAATACTAAAAAAAGTTCATAGACCCCAAATAAGAACCCTGGTCCTAAGGCTACCTTCTATCTACTTTTTATTCATTTTGTAAATGTCAATTTATATATGTGGGGGTCTTCCCATTAGCATGTCAGCTACTTAAGGTCTGGGAGGATTTTTGTTCTTTCTTTTTGTAGTATAAGCTTTGGAGTAACTTTCTCAACTGTCACTGGCAGGTTGGGTCTCCAGACCTTGGCAGTTACTTTCTCCTGTAAGGTATTAGAGGGTGGTTGTGTATGTGTGTGTGTGTGTGTATGATTTTCTAGTACTATATAGCTCACTATCACCATGCCATCCCCTACATATACAACATAATTGTCTGTTGATGTCAATTAGCCAGTTAGACTAAATTAGCTTTTGGTTAGAGGTACTCACTAAGGTGAAATAGCAATAACAATTGTTATAAACTTCCTTTCTCCCCACCAAAATCTGGTATATTCTCCCACTAGTACACACAAAGTCTAAGGGAAAGTGGGCTTAAAATTAGAGAGTGCCTGAGGCAAAGGAGAAACTCACCACTCCAGGTTGCCGAAAGTACTTTTTTGATAGAAACCAATTTCCATCAATTTCTCGTTAGACATGGTATAGCTTTTCTGCTAGGGTTCTTGTAAAGTCCTGAAACTGTTTTTCCTCAGTACTTCTAGTCTGTCATTGGCTTCTACTCCAGACACTGTCACCTGTCCCCACTACTCTGGGGACACTGCTAGGATATTGATAAAAAGATCCCAATGCTCTAGCTTTTTGAAGTTCACAAGGTCCTTCTCTGGTTAAGGTAGGGGAGGAGTGAGGAGACCAAGGCTCAGATTATATCCTTCCCCTTCAGGAGATTCCTTCTTAAGCACTTGGCTGGAGCTTCTCTTCTTTCTCTAGGCTGCCAGACACTCAAAGTCTTGATTGAAAACTAGCTTGTTGGTTTTATAATAATCCCCACAGGACATGACCAAGGCTCTGAGCATTTTTACTGGCCAACCTCCATGCCTGGAATGCCTCTCTTCTCACCTCTCTGCCTCCAGGCTTCCCACAGTCCTCTTTCAAGTCTCAGCTATGGTCCCACCTTTTGTAAAAAGCACTTCCTCATCCCTCTTAATTCTAGTTCTTTTTCTCTGATGTTATCTCCAATTTATCCTGCTATATTTTATTTGTACATAAATGTGTACACATTATCTCCTCTACTAGACTATGACCTCCTAGAAAATCAAGATTGTTTTGCTTTTCTTTGCATACTCAACTGTTAGCATGATATCTGGTCCATAGTGGGCATTTAATAAATGCTAGTTGACCAACCCCTCTAAATATACATCCTGTGTAACATCATTTCATCTCATCCAGTGATTTTCAAGGATTTCCAAATTGTTTAAAGACTTCTCTCTCACACCTAGTCTAAAGCCTGGGATTCAATGGAAGTGTTTTCACTTTGTTGAGGTATCAGGGTGCATCATTGTGTTTTCTATTTTAGATGAAAGTTGGTGATTTGATTGATTGGTTCGATTGATTTACCACCTTCACATTTATATCCTCAGTGCCTGATATATATATATATATATATATATAT
>NW_020953958.1:503211-529602 GCF_900497805.2 Vombatus ursinus
ATATATATATATATATATATATATATCCCTTATAAATGCTTGTTGATAGATTGAAAATATGGAAAGGGAGTAGTGTACAATAAGAATAGAAAGTTGCAGCCAAGGTGAGGAAAATCTTGTCTTGTATGCCAAGAGGGTTGGAATATAAGAAATAGCCTTTGAAGGTTTTTGATTCATGTGTGTGACATAAATAGACCTGCATTTTAAAAAGATTGCTCTGAAAGAATGGAACAGGGAGTGAAATGACTAGCTGCAGGGGGATGTTTTAAGAGACTATTACAGTACTGATGAGGGAGGAGGTTAGAATGAAGTAGGCTGGTGGTACTAGGATTGGGAATGAAGAATTGGGAAAGGTGTCACCAAGACAGGATAGGCAGGACCTGACAGCCCATTAGATATAGGGGAAGGGAGAAAGAACAGGCAAACATTTTTTTCACAAGATTTTGAGTCCGGGCAATTTGGAAAATGGTGGTACCATCAATAGAAAAAGGAAGTTTGAGTCATAGGGAAGCATTCTGGAGATGACAATGAGTTCAATTTTGGACATTTTGAGGGATTATTGTGATGTCTGGGAAATTTCATGTGTGGATAGACATCTATCCTTGGTCAGGAACTTGGTTCATATCCTTAGGTAGTCATGTACTTAGAGAGTCACTCAGCCTTTTAGTGCTATAGGCAACTTTCTAAGAGTATAACTTGTAATGAAGGTGCACGTGTCTCTCTGTCTATCCATCTATCTCTGTATCATAGTGCAGAGATTTGGGCTTGTAGTTAAGAAATTTGGGATCTAGTCCTGCCTTAGGCTAGTTCTAGCTGTATGACTACGAACAAGTCATTTTATCTTCTCCGAGGCACAGTTTCTTCATCTACAAAATGAAAACTTGTACTACTCATCTCATGCAGTTGTTGCAAAGAATAAGCTATATCTATATAAATTGCTATTACAACTAATATATTCTAAGTATTTGGTATTGAATTATTGCCATAAACACTGAAGTAAATGAGCTATTATTTTAATATATTTTTATTTTATTTTTTCATTAAATATTTCCCAATTACATTTTAAAAATATTTAACATTCATTAAAAAAAAAAAGTGAGGTCCAAAGTCTCTCCTTCTCTCCTGCCCTTTCTTACCCCTCCAGAAGGTAAGCAATATGACATCAATTGTACATTTGAGTTCATGCAACACTTATTTCCATTTAAGGTATGCTTTAAATAAAAACAAAGGAAAAAGAAACTTAAAAAAAAACATGCTTCAGTCTGAACTTACTATTCATCAGTTCTCTCTCTGGAGGTGGATGCATTTTTCATCATGGGTCCCTTGGGATTGTTTTGGCTCATTGTCTTGATCAGAGTAGCTAAGTCTTTCACAGTTGATCATCTTACAATATTGCTGTTACCATGTATAATGTTCTCCTGGTTTTTCTCACTTTGTATCAGTTCG
The DNA here is from genome assembly GCF_900497805.2 of Vombatus ursinus. NCBI lineage: Eukaryota > Metazoa > Chordata > Mammalia > Diprotodontia > Vombatidae > Vombatus > Vombatus ursinus. The sequence goes on from NW_020953958.1 coordinate 504,658, forward strand.
TGTGTGTCTTCCCTGCTTTTTTCCTGAAAGCATTCTCTTCATCATTTCTCATAGCACAATAGTATTCCATTCCAATCATACATCAGAACTTGTTCAACCATTTTCTGATACTGGGTATCTTCTCAATTTCCAATTCTTTGCCACCACTAAAAGAGCTGCTATATTTTTGTACATATATGTCCTTTTCCCTTTTCTTTGATCTCTTAGTGATACAGACCTAGTATACAGGCTGGATTATAGCTCTTTGGCATAGTTCGAAATTGTTCTCCAGAATGGTTAGACCAGTAATATGAGCAATTATTATTCAGTCTAATGATTCTGTAGATTGTAGGTAATTGTTTTTTTTTCCATGTTGGAGCCTTACAAAACATTAGAGCTGGAAGGGATATTAGACATCATCTAATTCAGGGGTTCTAACCTTGTCTCTGGGAACTATTTTTTAAATTTGATGATGGCATTTTAATATAAGTGGTTTCCTTTCTAATCCTGTCCATTTTATGTTATGCATTTTAACACAGTTTTTTGAGATGGGGTCCATAGGATTCACTAGGCTGTCAAAAGGGGCTCATAACACAATAAAGGTTAAAAAATTCTAATCTAATTGAACTACTTTATTTTTTTTAAATGAAGAAACTGAGACTCAGAGTGGGAGAAGGGGCTTAGGCAAGATCAAAAGGCAAATTAATGACAGAGTACATGTCTTCTGACTTATGGTCCATAAATTTTTCCATTACCACACATTGGTTCTTTTGGAATGATGACTTTCTATTTCCCTATTACATTGTGTTTCAGGAGGAAAGGTATTAGAAAGACTTGGGGCAGAAAAAAGAGAATAAGTAGCTTTTATTTTTGTTCCTTTTTATTTTTCCTTCCCTTCCCACTGAAGGATTGGGGACAATGGACTCACATCACATCCCTTGTTTCTTTAGGCTGGGAAAGGAGGAAATTTCCTTTTCTCTCCAGCCTGAGGGGATTACAGTGATTTGAATCCTTAAGTAGAGAGAGTATGATAGAAAGCCAGGATGAAAGAGAAAGAAAATATATCTCCATCTTCTTAAGAAGAGTGATAGGGTTTGTGATGAAGATGAAGGGGACAGAGAGATATAGCCTTTGAAGAAAGTTTCTTTGCTAGCCAGCCACAGTATTCCCACTCTTGCTCTCTGGCGCCACCTACTGGAACTTTTCAGGATGCAGTCAATTCAATCTAATTCAGCCCCATTCAATTGACCATAGATAAACAAGTTGAAAGGATCTTAAAGGTCCAATCACCTCATTTTATAGATGAGGAAACAGAGGTCCAGAAGGGTTAGGTGAATTGCCTAACACAACATAGTTAGTAAGCATCAGAGGTGAAATTTGAATCTAAGTTATTGGACAGGGGCACTCTATCATGCAGCCTCCTTTAATCAACTAACCTTTAACTAAATTTAACAACTAACTAAGACTTTGATACATTCAGTTCAGGACACTATGCTGGATTAGAGGAATAAAAATATGGAAAAATGATGTAATTCCTGCCCACATAGAGCTTACAATTTAATGAAGGGGTGGTGAATACAGAATCACAGAATTTCAGAACAGCAAGGGAACTCAGAGGCCATCAAATCCAACCTATACCTAAATTCCCTCATCAATATCATCAACAAGTGGTCAGCCCACCTCTACTTGAAGACCTTCAGTGAAGCCTATTAGCTCCAAAGGCCGCAATTCTGACAACTCTAATATATCTCCCTTCTGGTTCTATACATTGCTACTTGGCTATGATATTAGTTGCTGTTAAAGCCATTTGAACCTAATAGACACTCATCTATGATACTATTGGGTAAAGAGGGAGAGATCATTTTGGGTGGTGTTGCAGGTGGAAACAAAAAGCAAGAGCCCATAGTATGTCTTGTGTGATATACATGGGATATATGGTAAGCATCAGATAAGTGCCAGTGGAAGGAGGGAGTATCTATTCTGTGCCAGGATCAATGCCACCCACTTTATTAATATTACCTCATTTGATCCTCGCAACAATCCTGGGAGACAGGTGCTATTATATTTTCCATTTTAAAGCTGGGGAAACTGAGGCAGTCAGAAGTTAAGTGACTTGCTAAGGTCACAGAGATATAAGTGTCTGAGTCTGGGTTTGAACTTAGGTCTTCCTGACTCCAGGCCCAGGACTCTACCCACATTAACCTTGAAATATGCTTTGGAGTCAGAAATCAAAGGGCTTATAGTGATGCCTATGGTGCTCGCCCCCTTACACACATACACACTTGGGATCACATATATAGATTGTTAACTCAGAATCTACAGAGAAAGGAAAATAAATTTCCAATATACAAAGATCTTAACAAGGGGATAAAGATCTTAATTAATAATATTGTTCCGTTAGTCAGTCATATCCAACTCTTGATGACCCTGTGTACCACAGCACTCCAATGCTATCCCCGGGGTTTTCTTGGCAAAGATATTGAAGTGGTTTGGCATTTCCTTCTCCAGTGAAACTCAGGTCTTTAAGACTTGAATTCAAATCTGGCTTCAGACATTCAGTAGCTGTGTGACTCTGGGCAAGTCACTTGACCTCTATTTGCCTTAATTCACTGAAAGAAGAAATGGCAAATCACTCCAGTATCTTCGCCAAGAAAACCCCATGGACAGCCTTGGCATGCTATGTTCCATGGGGTCACCAAGAGTTGGACAAGACTAAAAGAGTCAACAACAATAACAACAGTAACAACAACTTCCTGACCCCAGGCCTAGCACTCTAGCCATTGAGCTACCCAGCTGCCTCCAATTATTAATATAGCTAAGTATAAATGTGCATGTACAAGTGTAGTGCATGCTCCGAGATAACTATCCCAATTCCCACTTGAACTGTGGGAGAAGGGTCCCCAGAGCATGGCTTCTCTGTCTCCTCAGGGTTCTAGGGATAATCTCTGTCAGTGCTCTTTTCATGATCATGAGTGAATTATCACTTAGCCAGACTCGAGTAACTTTTAGGAAGGGATATTTACTAAAGTGTTGCAGTAAGAGAAATTGGTACAAAACATTTCTTCAGGAATCTGACATACCCTCACATCAGTGCATATAGAGTCTAGGGGAAAGTGAGCTAAGGCTTAGAGATGACGTGTGGCCAAAAAGCGTCATTCATACATACCTTTTGGAAGTTCTTTTCAATGGTATCCTCAAATGTGCCTTTTAGGTATGACATATTTTTCTGTTGGACACTTTGAAGGACTGTGAAGTTGTATCTAATCTTTCCTTAGCTCAGAATGTAGGCATAGCTATCAGCTGTTCCATTTTTGTTTTGATTTCAAAGCACTTCCTCATATTTCCAGCACCTCTTCCATTCTGTTCACTCTTTCAAATCTCGTTGATGAGTTTCTCAGCATTCACACCACATCTGCCAGTTTCAGTATCCTGGGATGTAGTTCATTTGGGTCTGAACTCATCAACTTGACCTCTGGAGTCTAGGTGACTTGAACTCATTGAAGATAACTTTGGCACTCTTACCATCCCCTCATTTATCTTGGGTTTCAACTCCCTGTTCGTGACTTTTGTTTTAACCTTCTCAGTCCAAACATTATTCTCTTTGGAAGAGAAACCTAAAATAAAATAAAAGCTGACTAGTTTTGCCTTCTCTCCATCACCCATTATCATCATTCCATCTATTATGAGTGAGCGACTTTCTGATCATCCTACCTCATAACATATCATCTACCTCTTTATATAGATGAATATTCATAAAGAGGCAGGTCATGGGGCAATGGAGAGAATGTTGGGTCTGGTGTCAGGAAGACGAGTTCATATCTGGTCTGTGTCACTTACTAACTGTGTGACCCAGGTCAAATCATTTAAAAACAAAACAAAACTAAAACTTCAGTCTGACTCAGTTTCCTCAACTAGAAAATGGGGATAATAATAGTACTTACTTCGCAGGGATGTTGTAAGGATCAAATGAAATAATAAGAAAAAAACACTTAGCACTGGCAATTAGTAGGTGCTGTATAAATGCTTATTCCCTTCCCTCCCCCCCCATTCAACAAATAAACTATAAACTTCTTTCTTTTGTCCTTAGCATTTATTGCCAGCCTCAGCTCATTCCAGGCATTCGCATGCCTGACACAATTTTGAAAGGATCATGCTCATCTTTTTGTGTTCATTCTCAGTTGGTGGCCCCTGTCCTATTTTAGGATAATAGAATTTTAGATTTAGAGCTAGAAGTGATCTTGGAGGTCAACGAGTACAATCCCACTTGTTTAGCAAACAAGAAGACTGAGGCTGAGACAGGGTAAGTGATTTGCTCTAGTTTGTGTGAGTCATCACTGTTAGAGTTGGGATTCCAACCAAGGCCATTTTTACTCCTAATTCAGCACTCTTGTCTATATTACTCTCTGAAAAGTACAAAACACACACACACACACACACAGCCTCTCTCTCTCACACACACACACTCAAAAAACAAAAACAGAAACAAACTAAATTGGTTATTTCATTTCCTGTCTCTTTACACAAGTTCTTTTTTATTTTCTCATCAGAATCATTTCTTCTGTGGAAAGAACATGGGGAAAAGAGTTAAGAAGAGAGGAGTTTGAAGCCTGATGTTGCTTCCCAACGGCCGTAAGTCATTCCATTTCTGGGCTTCATATCTCCCATCTGAAACATGATGCAGAGGAATAATTGATCTCTAAGGTCCTTTCCATCTCCAAACCCATGGTTCTCTAATCCTATGACATGTATGCACAGAAATAAGCATGTTCTTATGATGAATGCGATAAGGACAAAAGAAAGATCTAAATGAACTGGTCTCAGAAAATTGGAGGAGGAAGAGATCGCTTTACAGTGCTAGGCCTTGAAGGAAGGGAAGGATAACCATAGGTAGAGATGAAGATAGGTTTGAGCTCTATGTTTGGGAATTCTAGGGCTTACATTTGTATAGAAGTTTGTGGTTACTCATAAGAACTTATCAGAAGGACGTTGGGGACCATTTAGTTCAACATTTTATATTTGGGGATTTTGAGGCCCAGAGATATTCAGTGATTTGCCCAAAGTTACACTAGTTATAAAGAGCGGTGTTAGGATTCAAGCTTATTCATTGATCCATTGAACAAATATTGCTATGTGCCAAGCACTTCCTCTGGTCTCATGCTTTTCTTTACTCTTTGCAATATGGCTGCCTTCATCTGAACACTCTCGGTTGTCATTCTACCTCTCCCTCCACCTTGTAAATCCCACTTTCTTCTTGATCTTTGCCATGACCTCTGACCCCTCCACTCCTCAGTTCTTTCCCAGGCTTTGGCCTCTGCCCTGGATGTATTTGTTTCCTTTTGCCGTCTTCACCATTTGGTGAACCCATCCAGTTTTGCACATCGTCCTCTTCTCTTGAGTCCCTTGTCCTTTTATCTTGTTGAAGATCTTGCCTTTCCAAACCCAAGCCTTGGATTAACATCACCATCTATTGCCTTCTTTCCTAGGCACACGCTGTTGAACAATGTTGGAGAAAATCATGGAACCATGCTGGCTGGGTCCACTATGAGTTTAAGCTATGTGATCTCATTTGTCCTCAAAGAGGTAAGGCAGTATTTTTATACCTTCCTAACTGATTCATTGCCCCACTCACCACAGTAGCTTTTCTAAACATCTTCACCCTCCTTAAATACCCCGATACCTCCCTGTTTCATTACCCTCTCAGCTGAGAAACTTACCTCATATATTTCACTGAAAAAAAAAATCAGGCCATTCTCAAGAAAGTTTCATCTTCTCCTTTCCTCCTAATCTCACATCACTCAGATCCCTTCCTCCCCTTTTTCCTCCTTTAGCTCTGTTTCACATGAGGAGGTGACCCCTCTCCTTGCTAAAACATACCCCTCTACATGTGTGAACCATCCCATTCCATCCCATCTTCTCCAATGGATTGCTCCCTCCATCATCCCTCAATTGTTCTCTGTCTGCTGGATACTTCCCCACTGTCTACAAACATGCATATCCTTGTCTCCCCCATTATTTGATCCATCCATCCCTGATGGCTATTGTCTTACATCTCTCCTCCCTTACACGGTTAAATTTCTTGGCTAGGCCATCTATAACAGGTGCCTTCACTTCCTTTTTTCTCCATTCTCTTCTTAACTCTTTGCAGTCTGGCATCCAGCCTCATAAATCAAAAAGGGTGAACTGCAGCAAAGCTTTCTATTTAATGAGTGAATACCTATTAGGCTCAGAGGAACCTTGAGCCTGGGAGGGGGTCATATTCCATTAACACTTCTCCCTCTAGTTCCTTCTCTTTTTAAATTAGTTTAAATGCAAATGTCACACTGTGCTCTGTAAGGGAGTCCAGAGATCCTGGCTCCTTTCCCATATCTGGCAGGGTCAATGAGAAGAATTCATTTTCAGAAAGAAATGTCCTGACATGCTCAGCGTGTTTTCTTTACAAGAAAGAAAAAAAACAAAAACATCCAAAATACCCTGTGCAAGGTTAATTAGTATATAAACACTCAGTTTTATTTTTTATTGAGTATGACTGAGAAAATAAATGATTTTTAAGAACACCAAGTTATGGGGCTTTAATTGAAAATAGTCCCAGATATTACTCTTCAGCAGCTTGAAGGTGGGAGCAATTGATTATGTGAGTCCATAAACACAAATGTGAAAACAGGCCTGATACACTGGAAAGAGCACTAGATTTTGAGTTAGGCTTCAAATCCTGCTTTTGTCATTACTAATAATGTGACTTTGACTTAGTAACTTAACTTTCTGGGCCTCAGTTTCCCCATCTGTCTAAAAAGGGAGTTAAGCTTATGGCCTCCAAAGTCCCTTTTAGTTCTTGATCATGTTCCTGGGAGCTCCTTATACAAATAGCCATAGGCCAGACCAGTTAGTTCCAGAGAAGAAACCTCTTCCCATGAGTGTTCCTTGACTACTTCAGCCCACTCTGATTTTATTCCTTGTATGAACTTTGGTAACACTTACTTGAAAAACACCTAGGTATTAATTCTGGTATTGGCTCTATCATTGATTGACTATGACCATAGTCAGGTTACTTTCCATTCTGGGCACTTAGTCTCTGGCCTTACCCAAATCCTCTGTAAAATGAGGTCATTAGAATAGATGTCCTCTCAGGTCTCCACCTCTTCTAAAGTTTTATGACTTAACTGGAGGTCTTTTATTTAGTGCCTGTGGTGTGTAGAACATTGTGCTAGCCCAATGGGAAAGTACAAAGTTTAGATAAAACATTGTCCCTACCCTCATGGAGCTTATGGTTTAATGGAAGTGAAGTATACACAAGTAAAAATAATAATAATAATACATAGTATCACGTAGTCAGTACTTTGGAGAGGTGCAAAACAAATTGTTGTATGAGGTTCGAAAGGGGCAGGTCTTCAGTTTTAGGTGGGAAAGAGTCACACAGTGGAAAAAGCTAGATTGTCAAGTTCATTTCCCTTGAGTTTCTACCAGCAGAGATATCTTCCCTAAAGGTATCCAGTTGAGGATTTTCCATGGAAGTGCCACCAAGGACAGAGGCATTGTTGAAGCCAATGGTCTGCTTTCAAGCCCTTAATCCCAACTTGGTATGTATGTCAAGCCTAGATTTCGATTGAATCTCTTCTCCCTTGCCTACCTAGGAAGAACAGAAGGCATTTTTTAAAAAAATACATTTGAAGAATGCAAAGGAACTCCACACACATCTGTGATCTCATCTGATTCTCACAACAATGAAAAATAGGGAGTATAAGTCTTACTAAAGTTTTAGAGATAAAAAGGATCTTAGGAAATATCTAGTCCATCTTTCACTCCTCCCATTTTACAGATGCAGAAGATGAGACTTAGAGAGGAGCATACTGGAATCATAGGATGTGAATTTCTGAAAAAGATCTGGTACAGTGGAGAGATCATTGTCTCTGAACTCAGAGGATGTGGATTCAAATCATACCTCTATCATTTTGCTAGCTCTATGATTTCAGGATAGTAACTTGATACCCTGCTCTTTATCTCTATACAGTAATCAGGAGATTAGAGTTGGTGGCCCTGAAAGTCCCTTCCAGCTCTTGAATTATAATCCTGTGACATTAGTATGCATATAGTCAGAGACCTTTATTTTACTGATAAGAAAACTGAAGTCCAGATCACTTAGATAACTTGCCCCAAGTTATGCTAGTTTTAGGTAGCTGACCCAAGATTTTACCTCTTGTTCTCTTACTTCAAATCAGTGTTCCTTCCCCTATGCCACAAGCATTTCCCTGATCACGCTGTACTTTGGATGGGTATCATCCACATTCTCTACCATGGATTGTTCTGATGCCTGAAACCATAGATGAAGTCACTTGGAGACCCAGCAAGTTGAGACAAGGAACATAGGAGGAGCAAGTTGGTTGTGAAAGGAATGGTGAAAGAAAGGAATGAGTTACTGAAAAAAAAGTTTATAGATTTTAGGAAGTATAAATCATTGGCAATAAAAAATGTTGTAGATCATTCCTTTATCAAGTTATACAGAAAACATTTATTTTCTACTGGGTGTGGAGAACTGCCTTAAGAACTTGGGGATATATGAAATAAGATGAGGTGTCTGTCCTCATGGATTTGGAGTCAAGAAATAGGAGCTTGATATCCAGCTCTGCTACTTATCAGCTGTTGACCTTGAGTAAATCATTCCACCAAAGGTATACTGGTAAATGGTTAACAACTGCCTCTCCAAATACATACCCATCACACACACACACACACACACACACACACACACACACACACGACACACTTTTGAAGTTTAATCTACATTATTAATATTTTTCCCCATCATTTTATTAAGTCTAAAGGATCAACAAGATAAATCGAGCCCTGATTTGTAGTGTTTGCTGTTTTCTGAGGTAAAAATGCTCATAGAGAAACATTTAACAATCACTTGACTCAAGCATGCCCCTGAGACTTGACCACCCTGTGGCTTAGCTGCCTCTTATTAAATGCAAGGGGAGTTCAGGGGCCAGGTTGGAGTAGATTATCCCTTAGGTTTCTTTCAGCTTTCATCCTATGATTGTCTGAAATCTAGTTTCAAAATCTATAAAATTGAAACTTTATTTATATTTCCTCTCACACAAAAGTATTTTGAGGATCAAATGGGATAGTCTAGCAGACCCATAAAAGTTTCTCCCAACCATCATTGTTAGCAGTTGGGAAACACTGATTGCGTCCTCTGTTAGCGAGGGAAAATGTCCTATTTATCTTTGTGTCTCACTGAGTACCTTATAAGAATAGCTCAACTATAATTATAAAGAATTATTTAACTATAAGAATCATATAATAATAATTATTTATTATAAAGAATTATAAAAATATAAAGAACAGAATAACGAAAGGACACAGCATCATAGACATGATGGGACTTCAGAGTTCATCTAGTCTAAAATTCCCATTTTGCTGATGAGGAAAGTGAAGCCCTGAGACATTAAGTGCCTTACCCAAGATTATTAAGGGAGTAATTAGCAGAGCTAAGATTCAAACTGGAGATCTCTGACTAAATCCAGAACTCTTTCCTCTGTCTTACACTGCCTCCTAGAGTCAGAAGACCTGGGTTTGAAGCCTAGCTCTACTAATTTACTCCTTGTGTGATATTAGACAATTTGCTTAATTAATGTCTCTGAGCCTCACTTTCCTCATCTGAAAAATGGGGTTGTTGGACTAGAAATACTCTGAAGACTGGTCCACATCTGTGATCCTGTGTTTTTTCCATTATTCTAGTCTGTTTCTATTTACGCCTATCCTTATTAGACGCTTGGCAAGGTACGAAGATAAATAACTTTGTTCCCTGTACTTACAGAGTATACAATCAGTGTTTTGCAATAGCTGTGTGACCCCTGTCAATCCAGGCAACCTATCATGCCTCAGTATCCTCACCTATGAAATAGAGATAATGCTACTTGCTGTAACAACATCAATTTTTGTGAGGAAAGCACTTTGTAAGCCTGATAGTGTTATATAAAATGGAGTAAAGCTTTACAAAATGTTTTTCTCACAGCAATCTTGTACAAGCGTGATTATCTCCATAGGTATCACTAGGAATATTTTTCATCTGGGACAAAAACAGTTGGGGGGAGGGGAACGAGGCAGCAAATGCTTTGCAGAAGATAGTTGCAGGGGAGGGGGGGACTTGGAGAAAGATGACAATGAAGAGGATAGTCTAAATGGTGGTGGAGGGAGAAGCTGACTCTTCTTCCTCCTCCCTCAACTTCCTCCAAACCATATCCCTTCCCTTCTCTTCCAGACTGTCTCAGGGAGGGGTCAGTGGAAGACTCCTACAAGTAGGGGACAATAGTCACTGAACCACAATAGGCAAGGAACACTCACCTCCCATGCTAAACACTATGAGAAAGTCATCTTCCAAATGTTAATTCCTGGAATAAAGCTTCTGCCTTCCTTCTCTAGTTGTGGCTATCATTCCCATTTCACAGATTAGAAAACTGGGGCTCAGAGAGGTGAATTGATTTATCCACAGTCATACAACTAATGAATGTCAGAGCTACAGCTTGGAATTATGGTTGGGTTTTTTAAAAAATTTTTTCAAGTCCCATGCTCTCTTTATGAAACACAGCATTTAGGACAGTGAGTTGCACCTAATAAGTACTTCAATAGCCATCGCATAGTAAATGTTCAATCATTATGGCTGTCCCTGAACAAAATTTTGAAGGAGACAAAGTGTACCTTCAGGGACCCTTCCTCCCATTGATTCTTCTCTCCCCCTCATACATCACCTCTCTCTCTCTCTCTCTCTCTCTCTCTCTCTCTCTCTCTCTCTCTCCATAAATATATATATATATATATATATATATCGCCAATTCTATGTCATCATCATCATCATCATCATCTCTCTGTCTGTTTCTCTCTATCTCTCTCTCTCACTCACTCTTTCCCTCTGCTTTTTTGTGACCAAACATTCAAATCTTCTATGTGCCAGAGGCAGGAATCCAACCCCATGGGGAGGGTTCAGATGGGTGGATAACTTACGTAAACTATGAAATAAAAGCAGGCCTCCCAGCAAGGATTGTTTTCTTTTCTTTTCCCACTGTTGGTCATAAGGGCCCCCTTAGGAAGGAGTAAGTTTCATGAGAAGTCATATGTAGATTGAGAACCTCTGGTATTAGGCTTCTGAAAGATTTCACCAGAGAGACAGAAAGTCTGTTGCCTCTGAGCCTGAATGGGGTAAGGGGATGATGGGGTTTGGGGCTAGAGGAAGGACATTTTTGGAACTAGAAGTGAAACTCAAGAGTCCAGCTACACATGAGACAGAACTATGGTGATTCAGTTCTCATTAACCCTGCATGTGCTGTGATGCTTAAAGACTGTGTAGTATTAAGAAAACTGGGCTGAAGTGGGAGATGGGTGAGCTCTAGTTTTGCCATTTATGAGCTAAGTGACTTTGGAGAAAGTTATTTCACCACACTGGGTCTCAGTTTCCTAATCTGTTAAACTAAGTTGTTGGAGCAGCTAGCCCCTAAGGCCTATTTATTCCTTTAACAACTTACCTTCTAAATCCTATTCTAATGCTAACATTCTATGGGATCATAGAATCATAGATTTAGAGCTGAAAATCAACCTCCTCGTTTTACAGATGAAGAAACTGAGGTCCCAAGAAGTTAAATGACTTGTCCAAAGTTACACAGCTACTAAATGACAGAGGGTGAATTTTAACCCATGTCCTCTAACCTCTGACCATCACTCTTTCTACTGTGTCACCCTCTCTTTTTTTGTTCTATGGTCTATGTTAGGTACATAACATAGTGCAATAGAAAGAAAAATTAACTTAGAACTTGAAGCCGTAGGATCTGAGTTCAAACCCCGGCTCTGACCCTGGCTCTCAGTGTGACCATGGGCAAACCTCTCTGGGCCTCAGTTTCCTCATCTGTTAAATAAGAGTGCTGGACTGTATGGCCTCTTCGGTCCCTTCCGGTTTTGGTTCTATGGTCATAATTCTAAGGGCATTTCCCATGTTGACACTCTAGGTTCTAAGACTGTTTCTCAGCTCTGTCATTCAATATCCTATGAAAGACAACCTGGAGTGATGAACTTAGGATCAGGAACATTTGGGTTTGAATTCTACCTCTGACAAATTATAAGCTGTGTCTCTATGGGCATTTCATTTAGTTTCTCTGAATCTCAATTTCTTCATCTGTAAAATGGAAATGAAAGAGTTTCTTTCACAGGATAGGCTCAAATGAATTAATACATATAAATGGCTTTGCAAACATCAAAACACTACACAAATATATTACTTCATCATGTTTTAAATCTATTTTATATTTTAAAATACTTACATGTTTTATATTTCCCTTCTAGCCCTAAAATTCTATGTCCTATGTTCTAAAGCCCTTTCTAGCTCAAATATTTTGTGTTTTAAAGTCCCTTACTGTTTTAACATTCCATTACATTTATAATGAGTTCAAATCTGGCCTCACATATTTATGAGCTGTGTGACCATGGGCAAGTCACTTCAACCTTCCTCACTGCCTCAGTTTCTTCATCTATAAAATGGACTGGAGAAGGAAATAACAAACCACTCCAGTACCTTCACCAAGAAAACCCCAAATGGGGTCATGAAGAGTCATACATGACTGAAAAATGACTGAACAACAACAAATTGCTGTTCAGTCCTGGAAACCACTTTATTTCTACTACTGGTCAATATCTTCAACGACAACAACAGAAATAGCAACAGCAACAAAAAATAGCAACAACAGTGACAATAGTGATAATGAAAATGATAATGACAGCGACAACAGCTTTCATTTTTATAGAACTTTATAATGGCAAAGCTTTTAATAAAATATATGATCTTCTCCAGAACCTTGTGGGTAGAGAGTGTGACTAATAATGCCCCCACTTGACAGATGAGAAAACTGATAAAAATTAAATGATTTGCCCAATATCATGTAAATCTTTTGGCAGTAAATCTGTGCTATATCCACTACAAGATATGTTTTAATCACAAGTCATTTGTGCACGTTCTGCCTGATTAATTTTCACGATAGCAATTTCCATTTCTTTGGCCTTGATAAAGACAAGTGATAACTTAAAAATGGATTGGCCTGCCAAATGGCCAATCTATTCCAAGCATTAACAGGACCTGTGAAAATTCTGAATTCACTGTTAGATGTCCATTTGATAATTCAATCCATTGTTCAACGCGGAGTGCCAAAAGACCTGTTATAATGGTCAAACTGATTAATTGTGTTATATTGTACACAGTAGGAGCATAATAAATATATAAGTCATTGAAGGCACAACTATCCAAGTACCTGACCTTACTGATTTATTGATGAAGTCCAGGAGCTGACGTTCCCATTACTACCCTAGCAGATATACTCTGGCAGATTGTATACAGATCCTGAAGGTGATTTAGGGAATTAAAAAAAAAACTCTCTAAGCTTCTCAGAGAGTTGGCAACCTCTGGGCCTTGTTCTAATTGTCTTAAAATGTTATATAAATATTAGTTACTTAAATTCATTTAACAGATTGTGACCTATAACAATATAAAGAAAGGGGGAGGGGATGATACTGTTTTTTTTTAAAGAACAATACAAGGGCTAGACGTTCACAGCTCCTCCCAGACCAGGCAGGCCCCAAAACCTTTAGTCTATAGGCTAAAGAGGAAAATACATTCACTTAAAGAACACAGTTTAGGTATTTAGATTCAAATCTCTGGTTCACACTGTTGAGCAGAGTGAGGCAAACATTGGCCATTTAGATACAATACTGGCTATGTGGAAACTCTAGCTCCTCACTGACTCCCAACAAAGTCCCTCTTCTTTTCCCACACAGCCCACATTCTTATTCCCCAAGGGGCTCTGGGTCTGATCCTACTTTACATTAGCAAGTGTAGGAGATATGGATCTTCCAAACATGATGGGCCATGGGCAATTACCAAGAGAAAAATCTATCTTAGTTCTCAGGTGCCATTATTCCATGTACTTCCTTTGATCTTGTTTCTTCTTCTAAAACTTGTACACTAACCATGTCCTGTATCACTTCCTCCTGGAGATTGCCACATCCTAAGTAATATCCCTCATATTCATTGTGTGGCCCCTCATTCTCCAACCTCCAGTATCCTCTTTTTTTGGGTACAGCTACATAAGCTCAGGCCCAACTATGATTCATTAAGGAAGAGGAGGTCACAGGGTGAAGAAGAATAGGAGAGGAGGTTGTCTTTGTTGATATAAATGTAATGGAATGTTAAAACAGTAAGGGACTTTAAAACACAAAATATTTGAGCTAGAAAGGGCTTTAGAACATAGGACATAGAATTTTAGGGCTAGAAGGGAAATATAAAACATGTAAGTATTTTAAAATATAAAATAGATTTAAAACATGATGAAGTAATATATTTGTGTAGTGTTTTGATGTTTGCAAAGCCATTTATATGTATTAATTCATTTGATGTTTTTATAGAACTTTATAATGGCAAAGCTTTTAATAAAATATATGATCTTCTCCAGAACCTTGTGGGTAGAGAGTGTGACTAATAATGCCCCCACTTGACAGATGAGAAAACTGATAAAAATTAAATGATTTGCCCAATATCATGTAAATCTTTTGGCAGGGATCTATCTACTATACCACCTAGGTGTCCCACTTTTTAAATTGACACCCCGTATAGACCTCATTGAGTACATGCAGCCCACATTCACCTATTCCAATGTAAAGCATCAGTCAAGAAACCACTGACTGCCATGCCTGCCTGAGATAAAGCTGCTCCAATTTGCTGATGTTTGCGAACCCTTGGCAAAGATAGTTGATACCTTATGCTTTGTTCTACAAATTTAAGATTCAGCAGAACCTCTTAACTCAGCTGTCTTGTGCCATATCTCCTCTGGGGGTAGAAAGATAAAAATAAAATTTTGGTTGCTGGCTGTAAACATAAATGCCATGTCGTCTCATTTTCTTTGTATCAATTGCTGTCAAAATGGGTGAACCACTGTCAGCAATATGTGAAAGAAAGATTAAGAAAAAAATAGAAAGATTAAGGAGCAAAGGAGAAGGGTGCCTTTGGACTAGAGAAGAACAAATGTTCTTCCAACTGAAAAAAAAAAGACGATGAAGGAATTGACTATTGGTCAGTTAGCTTTGATTTGATTCCTAACAATATTTTAGAACATATTGTTATAATGATGTTTTGTGAGCACTTAGAAAGGGAAGCAATTGTCACTGATGTCAGCATGGTGTCATCTCGGTGATTAGTGGGTTAACATCAGCTTAAGAGGGTAGTACTTCAAGGATCTGTCCTTGGTCCTGTGCTGCTTAACTTTCTTATTGGTGGCTTGGATTAAGTGGTTATTATGTTTCCCCATGATATACAACTGGACGTATAACTGACCCACTTGGAAATAGCTTTAGGATGCAAAAAGTTATTGAGAAACCAGCCAGAAGTTCTTAATCTGGGGTCTATGGACCCTTTAGAGTCCATGAACTTGTATGAGAAGAAATTACATATTTATTTCAATGTTATTTTGCATTTTCTTTTATGTATTAAAATGCTCTGAGAAGGACCCCATAGGCTATCAATGGAGTCCATGAAACACAAAAAGATTAATATTCTCTGAGCTAGACATTGGGATAGATCTAGCAGGATAAAACTTAATAGGGACAAGTGTAACAACAATAACAACAACAGTACCTAATTCCCAGGCTTGGTTTAAGGATAAAATGAGTTAATATTTGGAAAGAGCTTTGTAATCCTTAAAGTGCTATATTAACTCCCGGTATTATTGAGAAGTCTTGCACTTAGATTTTGAAAATATATCAATACCACAAATATAAAATGGGGGGAGCCTGACTAGATGTAAGTTCATCTGATATAGATTTAGGGATTTTCATGGACTGCAGTTTTGAGATGAGCCAACAGCACAACATGCAGCCCCCCGATACAAAACAAAATAACAAATGCAATCTTATGCTGAATTAAGAGGAATAGAGTCTAGGTTGAAGGATGTGATAATTATGTGGTAGTCTGCCTTGATCAGATCACATCTGGAACATTATGTTCAGTTCTGGCTGCTACATCTTAAGAAGGGCATGTACAAGCTCTGGAGAGCATCAAAGGAAGTGAAGACAACCAGAATCCCAAAGAGCTTTGAGATCATGTTGTGTGATGGCCCATTGAAGAACCTGGAGACATCCATGTCAAGAGAGGGGAAGACTTAAGAGGAACTTGAGAGCTGGCTTCAAGAATTGAAGGGCTGTCATGTGGTATAAGGATTTGATTTGTTCTTTTTGGTCCCAGAGAGCACATCTGGGAACAATGTATGGACATCTCAGAGAAGAAAATTTAGTTGTAAGGAAAACCTTCCTAATAATTTGAGTGATCTAAGAGTGGAATGGGCTGCCTTAGAGGCAGTGGGCTCCCTTTCACTTAGATTTCTTCTATCAAAGGCTAGTTGGATAACCTTTTGTAAGAACATTGAGGGGGATGGGGTCTTCTTTTATTTTTAGGTATGGTTTTAGATGTTCTCCAAGAGCCTTCCTAGCTTTGAGATTCTGTGATTCTATAATTTTGTTCCTAGAGACAGATGTAGAAGTAACTTTTTGTTGTTCAGTCACTTTTTCACTCATGTCTTACCCCATTTGGGGTTTTCTTGGCAAAGATATTGGAATGGTTTTCTATTTCCTTCTCCAGTTCATTTTACAGATGAGGAGCTGCTGTGGCAAACAGGATTAAGTGATTTGCTCAACTTTTGAACTCAGGAAGATGTGTCTTCCAGACTGCAGGCCTAGCACTCTAACCACTGCACCACCTAGCTGCCCCAGAAGACACTACAGAGAGGCAGATTTTGGCTTAATATATGAAGGAAAGACTCTAAACAATTAGAGCTGACAAGAAGAGAGTGGGCCATCTTGAGAGAAAGTGGGTTTCTGGAAATTTTGATTGAAAATCGCATGACAATTTTGTTGGGCTTGTTGTAATGGGGATTCTTGTTTAGGTCTGGGTGTGACCAGGTGACCTTTGCATTCCTTTACAATTCTGAAACCCTGAGATTCTGAGACCACATCCTCAGAACCCACTTGAGATTTCTACTTCCTTCTTCACAGTGGATATAACAATAATGACGGCTCATATCCATATGATACTTCACAGAACACTTGCCTCAGGACCACCATATTAAATACAACAAGTATTATTGCACTCGTTTTGTAGATAAAGAAACTGAGTCTTCAGAGAAGGGAGGTGAGTTGCCCAAGGACACATAAGTAGAAAGCGGCAGAGTTGGGCCTCATATCCAGATCAACTGAGTCTAAAACAATTTCTCATTTCATCCAATCAGTTGGTAAGTCTTATAATTTCTGCTACCATCATATCTCAGACCTGGACCCTTATCTCCACTCACACTCCATGATCATCCTAATTCAGGCCCTTATCAGAATTGCAATAGCCTCCTATTTGGTTTTCTTATAGCCAACCTCTTCCCTCTTCAATCTGTCTTCTACGAGATTCTACAAGCTGACAAATTGATATTCCTAAAGTAGAGGACCAACTGTCTTGTTGCCCTCCTCTAGAAGCTTCAGTGACTCCCTATTAGCCATTGGATAATATATACATTCCTTTGTTTGACATTTAAAGCTCATCAGAGTTTGGCTCCAGGGTATCTTTCCAGGATGATTCTGCATCACTCCCCTGCATTCATATCAGGCTGGTCAACTTGATGCTCCCTGCATACGATATTACGTCTTCTACCTGTGCCCTTGTTTGCAGTTCTGCTGCAGACAACACTTCATTTCCCGCCTCTGTGCATTTGCCCTGGCTGTACTTCGAGGCTGAAATGCTCTCCTGTCCCATTTCCAGTTCTTAGAAGCCTTTGTTTTCTTCAAGACTCATATCAAATACAACCTTCTGCAGGAGGCCTTTCCTGCTAGTGCTTTCTTCTTTAGGATTATCTTTAGCATACTGGCTGGCACATGATAGGCAGTTTAAAAATATTTGGTTGTTGAGTCATTTCAGTCATGTCCAGCTCTCTTTGACCCCATTTGTTTTGTTTTTTTGTTTTTTTGTTTTTGTTTTGTTTTGTTTTTTGGCAAAGATACTGGAGTGATTTGCCATTTCCTTCCTCAGCTCATTTGCAGATGAAGAACTAAGACAAACAGCATTAAGTAACTTGCCCAGGGTCACAGAGCTAGTAAGTGTCTGAGGCCTCATTTGAACTCAGTTCCTCTCGCCTCCAGGGACAGCACTCTGTCTACTGTGCACCTAGCTAATTGATTATTCTGTAAGTATCTTGTAAGTGCCTATTTAGTTGCATTTATCTTGCCATTAGAATGTAAGCTTCTTGAGGGCAGGAATTATTTTTGCCTTTTCTTTCTATAGGGATAGTACTTTTTTACAATGCTTGCCACAGTGTCTGGGATATAGTAGGTGGTTTAATAAATGCTTATTGATTGAATGACTGAGTGACTGTAATGTTTTCTGTCTTTCTTCTACCTTTTGGGACCATTAGCTCTCTTTCAGGCTCAGCTCTGGCGACTACATCTACAAGACACATTTCCTCATTTCATTTTCCCAGTTAATACTGACCTACCTCCAAATCATTTTGTATTTATATTTTATATATTTTAAAATTAATTGTCCTTGTACATGTCATTACACCACCTCTTCCAGTAGAAGTTCCTTCCTTCCTTCCTTTCTTCCTTCCTTCTCTCCTCTCCTTCTTTCCTTCCTTTCTTCCTTTTTTCTCTCTCTTTTTTTACCTTCCTTCCTCTTCTTCCTCCTCTCCTCCTCCTCCTCCTCCTCCTCTCCAGTATCTTATGGTAAGTACTTAATAAATGCTTGTTGAATTCAATAGAACTATAACACAATGTCTCTCATAAAGAAGTTTTGTGACTCTAAGTAATTTCCCTTCAGTGGGACTCAGTTTCCTCATCTAAAAAATGAGGTGGGTAGATTAGTGATGACATACAAGTTCTCTTCTTGTTCCCTCTCTCTCTCTCCCTCTGTTTATGTGTGTATATGTGTACATACAAACATACCACAATGCACATATGAATATTACATATGTATGTATAAATATATAAACACATAAATATATAAATATATACATATATTTAAAAGTTCTCATTTAGAGTTCAGTGGAAGGTTTCTGCAACTGCCATCCTACTCTAAGTGACTAAGGACACATTGGGCATCTTTACAAGTCACTTCAGTATTCCCATACATGCTCTATCCACTTCTCTGGTGTCTCTCCATAGGGAAGAGAGAAGGAACTTTCATGCTAATGATGATAAAAATAAACCCTTATGTCCCTCAGTATTCTACTGAGGAAGAATTTTGTGGAGAGGTTTGGATTGGAAGTGATTGATTGATTCAGTCTCTTGAATCTGTTTTGAAAGATAGAAATGCATCAACGCCCAAGTATCACTCAGTTTTGGAGGGCACTGGCTTTTCCCAGGAAGTGTTGGCAGACACCTTCCTTTGTCAAGAGAAATTCTTTAGATGTCTTTCCTAATCACCTACCTCCTTTCTCAGAGCCTATCACCAGCTTGGGACCTTTACAATCACAAAAGCTAAATTCTATAGTCATGCCATGGAGAAGTTCCAAGGGCTTAGAGAGGAAGCTACGTTGGGTTGAAAATGACCTTGTGCAGCCAGATGTAATCACTTTCCCCCTGAATCAGTGAGGTTGATGCTATTATCAACCAGTTCCAGGATTTCAGGGTACTGCTGATACCAATGATTTTCTCTGAGAAATGACTGCCAAATGAATACCATATCTGCACAGAGATAGTTCATGCAAAGAAAGGAGCCCAACGAACTTCATCTTTGCAATGGTTGTTTCCTTCAAATCTGACATTTTGTGTGAGCATGTTCATTTTCCTTTGTGTAATCAACTTAGACACTGATTCAAGGGAATTACTACTTGTGTTCTGTGTCCTTAGGGTCCACAGGTAAGCTTCTGCTGGTCTGTATCTGAGTGATATGAAGGATCTGGGAGACTGGTCCTCAGAGGTATCTGCTGCTGGGAACTGGCCTCAGAGTGATCTGATGAGTCATAACTGAGGGCTTGTTTGTAAGCCTGGCCCCATCAAGCCAGGATTAGGGATAGACAAGTCAGCTATTTTCCCAGGGCCTAAGACAAAATGATAGACTACAAATAAGTGCACTTTAAAATATGGCTTTAAAATGTATACATATTTCATCCCTTGCATGGTGTCTGGGGGGTGATTTTGTGAAAAGTTGATCATTAAGTGTATAAGTTAGGTGTTACAATGAATGAATAAATCAGTCAATCAAAACATATGTATTAAGAAACAAACATGATGCTAGTCACTGGGCAAATAACTGCAAAAGTGAAACAGTCTCATCTCTTAAGGAATTTAAATTCTATAAGGAGACACAACTTGTATGCATACACATATACACAAAAGAAGTATATATAATATGCATACATTCATCTCCTGGCCGCAATCCGCTCTGGATTTTCTCTACCATTTTCATTCTCTCTACCCCTGTCCCCCACCTCTTCAGCTTCCTTTCTATATGTTGTCTTCCCCATTAGAATGTAAGCTCCTTGAAGGCAGTAATTCTTTTGGCTTATATTTGTACTCCAAGTGCTTAGTACAGAGCCTGGCACATCATAAATGCTTAATAAAATGCTTGTTGACACGTAAGGAGTTTTTTTTTTTTTTTTGTGGAAAGGAAGTGCTGTCATCAGTGAAGGGAGATCAGAAATGGTTTCATGTAGGATGTGTTAACTGATCTAAGTGTTAAATGAAACCAGAGAATTCTAAGACGCAAGATTCTGTGAGACAGTAACACATGTTGTCAAATTGATTTGGGCAATAAAACATAAGAGATTCAGATTTGAAACCCTGCCCTGGAAACCCCTTGTCTTGGCTCAGCTGGTTGCTAATAGTGAGGAAGTAGAGGGATAGTGGGAAGAACACTAGGTCTGGAGTCAGAAGATTTGAGTTCAAATCCCAGCTTTGTCACATGTTCCCTGCTTGCCTATAGGCAAGTCATTCAATTTTACCAAGCCTCACTTATATCACCTGTTTGTCCTAACTCACTGGGTAATTGTGAAGACAATAAATATCTCAATGTTTTAGAAGTTTATTATTATTATAATCATTATAATCATTATAATTACAATTATTATTATAGCAGGGGCAGCTAAGTGGTGCAGTAGATAGAGTGTCAGACCTGGAGTCAGGAAGACTCATCTTTCTGAGTTCAAATTTGGCCTCACACACTCACTAGCTGTGTGAACCTGGACAAGTCACCGAACCCTGTTTGCCTCAGTTCCTCATCTGTAAAAAGAGCTGGAGAAATAAATGAAAAAAACACTTCAGTATATTTGCCTAGAAAATCCTAAAAGGGGTCACAAAGGGTCAGGCAGGACTGAAACAAATGAACAACAGCAATGAACAATTATTATAACAAGTGAGGGTTACTTCTCTTGCTGTAATAAGAAGGACATTCTTTCTCAAAAGGATACAAGAGAATTTCAAATGAGAAACAAAATTCCAGGGGAAGGCAGAACCTTTGATTCTTAATCCAAACACAAAGGACAGATGCTCACTTTTCAACAGCCTAGGCTGACTTATGGCTCAAAAAATACAGTCCTGGAATCAGGTGGAATAGAAGGTTTGGTGAATATGATTCATCACCTAGCAAAAGTTTGATGTGATGGATGCCTAATCCTGTGCTAGCAATGAGGGATGCTGGAGAAATACCCATATCTTAGACTTCAGGTGTGTAAATTCCAAAGGGTTAGGAGAAAAAAAAATTAGATATGATGTCCTCCTATGGCCTAAATTGCTGTTGGCTATTTTGAAGAGACATGTAAAACTCTCTAAAATAGAATTTTGGTAGCACAAAGAGAAATAACCCCAATGATTTTTTTTTAATGTAGAATTTAATTGTGGAAGACTTGGGGAAGGGAGAAGCCTTACCTATCTTCAGATATTTGAAGAATTATCTTGTGGAAGAGGGATTAAATTTGCTCTGCATGAACCCAGGTGACAGAATGGGTAAAAGCAATGGGTAGATATTTCAGAAGGGCAGATTTTGGCTTACTACTAAGGAAAACATGCCAACGATAATTACTACCAAAAAATCATGACTGGCTTCCTTGGGAGGTTAAGTTACCTCTCATAGAGTGTCTTCACAGAAGGCTGGATGACCACTTTTTGGGAAGGGCTACATGGTGGAGTAGAAGAGTCAGAAAGACTTGGCTTTGAATTCTGCCTCTGTGTCTTACTAGCTGTATGACCCTAGACAAGTCACTCATTATTTCTGAGTCTCAGTTTTTTACCTGTAAAATCAGAGTTTTGGACTACAAGGGCTCTAAGCTCCCTTCCTGTTCTAAATCTGAGCCTATGATCCCATGAAATTCTAATATTTGACCTAGATAACTGCTGAAGTACCTGTCACCTCTAAGATTCTGTGATTTAACCTTCCTTTCAGTTTCCTCATCTGCAAAAATGAAATCTAAATCAGTGATTCCTAACTTTTGTGGTCATGAGAATCTTTTCCAATATCAAAAAAAATGTCAAGAACCCTATTCCCCCTCTATGTTCACCTCTTAGAGCAATGGAACTCAGGAGGACCCGAGTTCAAATCTAGCCACAGACACTTACTAGCTGTGTGAACTTCAGCAAATCATTTAATGCTGTTTGCCTCAGTTCCTTGTCTAAAAAATGAACTGAAAAAGGAAATGGCAAAGCACTGCAGTATCTTTGCCAAGAAAACCCCAAATGGGGTCACAGAGAGTTGATACAACTAAAATGACTCAGCAACAAATACTTTTTAAATACTGAATCATGTCATGCATTTTACTAGATTTAATCAGAAATTATATAAACATAAGGATTTGAGGACAGCTCATAGTAATCTTTCAGCAGTGGGGAGGACCTGATGAGGGGGCTGAAAGGTTCATTATGAAGACTCCTTTCAGTAGACCTCATCCTGGGAAACTTTAGGCTATATAATCACTAAGGTTTCCAGCAACTCTAAATCCAGGCCCCTAATCTATAAAATGAGGCCATCTGACCTCTATGATTCCTTTCAGGACTAATTCTGTGATCCTGTAATCCTAATATTAGTCATGATCCTTGGCCAGAAGAAGCATTCATTCGAGCTGGGTAGTTACAATATGTGCTATGGGTCAGGGTGAATGATACTGGAGAAGGTCATTGTATGTGCTGGAAGGAAGTCAGAGAGGTTACAATTTCATTAGAGGTAGAACATTAAATGCCGACTTATAGCCATGAAGAGGTAGGAAAGAGGAGATTGTTGATGTATAGTATTGTTTGAAATTTGGGTTATGAAAGAATGAGAGAAAGAACAGTGGTCTGGCAGTAAGAAGATCACCATTTCAGTTTCAGCGCTAACCCTGATCGCTTAGAGAAGCTTGGACTCCCTGAGTGTCCATTTCCTTGTCTATAAAATGAAGGCAGTCAGACTATGTGATCTCAAAGGTTCCTTCTGACTATAGCATTATGGGTTTCAAGGCCCCTTTGAGCTCTAATAGTCTGTGTTTTATATTCTAACAATCTATGTCCTTAGGTCCTTTCTAGTTCTAACATTCTATGTTTTATGTCCTAACATTCCATGTCCTAAGGCTCCTTTCAGCCCTAACATTCTATGTTTTATGTTCTGATGTTCTATTTCTTAAGGCCTCTTCCAACTCTAACATTTTATGACTTATTCTCTAGCATTCTATCTTCTATGAGCCTTTCCATCTCTAATGTTATTCGTTTAAATGTTCTAACATTCTATGTTTCAGCTCAACACTCTATATTCTCTGATAAGTGGTTTGGAAATTGCCTAAAGGCAGAGAAGCCCAATTAATGTAACTGCTTTAAGGAAACTAAAGAGGAACCCTTTCCCCATGATGCTCTTTTCCCTGTTCTTTTACATTTTGTAGAAAAACGAGAGTTATGGCTCATAGTTTTTTCCATATCTGTGTGTTTAATCTTATGTGAATTCTTCTCATTGCGCATGATATGCAGAAAATTATTGGCAGAAGCGGTTAATATGAAGAGAGTCTGCCAGACAAAAAGAGCAATGGTCTAGAAGTGAGAACATCTACATTTGAGTCCAAACTCAGCTACTTGCTAGCTATGTGGCTTTGGGTAAGTCAGTTAACTTCTCTGAGACTCTGTTTATTTCCCTGTAAAAGTAAGAATGGTCCATGTGGTCACGAGGAGTCAGACACAACTGAACAAATGAACAAAAACAAACATGAGAATAATCACACACGATTGTGCTGACATCCTCCCGGGGCTGAAGTCAGCAATCTCTTTGTAGTTCTTAAGAAGCTATAAAAATTGTCATTCTTCTTTGGTCATTAACATTTATAGCAAAGTAGTATGTAGTCTCCTCTCCACCAGTAACTGCATAATAATAATAACAATAACAGTAAGAACAACAATAGTTAGCATTGCAAAGTGCTTAATATGTGGTATTATTTGGCCCCTTGCTTTAAGTGACTGTGGAGCTGAAATTTGTAAATGGTTGACAATGATAGACTTTTTCAGGTGAATTCAGTCGATGGAAAGTGGAAAACCAAATAAAAGATAGAAACATAAAATAAAACTTGAAAGCTTCAGTACAAGGCTAGCCTAAGGCAGAAGTCACTCAAGTACCCACCTGGGGCCACATTTTCTCTAATGTTTTTGTCTCAATGTGTGGAGTCATGGGGGTGTTGGAAGAAATTTAGTAACTATGTGCAGCCAAAATAACTTCTGGACTATTACGAAAAAAGCCTAAGAGAGGAGGAGTCCAGAAGAGGGAGAGAAGGGGCCCTTTGGCTAATTTTGTCTGTGTCCCTAAATGAGTATTGTCAATGACTCGGGGAAAAGAGAGTCAGATTCATTCTGACTGATGATTTTTTGCAGACCCTCTCTCCAAAGCTCACTTGCTCTATCTATCTATCTATCTATCTATCTATCTATCTATCTATCTATCTATCTATCTATCTATCTATCTAT
>NW_020953958.1:529612-534247 GCF_900497805.2 Vombatus ursinus
TATCTATCTATCTATCTATCTATCTATCTATCTATCTATCTATCTATTTATCTATCTATCATTCTGTCCACTTTTTATTAAGTTCTTGCTATGTGCCAGGCTCTGTGCTACATTCTGGGGATACAATGACAAAAATGAAACCATCTCTAGACAGAGCTCACATTCTTCTGAGGATGGAGGGAATCGGGAAGGAGGGTGGAAAATATATACATGTGACCAAGTGCTAGACTAGTCTACTCTTAAGCAAAGTATATGGTAATTTACACATGTTTAGAGAGACAAGCCAACCCTTCTCTTAGTAAATTAGAGCAATAATAGCTTATATTTATACAATGTTTTCCAATCAGTGCCTTGGAAAGAACGCTAGGCATGGAGTCTGGAAGACCTGAGTTCAAATATAACCTCAGACACTAGCTATGTAATCTTGGGCAGGTCACTTAACCTCTCTCTGCCTCAGTTTCCTCATTTGTGAAATAGGGAATAATAGAACCTACCTCCCATGATTGTTGTGTGGATCAAATGAGACAATATTATTAAAATACTTAGCATAGTGACAGGCACATAGTAAGTGCCATATTAATACTAGCTGTTTATTATTATTAATCTCTTACCTCTTTTGAACATCACAGTAACAGTAAGACAGATAGAGCAAGTATTATTAGGAAATCAAGGAACAGAAGGAATGAGTGACTTACCTAAAGCCCTACAGCTACTTAAGTACCAGGATGACATAGCCTAGGGAAACCTGAACTTGAAGTCATAGCATCACAGAATCTCTGGATCAGAAAGGAACTCAGAAGTCATCTAGTCCAATTTGTAAGTGAGTTGGAATCTCCTCTAAAACACAGTTGGCATATGATTATCTAGCCTTCATATTAAGGATTCAATTGTATAAAAAACTATTTTAAATAAATATGCATAATCAAACAAAACAATTTCGACATTGGTCATATCTATAAGTGTCTTGTTTTATACTTTGCACCTGTCACTTCTCTGTCAGGAGGTAAGTGGCATGCTTCACCAGGTAAGTGGTGCAGTGGATAGAGCATTTTACTTGGAGTTAGGAGACCTAAGTTTCAATCTTTTCCCAGATACTTACTAGCTTTTTGACCATGGACAAGTCACTTCACCCTGTTTGCCTCAGTTCTTCATCTATAAAATGAGCTAGAGAAGGAAATGTAAATCATTCCAGTGTGTTTGCCAAGAAAACCCCAAATGGGGCCATGAAGAGTCAGACACGACTGAATAACAACAGAAAGACAAAGATGGAGATAAAAATAGCACCTATCTTCGAAAGTTGTTGTGAGGATAAAATGAGATAATATCTGCAAAGTGATTAACACAGTGCTTGGAATGTAGTTGGCATTTAGCAAATGCTTACGTATTTTTCTGCCATCCTGCCTTTTCTTTACCCTTGGTCCTCTAGAATTATGGCTGGCCATTACATTGATCAGAGTTCTTAAGTCTTTCAAAAGTGTTTGTCTTTAATTGGAAAAAAATACATTTAAAAGAAAAAAAAAGTGTTTGTCACTTCACTCTACATCAGTTCATAGAAGTCTTCCTATGTTTTTCTGAAACTGTCCTGCTCTACTTCTTATGACACAATAGTGTTCTAGTATATTCATATAAGTCATAATTTTTTCAGTCATTCTCTAATTGAAGAGCCCTCCTCATTTGGTCATAAAATCTTCTCCAATCCATAGCTGTCTAACTTTGCAGAGAAGAGAAGCCACACAGAACTGTCCTAGAATTCAACTTATTAATTAGCTTTATCTCCTAGCCCAGGGGTGGGGAACCTGAGGTCTGGAGGCCTTATGTGGTCCTCTTTGTCCTCAAGTGTGGTCATTTGACTGAATCCAAACTTCACAGAACAAATCCCCTTAATAAAAGGATTTGTTCCATAAAACTTGGACTCAGTCAAGAGGCCACATCCAAAGACCTAGAAGGCCACATGTGGCCTCAAGGCCACAGGTTCTCCAACCCAGTTTAGCCAATCAGTTGTGTTGAAGAAGAGGCCTTCGAGTTTTATCCACCATATGTGAAGAGAAAGAAGGGAGAATAGAGGTGGGGACCTTAAGAGAAAACCAGGCCATAAAATGGTCCCAGTTGGTGGAGACAGGCATGATCAGGAAGATTCAATTTCACACATTCATTTCCCAAAATAGAGAAGAGAAGCATTCCTCAGTCAAATTTCCTCTTAGGGTGACATGTGATGAGTTGTACTTAGAGCTAAAACCTTCACCTTCTACCTACTCATCCTGGTTCTGCCCAATGGGGCCAAACAAAACAAGTTGAACCCATCTTCCACACAAAATCTCTTCAATATTTGAGGGGAGCAATGATGGTCTTCTTTCCTTCCTCCATGTCTCCTCTTTCCTAAGCCAAACACTTCCAGTTCTTTTAGCTGTTCCTCTTGCTAAATGTTTCCCAATTTCCCATTTCGGTCATTCTCCTCTGCAGAGAAAATACCTAAGTACATCTCCTGACCATTTGCTAAATTGTGTGCCCATAGGCAGGGCACTTCAGTTCTCTGAACCCTAGTTTCCTCATCTGTAAAGTAGAGATAATAATGCTTACATCAGACTTGGGGAAAAATACACTTTAAAAAGTGCCATATACACACAAATACATATATATGAATTATGATGATGATGATGAATTGAAATCCAATGTTATTTCCACTATATCATACTATTTTTCAAGGACAGAAGGAACAAAAAATAGATTTAAATGCACTCCCCTCATATGCTAGAACTTCACAGGGTGACTGCCAATAGGTAAACAGTGGTTCTTGTGAAAGATAACGTAAACTAAATGGTTCTGCTTTCTCCATTTGTGAGATGGGATATGGTAGGATAGGAGAGAATGAAATCAGAGAGATAGAAAGGACTCTAGGCTCCTTAGGTTTCCTAATAGCAAGTCCAATGATTTTTCTACTACATCACAGCTTCTATTTATGTTTTTTTTTTTGCAAAGAGAAATACTTTTTATTTAGAAAAATAACCTCTATTCTTAGTTATATTATAAACATTAAATATTCTATTTTCTACTAAGAAGCAACTAATGGGAGCAAGCAAAGCAAAGTAGTGAGCTTTTGAGCACTAATTAAATAATAATTGGTATTCTAAGTGAGTATTATGGCTAACCTAATTGCTAATAAAGAGAACCTCACTAATCCTTTTTGTAAATTATGGGCTACCTCAGGTCTTTTGAATGGCCTTACTTTCTTCTTCTAATCTAGTTTATTCTTAACTGAAATTCTAGATATAAGTTTTAATAATTTCTTTTCAAAATTCAATTCAATTTTACTTTTAATTTTGAATTATCCCCTTCTTCCCTTACCCATTGATAAAACCCATTATAAATATGTATAGTAATAAAAAACAGATTTCCACATTAGTCTTATTGGAAAGAAAGAAAGAAAGAAAGAAAGAAAGAAACAAACAAACAAACAAACAAACAAACAAACAAAGAAGAAAGGAAGGAAGGAATGAAGGAAAGAAGGAAGGAAGGAAAGAAGGAAGGAAAGAAGGAAAGAAAGAGGGAGGGAGGGAGAGAAGAAAGAAGGAAGAAATAAAGGAAGGAAGGAGGGAAGGAAAGAAGAAAAGAAGAAAGAAGGAAAAGAAAGTATGCTTTAACTTGTACTCTGAATCCATCAGATCTCTACCTGGTGGTGGATAGTATGTTTCATCATAAATCACTTGGAATTGTGGCTGGTCATTGTATTAATCAGAGTTCTAAGTCTTTAAAAGTTGATTATCTTTACAACACCGTTGTTATTCATTATGTGTTCTCCTGGTTCTGCTCATTTCACTTTTTATCAGTTCATACTGATAAAACCTTCCTAGGTTTTTCTGAAATCATTCCTTTCATAATTTCTTACATATGAATCTGATGGACTACAATTTTGTTCTAAGTACTTACTTATCACTTTCTTCCCTCCAGGCCCTTCGCAATCTGGTCCTACCATATCTTTACATTAAATCTCATTTTATCCCCTCTAAGAACTTTAGACTGAATCCCAAATATTCTACCTTCTGTTCCTCATACCTAGCCCTTTACCATCTTCATATTTTTGTTCATACTTTCCTAAACTTGGAATATTATAGATTTGTCAACTTAGAACTGGCAGGAGCTTTAGAAGTCAACTAGTTTAAACCCTAAAGTTAAAGATGAGGAACTGAGGCCCAGAGAGGTTAAGTAATTTACCCATGGTCTCAACAGCAATGGGGAGAAGAGTTGGAACTTCCTCTGACTCTAAATTCAATACCCTACCCATTGCACTATGATGATTCTACAAGGAAGTTCTCCCTTCCCAATTCCTCTTTTTTATTGAAAGTAAAAAATAATTTTAATTAATTTAATTTCCTAAATTTAATTTCATATTTCATAGGCAGTTAAGTGGAATAATGGATAAAGCCTTGGACTTGGTATCAAAAAGAACTGTAGTCAAATCCTATCTTGGATACTTATGTGAATCACTAAAATTCTCTGAGCCTCAGTTTCTTATTTATAAAGGGGAATGATAATAGCATACGGAGGATAGATGAAATAATATGTTGTCAGTCAAATTACATTATTATGTATTTATATATATATATATATATATATATATATATATATATATATATATAT
>NW_020953958.1:534257-613287 GCF_900497805.2 Vombatus ursinus
TATATATATATATATATATATATATATATATATATATATATATATATTGGCAAGTGGGGTTAAGTGACTTGCCCAGGGTCACACAGCTAGTAAGTGTCAAGTGTTTGGTCTAAGGCCGGATTTGAACTCAGGTCGTCCTGACTTCAGGGCTGGTGCTCTATCCACTGCGCCACCTAGCTGCCCCTGTATTTACTATTATTTATGTATTTATTATGTATTTACTACATGCCAGACATTGTGCTAAGGTTCTAAATCCCAATAGGATGAGTTCGTATTATATCTTACAGGCATCTTTGATCTTGAAGTTTCTTCATCAGAAGAATAACATGATCAAACCTGTGTTTTAGGAATATCATTTTAGGAGCCAAGTAGAGAATGAATAGGAAGGGGGAGAGACTGGAAGGAAGGAGATCAATCAGGAGGTTGTTGCAACAGTCCAGGATAGAGATGGTGAAAAGTCAAACCAATATGGTAGCCATGGGGAAGAGGATAGATGGAAGATAGAATCAACAAAACCTAGCAACCAACTGAATGCTATTGATTGATATGGGGAGGGGGTGAGGCAAGGGAAAGAATCAAAGACGACTCTCTTCTTTGTGAACATGACTGTTTTGAAGAATGATATTACTTTCAATAGAACGTGAGAAGTTAGGAAGAAAGTTAGGCTGGGCAAGGTAATATAAGGGTACGAGGGTAGAAGTAGCGGTATTGGCCTTGGAAAGGAGAGGGTCCTCTTAGAGAGTTCTTGTAGAGGACAGACTCTTCTTCTCTCTGGTCCTTAAAAATATTTAACCATCACATTAAATAGAATATAGGTTTTTTTTAAATATATTCTTCTTTTCCTGGAAGACTTGGCTACAAAATCATTCTTTTCATGGTGCCTTAAATTTCTACCATTAAAGTCATTTCTTTGAGTTAAGACTTTGATTTTAGGAGGTTCTTGTTAAAACACAAACCTGAACTGGGAAAGGTCACATGTAAATACATTAGCACAAATCTGTTCTTTAGGCTATAGCATAGTCCTAAGGTCATAGAACAATAGGGTAAAACCCAACGGGGCTGGTGGAGAAGGGAAATGAAGATTCAGGAAAGCTCTGGAGATTCAGTTACTGTTTAGGAATTCAAATCAAGTCAGTTTAGTACTGGCTTATTAATCATTTGCTAACTGCAAGGCACTTTGCCACACTGTTGGCCAAGTTGGAGCACAATGCAATGAGGCAGTGGGTGACCTTGCTTTTGTGTGTCTGTGTGTGTGTGTGTGTGTGTATTGTAAACTTCAGTAGATCTGTGTTCTCCTCAATATGGGCATTCCCTCCAATAGCAGAAGTTGCAATTCATCCACGCTTTATCTTTCCTATCCATTCTTCTTTGTCCACGCTCCACAGAGGATGCACTCAGCAGGCCTGGAGTGTTTTTAACATTCAATGAACACTAGTCCTGCCCTTAGGCTTTTCATCTGTTAACTTTCAATCTCACTGTATGACCAATTCAACTCCTTTTCTGGTCACACATTTTCTGGATGATATCCCTAACTTCACTTTTTGAGTGTAAAACCATTGTTAGTGATATACTATCTTCTACTTATGAATCTTTCCACAGTCTTTTTTCCCCCAGAGATTGTGATACTCTGTGATTTGTAGCCACACAATATTACTGGGAGAATAATAGTGTTAGATATATGTGTTTTCTTTGGCAGAGAGCAGTTTGGGATTATTGAAAGAACCATTTAATTTCTCATATACAATTCAGGTCATTCTCTTCCCTTATCCACTTTGTTGTCCTATTGCCCATCTGTTGTGTCTTTCATAACTTTCCTCCTCCACCCCTTTTCTCCTTCCTTCTCCTCTTTCCCTCTCTGTCTCTTTCTGCCTCTGTCTGTCTCTGTCTCTACCTCCCTCCCAAACAATCTTGTAGAGAGAAAGAGTGGCTATAGAGAGCCTCAGGTCAGGGAAGTAAATCACAGATCCCATATCTATTACTGGGAGGATTGCTTACTGGAACTGGTAGGTGGTTGCCTACCTAACCATCCTTGCCAATACTATTTATATCACCTGACACCACTGTTTTGAATGGAGCGGGAGGGGAGCATAATGATTTGCTCCTCCTTCAATCAGCTATAGAACAGTTTGTCTCAGGAAAAGTGGGTCTTCAATTATAGCTCAATTGAGGAGCATCTTTCTACCATTAACAGGATAGGGATTCTTTGATTCAAAATAATTTATCCCTTGAAAAAAAGAGTGTGTTTCACTGGCTCTCAAAGCTGATACAGAGCTTAGGCTACTGCATGATATTGCCTCCAATTCTTAGGGCCTATGAGAGACAGGCATAGATTTTAGCAACAAGGAACAAGACCGGTGACCTGCCACCTGTGTCCTAACCAGATAATTAATTGGTGAAACTTAATAACATAGAGGTTTTTTTGAGGAACTTCTTTTTAATGTTACTCTCTCTCGTCTTTTGTCCTGGAAGATGCATCATTCTTTGACTCTTCACTTGTGTGTGTGTATTCCCTGGAAACTCAGTGTTGAGCAGAAATGCTTCACTTTTTCTTTGTGTGCTACCTGGGAGAAAGAGGAGTAAGCGATGGCTATTCCCTCCCTATTCTCTCTATCTCCTGTAATTTGGGAGGTCAACTTTGTGTCAAGGTAGGCTTAGCTGGACTTAGGAAAGGTAATGGTATGTATTCCACTTCTAGGAATGTTTATGTGCCTTGGATTTTTAGAGTTATTGTTAATAATGATATTAGTCAATTTAGAAGTCATTTTGATAGACCTGTAACCTTATTCTGAACTTTATAGTTTCCTCACAGTGCTGATTATATTTTGCTCTTTCTCTCACTCAAAATACAAACAAGGGTAAACAAGGGTATTGTGATTTGTTAGCTACAAGTTTTTTCAATTTCCATTAACTTGTAAATTGAATGGTTCATGTTTTGAACTTTGTGGGGCTATGTGCTTTCAAGGGGTGCTAGTGACTTCTTTTGGGGTTGTCTGATTTTACAACTCTCAGAACATTTGAGTAGGTAAATGAGCTAAAAGAGTGATAAGTCTACCAAGTGTATACTATCTCTGTCAGGATGGAATCTTGACTCAAGGGTTACATATCCTTACGTGTATGTGTGAATTGTTAGTATTGATATATGAAGGAGGAAAAAAATTATTATTAGTTTTTTTCTATGAGGAGTTTGTATGCTTAGCTGTCCTCAGTCATACCACAATTATCATTGTATGCCAACATATCTTCTAGCCATTTGAAATGGTAGATTGGTGATGATAACTCATTTCTCCCCCACTAGGTAGCCATCCAGAACCTTAGGTCACAGGAAAGTAGATCCTAAAGAATCACACAACTTAATTAAGGTGGCAGCTTTCTAATGTTTACTGAGAAGGTCCTTCTTGATTCAAAACATTTAGTCCCTGGAAAAGGTAAAAAGCTTCTCCACTGACCCTCTTATCTGAAGAGAGCTTGAAATACCTTGGAATGACCTTGACTATAATACTTAGGAGTTGAGGAACAGGCAGTAATTCTAGCAACAAAGAATTTGTCTAGGAACTTTAAATATGGTCTGACTAGTCAACAGGGTTCATCAGCACAGAGGTCTTTTAAATGATACTTCTTTCTCTGTGTCTGTTTCTTTCTGTCTCTCCCTCTCTCTATCTCTGTCTGTTGGTCTGTCTGTCTCAATTTTGTTTTGTTGTTTATTGAGGGGGGTTCAGTCTATCGAATACTGCTATTATCCACTGACTTTAAAAGTTCTGAGGTAAAAAGAACACTGGCTTTTAACAATTTAGTTAATCAAATGTAGGAAACATTCCAATGAAAAACAGTTATTCAGAGCAGAGGCCAGCCAGATGAGTCATAGCTGAAAGGTAGACCTATGGCTATAATCCCTTTGAAGGAAGAATGGCTGAATGTTTCCTTGTGCAGACTTCATTCCTTTTCTCCCTGGAAGGAAGCATATGATTCTATAGAACCTTTAGCAACACTGCTCAGTGATCTCAGATTAAGCTCCTCCACCTTTCCTTAGAAAGGTGGTTTGTCATTTTTCTCTCTTTAGGCTGCCTTTCCACCCAACCTCACCATGTCCTTCTTCCTGCTATATTCATCCCTAAGAAATCCAAAGTTTTTCCATGTCTTGCTACTTCTCTGAGTTTCCTTCAAAGGGAATGGTTTATAATTCCTCCTGTGATACTTATTTCCAAAAAACTTTAGTAAGTTCTATTTTTTTTCAATAATGGAAATATGAACCCTTTCAAATGTTCATTTAAAAAAAAGCAAACAAAACCCTATGATATCAGACTTGGCAATATTTCAGGAGGGATCCAAACCTGCATTAGTGTTCTGCTTGGAACTTGAAATTATTCTGGACTCATGAGAATAACTACAGGATTGAAAAAAATGGAAACCCTGAAGCCAAGTGAATCTGAGAAAGTCAGAGGAGCTTCCATTCCTTCTCTCAACAAGAAGAAACAATATACTATATTCCATATGTAACTCTATATTGGAATCTGGGCTTGGGTCAAGGTAACTATAGATAAACACATTAATAGGATTCAGTTGTATGATGAGATATAATTTTATAAATACAATAATGTGAAGGCGTCTGGAATCTTCTGACTGTGCGGCCTTTACTCTAGCACTCCCCCTTTTGAACCATTCTGTACATGTTTAGATGGACTTTCACCTTATCTTGGCAGGATCCAGATTTTCACATCCAGACCTGCACTATAGCTATTCACTTTCCAATAGGTCTTCCCCTCCTGCATCCCTTGCTTTTAAGGAGAAGGAGGGATGAAAACACCACCTGTGCCCCTGAATTCTTCAGTTTCTTTCCCAACACTTTAAAACTTCATAACTTATTTTTAGATTCCTTTTGTCAGAATCATTTGTATTTATGTCGATAACTGGAAGTGGGTAGTAATACATAGTTTAACAGGTCTTGGCACATTCTCTATCACTTCCTAAATGTGTGGAAAAACAGTAAGCCTCTATTGTTACCAGGTTGAAAAAGTTGCTTTAGAAACTTCAGCAGGGAGTCAACAGTCACTCCTCCTCCTCCTCCTCCTCCTCCTCCTCTCCCTCCTCTTCTTCCTTCTCCTTCTTCTTCTCCTCTTCTCCCTCTCTCTCTTTCTCTCTCTCCTTATTTTACTGGATGAACTCTCACTCTGATCCTCACGTTTGTTCCTTATGGGATGAGCAGCTGCTTCTCCCTCAGAGAGTTCAGCTCCTTCTTCTCTGGGAAAAACCTCACATCTGGTTCATAGCTCCAATTGCTCAGTGTTCTTTTTTCTCCTTTTTATGTGATTTTTTTTACCCACCAACAACTTGATGTACTGTTCACACATCAAAATTTCCTCTTTCCAAGTCACATACTTTTTTCTTCCTTGTTTTCACATTGAAACCTTTCTTTCTTTGAAAATGAATGCTTCATTCTCTCTGATTACCTAGAGCCAAGAGTTCTTTAACCATGGTAGAAAGGTAAATATTACACATGATATGTGGGTCACTGCAAAATTCACCCTGCTTATCACTGTTACTGGAAGTGAGATCATCAGTGTTTTTTCTTTTTTTCCTGTACCTTCTTGTTAGTAGTTTCTCTAGAAAGCTATTTGTGCAAGCTATTTGTGGGAATATTCAACTATAGATGTGTGTGTGTGTCATGGTTTGGGGCTGGAGAAGAGTGCCCAAGGTTGAGCTCTTGATAGAGCTTAGAAAATAACTGTAAGAAGGACTTGAGGCCTGGGGTACCGTTCCCCATCCCTCGGGACTAGAACTTGAGTAATAATAAGCAGCTAAAATAAAGCAAAGTAAAAATAAAAATGAATAAGCAAATGAGAAAGAACCAACCATGGACAGCTATTATTGGGATAGAGAAAATCTGGGTTCATAATCAGAGGAAGATAGTAAAGTAAAAAATGCCACTACTACCTCAAAAAGAAACACCAAATGGTTCCGCAAGAGTTCTTAGAAGAATTAAAAAAAACCCTTCAAAAATCAAATAAGAGAGATTGAGGAAAAATTAGGAAAAATAATAAGAGCAATCTAAGAAAATCAAGAAAATTATGGAAAGTCAACCAATTAGAGAAAGAAATCCAAGAAATTAAGGGAGAAGATAACTCCTCAAAAACTAGAATTGGGCAAGGGGAAGCAAATGACATTATAAGACATCAAGAAATAATAAAACAAAATCAAAAGAATGAAAAAAATAGAAGAGAATGTGAAACATCTCTTTAGAAAAACAGCTGATCTGGAGAACAGATTGAGAGACAGCATAAGAATTGTTAGACTATCTGAAAGTTACTATAAAAAAATTTTGATACAATCTTATAAGAAATCATTAAGGAAAATTGCCCTGAAGTTCTAGAACAAGAGGGTAAATTAGAAATGAAAAAAAATCCACTGATCATCATTTGAAAGAGATTCCTGGATGAAAACTTAGAGAAATATCATAGACAAGTTTCAAAGCTCGTAGGTTAAGGAGAAAATATTACAAGCAACAAGAAAAAAAAATCAAATACTGCAGAGCAATAATCAGGATTACACAAGACCTAGCAGCTTCCACAATGAAAGACCTTAGGTCTTGGAGCATTAGGTCCTGGGGTTGTGACCAAAAATAACTTACCCAGCAAAGTTCAGCATAATATTGAACAAAAAAAATGAATATTTAATAAACTGAAAGACTTCTAGATATTTGTGACAAAAATGAACAAACTGTAACTCAATGGAAAATATGACATGTAAGATCCAGGAGAAATATAAGGTAAATATTAAAGACCAATTATAAGGGACTCATTAAGGTCAAACTGCTTACTTCTTATATATGAAAATCTTATTAGTATTCTTAAGATTGTCATTATTATTTTAGTAGTTTGGAAAAAAATATTGGGGTTGATTTGGGTATGATGAGATGATTCTAAAACACAAAATTAGGCAAGAAAAGGTAAAAAGGAATAATTATCACACACAAATGAAGCATGAGAGAAGGAACTGACACAGAGCAAGCTGGTGGGGGTGGAGAGCTGGTGGTGCTGAAACCTTGCTCTCATTGGATCCAGGGTAAAGAGGGAACAACATATACATGTAGAAGGGTATAAAAGTCTTCTAAATTTATGAAGAAATGAGAACAAAGGGACAGGATAAAGGAGTGACTTTTAGAAGGGTGTATAGATTAAGATTTAGGAGAGTGGGGGGGGAAGATAAAGGAGAGACTCTTAGAGGGATGGGTAGAATAAAGAATAAAGAAAAAAGAAATGGGTAGAATATGGAATAGAAGAGTAAGTGATAAAGAAGGGATTCCATAAAAGGTTGTGGATAAGGGAGGTAGCAGTTAGAAGCAAACTAGACTGTGAGGAGGAAGAGGGTAAAAAGAGAGTGAGAAGGACAATAGAGATGGAAAGAAATACATAAAATATTCATTACAACTTTGAATGTGAGTGGGATGAATTAAAAAAAAAACAGAAATAGACAGTAGAATGGATTAAAAACCAGAATCCAACAATATGTTATTTACAAGAAACACATTTAAAAATGAGAGATACACACAGAGTTAAAATAAAGGGCTGCAGTAAAATTTATTATATTTCAGCTGATGTTAAAAAAAAAGCAGGGGTAACAATTGTGATCTCAAAGTTAAGGCTAAAATATGTTTAATTAAAAGAGATAAACAGGGAAACTGTTGCATTATGATGAAAAGTATCATAGACAAGGAAGCAATATCAGTACTAAACCTATATTCACCAAATACTCTAGCACCCAAATTTTTAAAAGAAAAGTTAAATGAATTATAGGTAGAAATAGACAGTAGTACTATAATAGTGGAGGATTTCAATCTTCCCCTCTCAATACTAGATAAATTTAGCCAAAAAAAAAAGAAGTCAAGGAAGTGAATAGAATTTTAGATAAGTTAGATATGATAGGGATCTGGAAAGAATTGAGTAGGAATAGAAAAGAATATACCTTTTTTTCAGTGGTATATGGTATCTTTACAAAGATTGACTATATATTAGGACATAGAAATTTAGAAAAACATAAATAGTAAATGCATCCATTTCAGATCACAATGCAAAAAATTATATTTAATAAGGGACCATGGAAATAAAATAAAAACTAATTACAGACTAAATAACTTAATATTAAAGAATGAGTGGGTTAAAGGACAAATCACAGAAATAATCAATAATTTCATTAAAGAGAATGACAATAATGAGACAACATATCAAAACCTAGGGGATATAGCAAAAGCAGGAATCAGAGGACAATGTATATCTCTAAAGGCTTACATCAACAAAATAGAGAGAGCAGAGAATGAATTGGATCTGCAATTAAAAAAAACTTGAAAAAGAACAAACTAAAAATCCCTAATTAAACATAAATTGGAAATCCTAAAAATTAAATTGAGGTCAATAAAATTGAGTGTAACAAAACCATTGAATTAATAAATAAAGCTAGGAGGTGTTTTTTTAATGAAAAATATAGATTAAACCATTGGTTAATATGATTTAAAAAATCAAAGTAAATCAAATCACTAGCATTAAAAAACAAAAGGATGAATATACCACTAACAAAGATGAAATCAAAACAACTATAAGGAGTTATTTTGACCAATTATATACCAATAAATTCAACAATTTAAGTAAAATGGAATGATATTTACAAAAATTATAAACTGCCTAGAATGGCAGAAGAGGAAATAGAGTATCTAAAAAGATCTATTTTAGAAAAAGAAATTGAGCAGGCCATAAATGAGTTTCCTAAGAAAAAACACCAGGACCAGATGGATTTACAAGTAAATTCTATAAAACATTTAAAGACCAAGTAATTCCAATATTGAATAGATTATTTGGAATAATAAGCAAATAAAGGATCCTACCAAACTCCTTTTATGAAACAGATATGATACTCATACCTACAGAAGGAAGAGTAAAAACAGCAACAACAACAAAAAGAATTAAAAACCAATCTAATTAATGAATATGGATACAAAAATCCTAAATAAGATTCTAAATAAGAGATTACAAAAATATGTTACAAAGATTGTACATTATGACCAAGAAGGATTTCTACTAGGAATGCAGGCATGGTTTGGCATAAGGAAAAAAAAATTAATGATTTTTAAAGATTTCTTTCCATTTTACAATCATTACGTTTATGTGTTGACAGTACATATTCTTTCACTAAGATAAAAAAACTGGCTTAAGACTGTGAGAAAGACTAATTAGTTACATCAGAAAGGTACCATATGAAATACATCATTTATAACAGTTCTCTATGGCCAGTATAATAAGTAAGACTCAGTCTCACTCAATAAAATTTGTCTTAAAGTAGTGAGAATTATTTAGATATAAATAGGACAGAGGTTACTGTTTCACGAGGGTTTTCTCTTTCTCTCAGGGTGAAAGGAGTGATGTCTCTCTTCTGATTAGTGAATGCTTGTCTGGAAACACCTTTTCATTAAACTCCCAAACCATACTTACTTGACATTTGCTCTCTTCCTCATTCTCTGGACTTAACTTCCTTGTTAGTAACTATTCCCCATGTGGATTTCTTCCCCTCCTCACCTACCCTCTTTCCAGCTTCTCTTTATGTTGTCTTTTTTTTTTTAAATGGAATCTTGAGGATAGGGACTATCTTTTTTGCTTGTATTTGTAGCCCCAGAATTTCTCTTAGTGCCTGAAACATAGAAAAAGTTTAATAAATGCCCTGTCTGTCACTCAAAGTACCTCATCTTATGGACATTTATTGTCATGGTCACTTTGACTCAACCTTCCAACTTTACCAAACCACAGCCAAATCTGCAAGAAGGATTTGAGGTCCTTCATTATCATGTCCATAATACATTGAAGCTCCATCCCTTCCCTTGAATGACCAAGTGTCCAGTCAGGATAAAACAAGGCCTCCTTTTCTACTTCATCAACAGAGGCTTACTAAATCCTTCCTCTAGATAAAGAATTCTTAACCTGGGGTTGATGAACTGAAAAAAAAAATTTTGATAACTGCATTTCAGCATAATTGATTTTTTGGATAATCTTTTGTATTTATGCATTTCAAAACATTATTTTGAGCTATTGTCCATAGGCTTTTAATTATTAGGCTGCCAATGGAGTCAGGGCCATATAAAGGTTGATAATCTCTGTTCCAGATTTAGCAGATGACTTGTTCTTGCAGTCTTGCTGTTTACTTAAAAATACACATGAAATTGTCATATTTAATTTTTTTAAATTTGATAGCATGTGGTTTCATAATAAAATAATTTGACTTTAGTTTTTTTATATTTTTTGACTTTTTTTCTTGAGGGTCTATTATATATGAATTCTCTTTTGTCCTTCATTTCTTCCTTTTCTTCTCTGTATACTAACCTCCTAATGTTTGGCAACTCCAATTAACAAGCTCCAATTCTGCCTCTTCACTCTTCTCTTTTTTTAAGTCCTGTGGCAGAGGTTTGGAAAGATCCAAGTGGGACAATCCCTGCCTCTTTCCCTTTAGTAATTCTCATTAACCAGGACTTTTCCAAGATCTGACTGAACAAAATGCTTGTAGTTGAGCATGATTGAATTCCCTGCTTATTTTCCTGCCTGATTGGACTACCTTGAATTAGTCATTGGTTCTTAGTTTCCTTTTCTTTATGGACTGAGGGTCTTCTCTGCACCTACTTGAAAAAAGATATTCTGGAAGACACAGATGTGGCATCTTTGTGAAGTTTCTGATTGCCATAGCCATGCTTCTCAAACTTCAAGGCTTTAACATCATTCCTTCTTGAACCCAGTTATCCTTAGCGTTCAGAAAACATGCGAAGTTCCTGTCGGTCAGTCCTTTCCCAAGGCTCAGTGATTGTCTTCTTAGATTTTCTCTTTTCCCCAAGCCATAGAATGATAAGGTTGCTGAGACTGCTTCTCAGCCTCTGTACGGGACCACTTTACTGTTGTGGCAGCCAGAATTTAACAAAGGGCAGACTTCAGCAATTTCTTTTACTGAGATATACTTTGTTATCAGGGACAAGTAGTCTGGTAACAAAGGGTTCTTGTGGCTAGCCTTCATTTGTGCCAAAGGATCGAAAACTGTTAATGTAATTGAGTATATCCAGAATAAAAGTAACAAAAATCATATTATTATATTAATATATGCACAAAAAGGTTTTGATAAAGTACAACACTCACTCATTTCTATTAAAAACACTTAAAAGTATAGGCATAAAGGAATTTTTCATTAAATTGATAAGAAGCATTTACCTAAAACCAACAGCAAGTATTATTTGTAACGGGGATAAGCTAGAAGCCTTCCCAGTAAGATCAGGTGTGAAACAAAGATAAAGCTTAACAATAGCAATAAGGAGAGAAAAAGAAGGAATCAGAATGGGCAATAAGATAATAAAATCATCTTTTTTTGTAGTTGATATGATGATATGCTTGGGAAATCCTAAAAGCTCAACTAATAAGTTAGATGCCATGTGTTTGTTAGCTCTAGTTTCTCCAGCAATTTGTTCAATTTCATATTTTCTCTTCTCTTTACCTTTCTGTTAGATTTATCTAAAACTGAAAGATATTAAAGTCTCTGTATGTCTTCTTGCCGCTCAGTTAATGTTTCTTTTATGAATTTGGATGCAAAGGAATTTGGAGTGGATAAGTATGTTACTGATATTGTTTTATTGTCTGTACTTCCTTTCAGCATAATGTAGTTTCATTGTTTATCCATGTTTGTTTTTTGAATGTTTGTTTTTGCTTCATCAGATAGCATGATTGAAATTCCTGCTTTTTTGGATTCTTTTGATGCATAGTATGTTTTTTTCCCCCATTCCCTCATTTTTATTTGATGTGCATTCCTACTCTTTCAGGTACTGGTTGCCCCTAGGAGTTCTAACTCCCCCCCTCCTCCTGAGGTGAGACAAGTAGTTTTTTTTTCAACCACCAAATACTCTGGACCACACTCAGCCCAAGATTCCCATGTTCTTTCACAGAACATCTCCCTTCACCCATCAGAATATTAATCAGTGAAGCCCCCTCCCATCATCAAAGTAAGGTCTCCCTTTTTTCTCCTTCCTTTTCAGTTCTTCCCCTCTCCTGGGCTCATCTACTCCTATACATGCTCTTCTCTTCCTGAGAGACCGGAGGGGTCATTGTTCCCTTATTGCTAGCCCTCAGTTTGCCCCCAGCACATCATACATTCCCCTCTATTTTCCTGCTTACTCCCCCCCTTCATTCCACTCCCCCCCCCCATTCATTCACTCTCTCATTTTATAATGTAGTCCCACATAAAACATTGATTCAGCTTCTACTTCTAGTGAACACCAAATGGCGGACGAAGCCGGTGCTGCAGGAGGGGCGGGAGGTCCCGGGGGCCCTGGGGTCTGAGGCCAAGGTGGCTTCCGCGGTGGCTTCTGCAATGGGGGTCGAGGTCGAGGCTGTGGCCGTGGCCGCGGGGCCCGAGGAGGAAAGGCCGAAGACAAGGAGTGGGTTCCTGTCACTAAGCTGGGCCGGCTAGTCAAGGACATGAAGATCAAGTCTTCGGAAGAGATCTATCTTTTCTCCCTTCCTATCAAGGAGTCTGAGATCGTAGGTTTCTTCCTGGGATCTTCATTGAAATAGGAGGTTCTGAAGATCATGCCTGTTCAGAAACAAACTAGAGCTGGACAACGTACCAGGTTCAAGGCTTTTGTGGCCATCGGTGACTACAATGGCCGTGTTGGCCTGGGTGTCAAGTGCTCCAAGGAAGTGGCCACAGCTATTCGTGGTGCTATCATTCTGACCAAGCTGTCCATCGTTCCTGTGAGACGTGGCTACTGGGGGAACAAGATTGGCAAGGCTCACACAGTGCCCTGCAAGGTCACTGGGCGATGTGGATCGGTTCTGGTGCGCCTGATCCCCGCCCCTAGAGGTACTGGCATCGTCTCAGCTCCTGTGCCTAAGAAGCTCCTGATGATGGCTGGAATTGATGACTGCTACACATCTGCAAGGGGCTGTACTGCCACTCTGGGCAACTTTGCTAAAGCTACCTTTGATGCCATCTCCAAAACATACAGCTACCTAACCCCAGAACTGTGGAAGGAGACTGTGTTCACTAAGTCTCCCTATCAGGAATTCACCGACCATCTTGTGAAGACTCACACTTGAGTGTCTGTCCAGAGGACTCAGGCAGCTGCTGTGGCAACCACATAGATGATGTTTTTTATAAACAAATAAATTGAACTATGCCTGCTTAAAGAAAAAAAAGAAAAAAAAAAAGAAAAAAAAACATTGATTCATCTGTAGGCAGGGTGCTGCAAGGTTCTGTCCATATGCCCCAGTTCTAACTCCTTACTATTACCTCTACCTCCCCTCATTCCTGTCCCCTTGTGTACATTTAGAAAGGAGTCTCTTTCTAGTTTCTCTGCTGCTATGCTATTGATGTTGCTGTCTTTGACTGCTGCATTCATTCACTTCTTCTGAATTTATGCTATCTGGAGTGTTCAAGAAGCAAATACTATCTTCAGTTCTGGTTATCTTCCTAAGATAGCTGTAAATAACTATTATTGAACATCCATCTTTTTCCATTTATGTTTAAGCTCAGATTTTCAGATTAGGTCACCCTGGGCTGCATCCTGAGCTTCAGTGCCTTTCTGAACATATTATTCCATTTCCTCCTGTGTTTTCTGGGGGGTGAAGAATAGTCTTGTGTTCAAATTTCCTTTCCTTTGTATTTGAGGGTCTTTATCCTCATTACTTGTAATTTTTTAATTGAATTGTTAAATTTAATCACCACATGCATGTCTTGGAGACATGTAATCCACTGGTGAAGGAAATGGCAAACCACAACATCATCTTTGACAAGAAAACTTCATGAACAGTATAGTCAAAGAGGTCACTAAGTTGGATGTGACTGAACAATTATACAACACATATCTTGGAGTTTCTAGCCTTACATTTTTTTTTCTGGATGTGATCTAGAATTCTTTCAAATGGCATTTCATTTCCCGTGTTCAGAAGTTCTAGAAAGTTCTCTTGTGTTGTTTCTTCAATTAGAGTTTGGAGATTTTTCCTTGTTTTGTGTTCTTGTAGGAGACTGATTATTTTTAGGTAGTCTGTATGGATTCTATCTTAGAAATCAGTATGCTTTGCTTGGATAGTGAAAATATTTTCTTTTTGTGTTATTATTTTTTGTTCCTCTTTTTTTAGGTGGTCTTTTACTTCTGTATACTTATATTCTTAGTCCATTCTCTCTTTTGTTTCTTTGGTGGGGCTTGCTATTTAAGATTTAAATTTTTCTTCTCTGCTCATTATTTTTGTTGTTTAAGTCATAAATTCTGCTATCACAATACTCATTTCTCTTTTAAAGCACTTGGGAACAGTGTGTTGTGATTTCATATTCTTTTCAAATTCCACAGGATCCTCTATATCATCAAGCATTAGATAATTTTTCTTTTTTTTTGTAGTATTTGTAGATGTCTGAACTTGTTTACTACATCTGGGGCCATATTGCTTCTGCTATTAATGTTTTCACATGTATTTATTTGCTTATATTCAAAGCCTTTGAGTTTTCTTCCTGAGATCTTTAGTACTTTTAGTCTCTTCCCTCCTTTATTTTTTATTTTTGTTGTTGTTGAGTCATTTCTGTCATGTTCAACTCTTTGTGACCCCATTTGGGATTTTCTTGGCAAAGACACTATAGTGGTTTGCCATTTCCTTCTTCAGCTCATTTTACAGGTGAGGAACTGAGGCAAATACTGTTAAGTGACTTGCCCAGGGTCACACAACTAGTAAGTGTCTGAGGACAAATTTAAACTCAGGTTTTCCAAACACT
Organism: Vombatus ursinus; assembly: GCF_900497805.2. Classification (NCBI taxonomy): domain Eukaryota; kingdom Metazoa; phylum Chordata; class Mammalia; order Diprotodontia; family Vombatidae; genus Vombatus; species Vombatus ursinus. The sequence continues at coordinate 549,027 of NW_020953958.1, forward strand.
AGACTCAGTGCTTTATCCACTGTGCCACCTAGCTTCCCCTATTTTCTCTTGCTGATCAATTCCTGACTCTCATCTCTCTGATGGTGGTTTCCCTGGGAGCTGAATCTCAAAGCATCTATGCCTCTTCTCAAACCAAGCAATTCATGATTCACCAGCCTAAGTTTTTATTCCAAGCTACCTTTAGAAGGACAAAACAGGATCTAGTGCAGTGGGATGATGGACTCTTGTCTTAAAGCTTAGTGGAGTGATAAACAACTTTTCCCACCCCCTATGGTGTTCTGTCTCAGGGTCCTATCCTGCTCTCCCCCTTTTTTAATATAGTTCTCTGGCCCAGTACCAGCAGTTCAGAAAGCTACTGTGCTGGTGCTATGGGGTTAACTTCTGCAGTTTGAGTCTCTGAGACTCTGTGAGGACAATGAATAAGATGTGAAGTGGAGATCTGTTTCAATCTCAGACCCATGTCCTGCCCCTTTCTTTCTGTTCCTCCACTCTCTGGCAGTGATCTTATACAGAATATAATGCTGCCACCATGTTTCTGGCTCTCTGTCATGGCCTCCAGCAAATTTCAGGAATAGGGGATGGAGAGGAATAGAAACTTGGATATCCTGGAAACTTTCCTTAGAATGGAGATTTAAAAGGACCGAATCAGAGGAAGAGGCCACTGGGGCTGAGACCCCTGAGTGTACTTCTAATGATAGAAATGCAAAACAAAGCAAAGCAAAACAAAACCAAAAAAATAAGACAAAACTTCCAGGAAATACAATTTTAGGACATAATGAATTGATTTGGGTCTATAACTTCATATTTTGATAATTCTTTAAGATTTGCAAAGTGTTTTCCTCACTACCACCCTCCAATGTAATTATGGTGGTATGATCATCTCCATTCCACAGATTAAAGAACTGAGGCTCAGAGCAAACTCGTGACCTTTGTAAACACCATATTGTAGGATTCTGGTTTTTAATTTACTCTACTATCTGCTTCCATTTTATGGATGAGTTCATCCCATTCCCATTCCCAATTATGATTACTCTGTATTTCTTTCCATCCTTCTTTCCCCCATTTATCTCTCTCCTTTCACCTTGTTCCTTCTTAAAAGTATTTTGCTTCTGACCACCCATTTCCCTAATCTGTCCTTCCTTCTATAAGCCCCCCTTTCTCTTATCCCTCTCTCTTTCTGCTTCCCTGTAGGGTAAGATAGATTTCTGTACCCAACTGAGCATGTATGTTATTCTCTTTTTGAGTCAATTCTGATGAAAGTAATGTTCAAGCATTTCCTGACACCCCACCATCTTACCCTCCACTGTAAGATAATTTACCCCATTCTACCTTTCCTTTTCCCCTTCTCCCAGTTCATCCTTTTTTCTAACCCCTTAATTTATTTGTTTTTGCATATCAGCCCATCAATCAACTCACATCCATACCTTATGTCTATACATACTTCTTCTAATTGCCCTAATAATGATAAAGTTCTTAGGAGTTACAAGTATCATCTTCCCATGTAGGAATATTAACAGTTTAAACTTATTGAATTCCTTATGATTTCTCTTTCCTGTTTACCTTTCTTGCTTCTCTTGAGTCTTGTATTTGAAAGTTAAATATTCTATTTTGGCCATGGTCTTTTCATCAGGAATGCTTTTAAGTCCTCAATTTCAATAAATGTCTATTTTTTCTCCCTGAGGGTTTAATGATCTTCCTGAAGTCACACTGTCAGTAAGATGCCAGATGGGTATCTGAATGCAGTTTTCAGAAATTCTTCCATTCTATCCTGCTGTCCCTTTGGTCAAACAAAAAAAGAAACTCCTAGAAATCCCTACTTGTTGACATTGGTATAGAAGGGGTAAAGTCATGACTTCAGTTACCATTTCCTTAGTGATGTGTTTGTTTTTGCTAAAGTAGAAATATGCTGGACATATACATACATATACACATACACATATATATATACATATACATATGTATACATACACACATGCACATACACACACACACACACACACACGCACATATATATATGTATAAAATGAGCAGGAAGAAGACCCTGGCTTAGTTCTGTAAGCTATATCTTGGTGTCATCACTGTCATAGAGATAGGCTACAAGATAGATTCCTTTCATAATATTAATTTTAGGTACCAATGTATGCATGATGTCACTTCAGGACAAGGAATACCATTTATATGATATTGTCCTTGCCCTCGTGGTGCTTATATATTATGCCTGGTGGGATAATAAGACACAAATATAGATAAGTATAAAATAAATCAAAATAAGTAAATTAGAGGAATAAAAATCAAAGTTCTATGGAGATCCATGGGAGTGGGAAAGAGGAATCATTATGTACTAAGAGAGGGCATCAGAAAAGGCTTCTCAGAGATAATGGCAATTAGGCTTCAAAGGATGGATTGGAATCAGGAGGGGAAGGAGGAGAGAAGGCACAGCTTGAGCAAAGACCAGGGGAGATGTCAGGTTTGGGAGACAGAGAATAATTCAGTTTGGTTAGGTGGCAAAGGCAAAACAAATGCTAATTTTTCTTCATCATGGATGACTATTCGTCATTCAATAAATTCCCTGGCAGCTGGGCTGTAATTTAACAGCGAGGACCACTCAACTACATTTTGGGGAGGAAATATAGAAAGAAAAGAACTTTTAATCCTAAACAATGTGCATAAATCACAGCAAAGTGACATTTTATATTTAATAATTTATTCTCCATGCAGATCAAAGTGACAAATCTTGGTGAAAAATGCTGTATTTGATTCATATTACTCCTTTAAGATTTTGGTAATAACTTCTGACGAATTACTGTCAATCTAGGCCTGAGGTTAGTTGGGCATAGTTTCTCTGGGCTATTTATAAGACATACACTTCTCATCTGTTTTACTATCAAACTATTCTTTCTTTTTATGTACATATTGATCAAGGGAAAATTAAAAGGAAAACACTAAAATCTGAGTGTATAGGATGACTGAGAACTTTTAGAACATATGTTAAAAAATAACACTATTTACCAATTTTCCAATATTGGGGTGAATTCAAACTCAAATAACAGGAGTCTCTGGTGATAATGAAATGCTTCCTTAAATAAAATGTGCAACTTAATGGTTAAGAAAGGCCAAAGAGAAGACTCAGATTTGAGTCATCTTATTCTAAATCACTCTGTCTGAGGCTCATAACATAGTAATAGTAGCTAGAATTTATATGACATTTTAAGGTTTATAAAGTACTTTATGAATATCTCATTTGTTCCTTACAACAACCCTGTTGAATTGTTACCCCCATTTTGCAGTTGAGGAAACTGAGTCAGATGGAGGTTTAGTGACTTCCCCAGGGTCATGCAGCTAGTAAGTGTCTGAGGATGGATTTGAACTCAGGTCCTTCCTGACTTTAGGTCCAGTGCTTTATCCACTGCACCACCTCGTTGCCAAAGTTAACAATTTACTTTTATCTTAAACCTTTCTAACTCTCTCCATCTTCTGGGTCTCTCTCTTAATGACACTGCATCCCTGGCCACAGTTTCCAGTACTGATTGAACTCATGCCCCCATCTCACTGATTGTGGTAGGGGAGTCACAATACTGTTTGCTTTCCAATCCCACTTCCAGACTCTCCCTTTGTCACCATTACCAAGACACTCCTCTTTTGAGGTGTCTTCAATCCAAATTTATCACCCATTGAAGATGCTAGTAGATGCTAGCAGATGCTGTTTGCCTATCCCCAGGTATCTTCTTTCCTGTCTGAATGAATTAAATACCTGGCTCACTTTCTTTTTCACTTTCCTTCCCTCATTACTTCAACACATATCTATGGCTATGTATCTATATCTATAAATAGATATATGCACTCCCTTAAATAGCCTATTTTCTAGTTCCTCTATCTACTCATTTCCCATGGCTTACTCTTCCACTATACCTGAACTACAAAACAGACATGGCTGTACTCTTGAACTTTCCATTTTTGTGTATTCTCCTTCTACTTCCCTTCCCTATATTGTCTCCTTGGTGAATCATTTCGGTTGTGTACTATCCCCTACACTACACTTATCCCATCAATGATCAAGACTTGCCAAACTCCAAACTTGGATTGCTCCCACTATCCACCGCCTTCACTCCTATTTATATGTTCCTGAAAAAGAGCTGGAGAAAATCACAAAACTGCTACCTGAGTCCACTACAAATTGATGTTACTGGGACCTTCACTGCAGCAGGTCAATCTAATTCAATCTAATTAAATCACTATTCTACTTATCGCTATGGTATATGAATGTAATGAAATATTAGTGCGGAGTGAGAATGAGAATGAGGAATTCAGAGAAATGTGGAAAGATCTGTATGAAGGGATGGAGTCTAATAACTGAAGCACAAAGAGTACTACAGAAATATGAGCTGCCACAGACAATGACTACAACAATATCAATTAAAGTGTTTTGTTCCCTTGCGCACCAAGAGATGACTGAATGATTGGTTCCTTCTATTATGGCTCTGCTTTATGTTTTTTTTCTTTTCCTTCCCTTATTAGAATGTAAGTTCCTCAAGAGTAGAAACTAGCTTGTTTTATTGTTTTATATTCCCAGTACTTAGCACAAATGTCTGGCACCAAGATAAATGTTAATGCTTGATAGATGTTATCTATCTATTATCTCTTGGTCTCTGTTTCTCATTCCCTCTGCTTGTCTCTCATCTTACTCTCTTCTACCTCTTATCTATATATCTATCTCTCATCTTTCTATCCCTTGTCTGTCTATAATCAATTTCTCATCTATCTATCCCTTGTCTATCGCTTATCTATCTATTATCTATCTTTAACCTATTTATCTCTATCATCTATTACCTATCTTTAATCTACTTATCTCTACCTATCTATCTATTATCTATCTCTAACCTACTTATCCCTTATCTCTCTCTCCCTCCCTCTCTCTCTCTCTTTCTTATCTATCTGTCTATAATTCACCTCTAACCTATTTATCCTTTATCTCTCTCTTATCTATCTATCTATCTATCTATCTATCTATCTATCTATCTATCTATCTATCTATCTATCTATCTATCATCTATCTATCTATCATCTATCTCTAGAGGCTCCTGCATACTGGTCTTATCTCCTCAATTAGATGATCAGATTCTTGCTTGCAGGCTCCTTTTATATTCTGTATAATATGTAGCAGAGTGTGTTCTCAGTAAACATTTGGGGATTGATCTATTAATTCTGATTATTATCTTTAAAAAATCTATCCTAGACTCTATCCAGTGCTCTTAAAAGTCACTCATTGCTTCAATTTGGGGTTTGCTTGCTGGTGTTTCTGAGTAGTAGACAAGACTCCAGGCCTCAATATCAAGGGACATGAGTCATAGTATTGGCTCCTCTGGTGTCTCTGTAGTTCTTCCTCTCTGTATCTCAGTTTCTTCATCTGCAAAATGGTCATAATAATTTGTACTCTAACAAGGCCATTGTGAGAATCAAGTGATACAAAGAGAACAATGTTTTGCAGATACCAAGTGCAATAGAAATCTAATCATTGCTATTATCATCACAGTTATCATTGCTTACAATCATAAACATATTATTACCCATCTTGACTGTAAGGGCTTCTTACACTCTTCCTCCCTAGGGCTACAAACACTCAGATTTTCTCTGACTTTTTGTTCTTCCTTGGACAAGATCATTTTTTTCCTGCTTAGATTCGTGATGTTCTTTTTTCAGTCATAGGCAACTGTCTCATAGGCACAGATGTATCCTCTGATTTGCATGAATCAAACATGATGCTTTGTGTAGTGGTTGAGCAATAGGGATCTTTATAGACTCTGACTGGAAGAAAAAAAATGCAAAAAGCAAACAGAAATGAGAGTGGGATTGAAGGGCTTGGCATGAAAGTGTTTGGGGGGGGTGGGTAGGGGGATTAGGACATACTCAGGCAGGCAACGGGAAGCAGATGGGCTACCTCAGCATCAATCCTGTAAAGTGGGGCGAAAGGGAGGAGTGAAAATCATTTGAAGTGCACTTGATAGTACTGTGTGGTGGTTTTCCTGGGAGATTTTCATATCAGACCCTTCAATGGAGGCAAGCAGATTCCAAGATCTGAATTTATCTTAGGCAGCATCTGCACCTTAGAATCTAGACTGTTAAATGGTTTTCTGAGAGGGAAAATCTCTATCTCTGATTCTGCTTCTGTCTTTGTCTCTCTGTCTGCCAGCCTGTCTCTGTCTCTTGTCTCTTTCTGTAGCTATCTCTATGTCTGTCTATCTACCTCCTTTCTTCCTGCCCTCCTCTCTGATTCTGGTTCTCTATTTCCCTTTCTTTCCCTGCTTTCCATCTCTGTACCTCCTTTCCCAATCGTTCCTCTGTACATCCTTTTATTTGTGTCTAAACCACATCTCTCTTCCTTTTTCTTCATCTTTCTTTCATACAGCTTCTCTCCATATCTATGCTCCTTTCAGCCTCCTTCTCTACCTTTTCCTGCTTTCCCTTGGTGTATCTTTCTTTTTTTCCTCTGTCTTTGTCATTTTTTCTTAATGTGACTCATTATCTGTTTCCTCACAGAGCTGTTGTAAAGATCAAATAAGATTATGTATGTAAAGCATTATAAACCTGAGAGCACTATATAAATGTCAGCTCTTATCATTTCTCTCTCTGGCATCACCCACTTTTTATCTTTTGTCTGTCCCTCCAGCTTATCTATCTAAGCAACATCTCTCTCTCTCTCTCTCTCTCTCTCTCTCTCTCTCTCTTTCTCTCTCTCTGTCTCTCTCTCTCTCTCTGTCTCTGTCTCTCTCTCTCTCTCTCTCATATCTCTCTTTCTCTGTCTTTTTGAGAGTTTCTCTTCTCCACTGTCCCTCTGTGATTATCTCCCCTGCCCCAATCAATTCAATTTTTTCTTTCCATCCTCAATATGTCAACCTTTCCTCACACATAGGCCCACAACTCTCTACCACACTCTCTGTCTGTCAGATTCTTAGAGCTGAAAGGACCCTTAGAGGCCATCTTATCTAACCTTTATGCAAATAAGAATCCCCTCAATCCCATCCCTAACAAATGGATTTCTAGCCTTTGCTGGAATACCCTGTTTCAGGGAACTCCTTCCTTCTTAAGGCTGCCTATTGTACTTTCAGGCAGCTCTGGGTGTTAGGGAAATTTCACTTGTATCAAGCCTAAACACGCCTTTATGTAACTCCCACCCAATTTTCCTCTTCTGCCTAGTTTTTTCTGTCCTCACTTTCTGAATCTTACCCTCCCCCACATCTCACCCCCGCCATGTCTCTGGCTTTTTTTTCTGTCTGTTTCTTTGGCTCTATCTCTTGTCTCTGACTCCTTTCTGTCACTGTTTGTCTGTCTGTCATCTCTCTGACTTAAGTTCTTTCTCTAATATTTCTGGCTCCCCATCTGTCTCTGTGTCTCTGTTTGTCTCCCAGTCTCTTACTCTCCTCTCTCTCTCTCTCTGTCTATCTGTCTGTCTCTTCACCCCTATGTGCCCCACCATCTGTCTATACCAGTCTCTCTCATCCTTCCTATGTGACCCCCTCTGTCTCAATCTTTCTGTCAATTATTCACACAATTGACATTTCTTAAGCACTACCCCAAAGATGAAAGAGTGAGAGATGCTTCAGGTAGATTAGGAGACCAGTGTCTGTTGTATTAGCAGTCTTTTGTCTTTTTTTTCTTTTAAAATCTTCTGCAGAGGATAGAGTAAGGCTAGGTGTGCTTCTCTTTGAAGCTGGCAAGTTAGACTTTGTTCCCAGTGTGCTGGGGTGGCATTCATTTCCATTTCTCTGTTTTATTGGCCCTGGTAGAATATTGATCTTTCTGTAGGCTAATAGAAGAATCTTGGGAGATGATTGGGATGGGGAAGAGGATGATGGGATTGCTTCATATTATGTAATATATCTCTGAAAATTTGTGCGCTAATCAGAAAATTCGTATACCAGGCAACCCAAAGATACCAAGGGGCCTTGTTTTCTGAAGAAATCTGCAGTAAGTTGCAGGATCAAAGGATTAAAAACTTAATTGGGCTCTAGAAAGCTTCTAGTCCGAGCCCTTTATTTTTACAAATTATTCACAATAACAAATAATAACAACAGCTCACATTTATACAGAATTTTCAGTTTTCAGAGCACTTTCTTCACAATAAGGCATGAAATCAGCAGCACAGAGTGTTTTCATTTCACAGATGAAGAAACTGAGGCCAAGAAATATGAAGTGACTTGTCTAAAAATCACACAGGTAGTAAGGAGAAATCTGGGAGCTGAACCCAGGTCCTCTAACCCCAGAACAAAAGCTCTATGACACCCACTTTGCAAACCAAAGAATTTTCTTTAGAATGTTTGTCCTCTGTAAGTTATGAAAGGTTAATGAACTAGATCTCAGACCTCTTACTTATTACCAGAGTGAGAGACTGACAGACAGACACAGAGACTCCAGGGATGCAGCATATTTAAAGAGCATGGATTTTGACAGCAGAATCTACCACGGATTCAAGAGAGAATTAACACTGGCAGTAGAGCTGAGAAGAGCATCAGGCCCAGGGAACTCACCTGAGCACCCCACTCAGCAGAGATATTATGCCTAGGAGGAAGCATCATGAATACTCCATGAAAATAGAATATATATATGTAATATATATATATATATATACACACATATATATACATATACATATATACACATATACATATATACATATGTATGTAGGTATCAGAGCACTACCGTACTGGATAAGTGTGTCACCGTGACAACAAGTGTTCTTTATGTGTGTATCTCACTACCAGTGTGTTTGTGGAGAATACTGGTTTATGGGGTAGGGAATATTTTGTGACTGTTCTTCCTGATATCTCATCTTAGAAAATGCTTTTGCTTTGAGTTAATTATGTCTACTGACTGAATATGAAAAGTAAACTTACCCAGTAGGGGCTTGTGAGCTATCATTTTAGGAATATGGACTTACAGAGTATCTTTGAACCTGAGGAATTCCTTCAGGAGCAAACTTGTGAATGTCAAGTTGGAGAGGTAGCCCAAAGAGGTTACTACTCTATCATTATTATAAAGGCATAGGGTGTACAATCTACCAGGAAACTGTATGTTAATGGAGGGATCTTGGAAATGATAATTTCTCCAAGTATTCTGTTCAGATGCTCTATCAATTCATACCCAATATGTCTTCTCTGCATATTCATAAGGCTGACCCTAACTGAAAGTCAATTGAATTTCTGTATGGGGAGAATGAGACTATGTATGATAAAGGTCATCCTCTGCCTTGGAATACACTGTTTCAGGGGACAGGAATCACCTTTTATAGAGCCCCTAAGGCCACCTGGGTACATGTCAAACACCATGGATTGGCATTGTCCAATGAGAATAGGATTGATCACCTGGAAACCCAGATTCTATGTTTAACTCTGCTACTGATGAACTGTGAATTTGAGTAACTCACTTAAGTTCTCTAGGATTGTTTGTTGTTATTGTTTCTTTTGTTTTGTGAAAATACAGGCATGGGCTAAATGATTCTTATGGTCTTTTCCAGGTCATTCTATGCTCTGTGTTCTGAAACATCTTCTAGTTCTATCATTCTTCAGAAAAGATCACATGTACAAGAAGACCATTTCTTGATCAACTCCTATCCTGAGATTTTGGGTAGTTCCATTTCCCACAATCTTGCCTGTTCTGCCCTCAGAATACCATAAATACATCTGTATAAAGGAGTAGCTGACTAGTGATTTCATTTTTGTTGCGATAACAAGGGGCTGACTTCACTGTTGACACTGGCACAAGAGATGGGCTCCTGAGACAAAAAAAACCCAAAAAAACAAAAAACCAACTTGTACTGGGATGAGGTTGCTGGTCACATCCTTGCATTGCCATGGTAATAACAGGAAATGGCTCCCTTTGACCTTGAAATTGAGCCAGTAGTGACAGAAACCGTTCAAGAGATTTTTAGGTGTGAGGAAAGACTAGATCATTAGAGGAAAAATAAATGTGAATCAGTCCATCCCTAAAGCATATGGATTCCCCACCTCAGTGCATTCTCCTTCAGATCCAGGAGCAAGCATGCCTTGAATTGCGTGGGTAAAGAAAATAAAGCTCCCTCTGAGAAGATGAATGAACCAAAGAATCCCACCAACACTCAAACAGATGATTACTCAAATGAACTTGTGATCTTATTGATTGAGAAGTTCCTTCCAAGAATACATATTGCAAACCATTCATGCTGGTTCAAGCCGTGCATCTTTTGTCTATGTTCTCCCAAAAGTTTGCCTCAGGGGGACCCACCCAACATACTGGTGACCTTCTTGAACTTTTCACATCTGTGAGAGTACCAGTGGAGCTCTCAGACTGACTACTTGTCTGTCACCCCTTGGACTTGTCATATGACCAACCTACCTCCTCTTCTTGTCATACAGTTCCTTGATGGCATCCTTCCCTTCTTTTCATTGAAGTTCTTTATTTCATTTTATGTTCTAAGTGTGCATGCATCCACTATGTCCTTTTCCTTTATCCCTCATGTGGTGCTCATTTTCACTTTTTTTTTTTGGAGACAGAGGTTCTACTCTTCTCCATGCCATATAGCTAATGTTTGTTGAGGTGAATTAATTTCTCTTGAGGGCAAGGCTATTCCTGGAGGGGAGGGAAGGATGACAGGACTGTTTTGAACACATATATGACAGAGCTGTTCCTAGGTGATGAAATGGAAGTGACAGGGCTCTCCCTGGATCCTGGAAATTGACAGGGCCATTCTTTGGGGTTGAATATGAGAGGTGATGACAAGATTGTTCCTAATTGGGGAGGGTGAAAGGATCATTTCTAAGGGAAGTGGGAAGGAGGATAGCCCTATAAGAATAGGGTAGAAATAACAGAGTTACTGGAGGGAGGGTGTTTAGAGGGGGAAAAATTGATTCAGTTTCCCTGCAAATAACCTAAAATTTATATACAGTTCATATCAGCCCCTCCTGAATTTCATGGGCAGTTTTGAAGGTGAACAAATGAAAAGAGATGTCAAAAAGGGTAATAGAAGGTGAAGGTTGTAGGAGAAAATCTTGTCTGTTGTTTTGACAATGGAGTGGGAGGCAAGGATTAATAGCTGACTATTTCTACAGAGACATTTATTTGTGTATTATGCATGTATGTGTACATTTATTTATTCATCTGTCCATTCATTCATCTGCTTATTTATTCATTTAACTATCTATACCTATCATCTATCTATCTATCTATCTATCTATCTATCTATCTATCTATCTATCTGTCTGTCTGTCTGTCTGTCTGTCTGTCTGTCTGTCTGTCTGTCTGTCTGTCTGTCTGTCTATCTATCTATCTATCTATCTATCTATCTATCTATCTGTCTATCTATCATCTACCTAGTTCTGGGGTTGGCAGTGGAGCCCTGGAACATCTTTTTCTGTTATCTTTCACTTTCTTTGCACGATTGTCCCACCTCTTTTACTGTTTATTATTGTTCTTTATGATATGTTTTATTTCATTCACAGACTCACAGATCAGAGGTGGGTTTGGGGGCGGATCTCAAGGCCGTCGAGTCCATCCTGTGCCTGAATACAAATCTACATCATTCCAATCATTGCACACAAGTCATCGTTGGCAACATTCTGGGGTCTAGAATATTCTTCCTCCTCATCATGACTTAGAATCTCTTCTTTCCTACAAGTCTCAACTCAAGTGTCACCTCCTACAAGGGCACTTTCTTGATTCCATCATTTGGTAGTGACCTAGCCCCCACATTACCTTGAATATATTTTGTATTACTTGTCTGTGAATATGTTGCTTCTTCTCAATAGCATGTAAGCTCCTTGAGGGTAGGAACTGTTTCATTTTTGTCTTTGTATGCCTAGTACCCAGTCAGGGCCCTCACCATCTCTCACCTGGACTATTACAATAGCCTCCAGATTGGACTCCTGACATCTGGTCTTGTTCTTACATCAAGTAATCTTCTTATGGCCTGGTTTTCAGTCCTCATAGCATCCTGGTCAACCTCCTCCAGACTGGACCACTTAATTGATGGTGTCCATATTGATTGTCATATGATAGGTTAGGCAGATTTGTTTTAGATAATTAAATTTGTTTTTTTCTTCATAACCCTGTGTTGGACTCAGTTTAAGACTTCTCCAGGCTGTCTCAAATCCCTCCAGTCCCCGTGCATTGCTAGACCCTTTGGCAGTTTTCATATTCCCTTCCTTGCAAGTAATTTTCCACCTGCTGAATTCTCCTGTGTATCATTTACCAATTTATTAAGGGATTATTGCTTACCTCCAAAATAAATCTCTTCACAGCTCAGAAGCTGCCAGCCTCAGCTCAGTTAATAATTTCCCTCCTAGCTCTTTCGCAAACAGAGATTCCTACTACATTAAAAAGCCTAGTGAAGAAAAAGCTTTCCAAATGTTTCTAGCCTCCAGAGACCTTAAGACCAACTCAACAAATACCTCCCTGAAATGTTGAAAAGCTAAACATCATGCCCAGATGTAAGAAGTAAGTTGGTTTGGAGCTGATACTCATTCACATGAAAGAGGTGGTGGTGAATAGTCTCTCCATCAGCCCCATCAAAGTGGGATTTGGTAAAGTAGAGGGATGTGAATAAATGTTGGAAGTAACTCCTCTCAGGAATGGCTAGGTGTATAAATGATGAGGCAGCATGGAAGCATGGATTGGTGAATAGAGAGTAGGCTTCAAAGCCAGGAAGACCAGAGCTTAAGTCTCATCTCTAACACATGCTGTCTGTATGAACCAGGCCTATCAATTGTCCTCTCAGCCTTCCAGGCAACTCTCTATGACTATAAGTTAGAGAGAAGAGACTAATCTTCATGGTAGAGGGACCTTTCTTTTTTTTTTTTTTGAGTGAAGAATCATTTATTATACTTCTCTTGAGAGAAGCTGGCACAACGCACTTTAGTAGCATGTGGGCACTGGTTCAGTGGTAGAATCAACTTTTAAACCATTAGTAAGATCCATACTCCACCCATCAGGGCTCCTATTGGTCTAGTTTATCTGAGTTACACCCTTCCTGGACAGCCCATCGCATGTTCGTCCATGTACTATTAACTTCGCCTACTTCATGGGTCCCATGTTAAAAAATGGTGGCTATCTCCACCCCTGGAGTGTGTCAGTTCATATTCAATAAGCTTATTAAGCAAGCGCAGTGGAGAAAAGCCTTTGCCTGGTCGAAACCCTGTCCTTGAACCTGGCTGGTTGCAACCAGTTTAGCCTCTAGGGCTCTTTCTTAAGAACTAGTTGTTTTGGGAGTACTTTCTGATTGGTTGAGGGACTATCCACAAGATCTTGGAATTTCTTATCCTGTTGTGGAAACCTAACCCCATAAAATCTTTCTTACAATTCCCCCCTTTTCTTTTCTAGTAAAGATTTGGCTTCCACACATTCCCAATTTCCTTATCCTCTAAACTCTTTAACATGATTTCACATTCTCCATCATTGGGGAAAGTCTCATCAGTACTTTCACTCACCATCATTATATTGCCAGAGCCTGCCCTCTGAACTCCCACTGTGGTTTCTACTGCGATAATCTTAGTGAGGGACATATCTATCAATTGTTGTACCAGTCTAGAGGGACCTTTCTTACCCAGTTGTTGCCTTGTTTTTGTATTTTCAGGTGGCCTTGCTTCCTTGGTGAGTAGATACCAATGAAAGCCCAGATCCTCTGAGAAATGCTAAAATCCCAATCAAAGCCACTTGAGCATACAATGAGTGATCACACAATCAAGGGATCATTATTGGAAAAGACCTTAGAAGATATCTAATTCAACCCCTTTATTTTGCAGAGGGAGAAAGTGAGAAGACCAGAGAAAAGTCTTTCAGGAGTATGTAATGGAATACTATTGTTCTATAAGAAATGATGAGCAGGTGAATTTCAGAAAAACCTGGAAAGATTTACATGAACTGATGCTGAGTGAAGTGAGTAGAATGAGGAGAACATTGTACATGGTAACAGCAACATTGTGTGATGACTGACTTTGATAGACTTAACTCTTCTCAGCAATACAATGATCTAAGACAATTCCAAAAGACTTATGATAGAATATACTATCCACAACCAGAGAAAGAACTATGGAGTCTGAATGCAGATCGAAGCATACTATTTTTTTCTCTCTCTCTTTTAAAATTTTTCTTTCTCATGGTTTTTCCCTTTTGTTCTGCTTCTTTTTTCACAACATGACTAATGTGGAAATATATATAATATGATTGTACCTATATAGCCTATATCAGCTTGCATGACCCCTTGGAGAGGGGGGTTGGGAAGGAGGGAGAAGAAAATTTGAAACTCAGAATCTTATAAAAATGAATGTTGAAAACTATCTTCACATGTAATTGGAAAAAATAAAATAAAATTAAGTGGCAAAAATAAGTACAATAAAATTGCCATTAAAAAAAGAAAAGTGTTTTAGGGATAAAAGCCCCTCCTTCTCTTTTGATTTGTAACATGATGTAACAGGGTCAATTCCTCCAACCTGTAACCAAGCAAAAAAAAATCTTGGCTCATTCTGTCTCAGAGGAAAGAAGACCAACTCCTTGTATTCCAAGAGAACTGGACATAGGTGATCTCCTCAAGTGACCTTAGACTTCTGGAATTTCTAACACTCTTGGAGGACATCTTAGGCAAACCCTCTCTGAAGCATGACTTATTTCTATAACACATCCCCTCTCCCGCAAATGGCCATGCAGACTCTTCATGGAAGACTTTCAGTAATGAAGGACACACAAGACAACTCATTACATTGTGTGAGACAGCTCTATTAGGAAATTCTTTTAGCTTACATGATAAAAGTAGCTCAAAATTTCTGTAGTACTCAAAAACTCTAACCTACATGAGGTAGTTTGTGTAAATTTTTTGTCTTACTTTTCTGCTTCTTTTTTTTTTTGCAGATGAAAAAACTGAGGTTCAGAGAGGTTGTAACTTGACCATGATGACACATTTAAAAAGTGTTGGAGTCAGGATTCCAACCTAGATCTCCTAACTCTCAGGAAGCCGACATTCTTCCTTCAAAAATAAAGCAGCTACTTTCCTTGTTGCTGTATTTTCAAGTAGACTGTTTTCCCTGGAAAGAAGATCTAGGCCCAATGGAAACATTCATTAGAAAGGAGCTGGTTCATGGAAAAAAGAAAGAAGAGAAGGACAATCATATGCAAAAATATTTTTAGTCAATCTTTTTGTGGTAGTCCAGAAACAGAAATCAATGGGGTGCCTACTCTTTGGGGAATAGGTGGACACATTGTGGCATATGAATAACACAGAATATTATCATACCATAAGAAATCATGAAATGGAGAGTTCCAGGAGAAACTGGGAAGCTCTGTATCTGTATGAACTGATGCAGAGTGAAATGATTAGAACTAGGAAAAGAATCTGAATCCACATCCTCTCTAGGGGAGGGAAAAGAGAAGGAAAAGTCCATGCGCAAAAATTTCTGCATCCAAATGATATTTACTAAAGGGTTTTCTTATAACTGACCCAGGCCTCAAGAGGGTTGGAAAAAGGGCAGAGTCAGTACTTTGCAAATCTCATGGGTTGCACCCAATGGTATTTATGGAGAGGCAGGGGCAGGAAGGGGAGGGGTGGAAGCTCTAAAGATGGCTTTAGAGATTTCCTCTTTTATCCATCCATATTATTGCTGATGTGTTTTGGTCAGTTTTCTTCCCAGAGATACCAGGGCAGTGACAGGAGGTAAAAAATGGTATTAATTTGTGTTATCTGTTATCTCCATTTCCAGACCCATAATTTGGGATTTTTGAACATTGAAGGGGTGAAGGAGAGGTAAAAGAGTCTAGCCACCCCACTCCCACTTCCATGACTGACATTGGGTCTGTTCTCATAGAGACTGGGACCTACCTTGTGGTGGCCTTGGCTAGGCTCTGAGATACTTTTTTAGAGTCGATGAGCTCACACATTAGTTCATATCAGGCCTCATATCACGATAGAACAAAACCCAAAAATGTCATGGTTTGTTCATGACTCCAATTTCTGATTTAACTCTCGTGCCAATCTCCAGACTGTAAAGCATATTCTGGGTGAAGTATTCAGGCTCAAAGTCCCTCAGGGCTTTTCGTTTAGTGGTATTTAGTGCTTTCATGTAGTACTTGCAACTATGAGATGAGAAGGCAGGCAATAATGTGAAGTGCACAAGAGGCCATTTTCTAGAAAACAGGTGCTAAAACATAGTAGACCTCTGGACTTGGCATTCTAAAATTGTGCCAAGCTTTTATCATTCTTCTTTTGAAAAATGGGACATCTGTGTCCTTTGTCACCCCTACACAAGAGCAGCTGCACAAAATTGTGAGGGCCATGGATTTTGCTCAGGTTCTGACTTAGGTGCATCTGACTGATTTCCCAACTGTGTTACCATAAGCAGGAAGATGATACCAAGCTGGCTAGGGTAGAAGAGCTAAGTGTATAGGGGTAGGACATGAACATTTCCACATATAGGAGATTCTAGACAAGGGCAGGATGGGAAGAGAGGGGAATGTCTTTAGCAAAGGCAGCCTCTTGCAATGGAACCTTATGGATCTGAGACATCCCCTCCTTTCACTGCCTCTTTTCCTGAATGGAAGTGGCTTTTGGATTCCCACAGTAATAGGTAAAAGGGGAAAATGGGGCAAGAAAGAATTATTCACTATTTGTTCAATAATTGCTTGTTTCATTTTGAAAATCAGAATGGCAGTATCTTTAACATCTTTAAAATACTATTAAACTGGATATGAAAGATTTTATCACTGTGATGGTTCTACTCCAATGTTTAATTGCAGTATATCAGGCTGGCCCAGAATTCTTGAAGATTTTGCTGTTAGAAGCAAAGGCCTATTGAAACTCAAATAAGTTAACACATGCAAGGTGCTTTACAAACCTTAAAGAGCTATGTCACTGCTAGTTATTATTATTGTTGTCATTATTGTCATTATTATTACTAGGTCTCATTAGTACTATTACTATTATTATTATTACTACGTCTCATCAAGCTGTGAAAGCGTCTAGTCTGAGGCCACAGAGACTCATCACCCACAAGATGGTCAATAAATGATGATTTTTTTTGGTCAAGGCAACTAACTACTGGCCTCATTTGGGATTTTTTTTCTTTTTAACCATTTTAAAGACAGATGAAGGTATGGTGTTGGATAAAGGTATGGGGGAAAGACCATTGGACTCAGAGCCCTAATTCTGATTTTCCTGTACTTTCTAGCTGTGTGACCTTGGTCAAATCACTTTCCCTCTTGGACCTTGGTTTTCTCATTGATAAACTAAAGGGATTGTCATTAGAACTGGGGTTCTCAAACTTATTTGTGACGTGGACCCATTTGGTAGTCTGTTAAACCCCAAGGGCTGCTTCTCAGAATAATGCTTTTCAATTCATAAAATTAAATGCTTAGTATTGCCAAGGAACCAATTTTGTTGAAATATTAGCTATGAAATTCTATTTGGGGGAAAAAACCAAAAGAACAAAAAAAAAGTTCAATGACCCCAGGTTAAGAGTCCCTAGCTTAAAGGATCTCTGATGGCGCCTTCCAGTTTTCAAGTCAATTTCACCTTTCATGTGGGTCCTCCTAGAATGGTTTGCTCCTATGAATTTTATCAGAAGGGCAAAGGGCAGGGAGGATGTGGGATAATTCATAGGAAATGCAGATTTTTTCCACTTCCCCTGCTGTGACAAATTGTGTCTGGGGCTCCAGAGTCATCTACACCAAGTGTTTAATGGGAGCCTAGCTCCCCGGGCTGTGAGGTCATTAGTGACCTTTCTTTTTTGTCATGAGGCCTCAGGATAAATTAAAATGCACGGCAGTCTCTTAGTTCACAGAGTCCAGCTGCCCCCTGACAGCAACCTCACTGGTCTCTGAAAGCTTGGTCTTGGCTAGAGCTGGGAAAGCAGAAGCTGCGAAGTGACACACTTCCTCCTTCCCTTCCTAAGTTCACTGATATAATAAATTGTGACTGCATGGATGAAGAATGGATAGGGACTGGTCCTCTAATCTCATTGAGTTAGGCACCTCCCAAGTGAGAAAATGCCTTCTGCAGATCCAGGTCTGCAACCGTATTGCCGGAGGGGCCCAGACCGGTGGTCTTGCATTCGTTTCTGGGTTTTGCTTCAGACTCTCTAGACCTCACACCCCTGTTCCCACATGGGTTCTCCTCCCCATTAGAATGTAAGCTCCTTGAGGACAGGCGCTTTCTTTTTGTATTTATTTCCCCAGCCACAGTGCCTGGCACTTAGGAAGTGCTTAAGAAATGCTTTTTAACTGCTAGACTACAATTTATGATCTTAACAAGTTGCCTAGGGCACCAAGGGGTTGAGTGACTAGCTCAGGATCACAGCAAATGTGATTCAGAGGTCAGGATTTGAACCAGGGTCTCCCTGGTTCTGAGGCTGCTCACTCTCCTCTTACTGGGCTGATTCTCTATTTGGGTTGAGGAGTCTCTGTAAAACCAGTGCTGAGGAGGGCTCCATGTTCCTTAGGGAAGGGGCGGTAAACTTAGAGCCCTGGAAGGGCCCAGATATTCAGAACAAAGGTCCACGTGACCCCGGTTATAGCTGTGTGGTAAAAGAGCGTGAAACCACCAGGAGACCCCACCTGGGAAAAGAGCCAGGGCCCTCACTGTCCCTAACAGCTGACCATAGTTTGTTAAGAGGTATTGTGATAGGGCAGCAGCACCAACCCGTGTAAAGATGAGAAAACTGAGGACCAGAAGAAAGTAACCTACTTGCCCAATGCTGAACTTACAGCGAGAAGAGCTGGTTCAAGATCTGGCTCAGATACTACCTACCAGAGGAACTCCTGCCTGAAAAAACCCGTGGCAGACTGAGGATCAGAAACTTAGTTCTGCTATTTACTACCTCTGTGACTCTTTCTGAAGTTCATTTTTCTTATCTGAAAAAGTATTAGCTAAAATTAATTTATCTAAGCTGAGTTTCTTGATCAGAAAAAAATGGGGATAATATATCAGATATCCTAGTCGTAAGCATACCCTTTTTTTTCTACCTGCTCACTGAATTGTTAAAAGGGCAAACTTTAAAACACTATACTAGTATAAATAATTGTTAATAAGAATCTATTAGACTTTCCTGAAATACATATTTTTTTTTCAGCTTCTGCCTTGAGGACATTTGTTTCATATCTGATAATGCAGCTAGGTGGCACAGATGATACAGCACCTGGCCAAGAGTCAGGAAAACCTGAGTTCAAATCCAGCCTCTGACACTTACTAGTTGTGTGACCCTGGGCAAGTCTTTAATTCTGCTTGCCTCAGTCTCCTCATATGTAAAATGAGCTGGAGAAGGAAATGGCAAACCACTCCTGTACCTTTGCCAAGAAAACCCCAAATAAGGTCACAAAGATTCATAAATGTCTGAAAAATGACTGAGTAACAACCTCTACCAATATCCACCCCCAAAGCCTTGTCATGGTGCGGAAGCATCCCTGCATTTTCCAAGGTCTTTCCAACTGAGCCTAAACACTGGGAGGAAAGATGGAAAGGCTTGGTAAATCTCTTGGTGTTCCTTCTGTTATTCAGTAATTTTCAATTGTGTCCTACTCTTCATGACCCATTTGGAGTTTTCTTGATTTTCTGGGATGATTTGCCATTTCCTTCTCCAGCTCATTTTACAGATGAGGGAACTGAGGCAAAACAGGGTTAAGTGACTTGCCCAGGGTCACACAGCTAGTAAGTGTCTGAGGCTGGATTTGAACTCAGGAAGATCAGTTTCCTGACTCCAGGCCTGGAACTCTGTCCACTGAGCCACCCAGTCTCCCCATGATGATACAGCTAGCTGGTGTTGATTTTAATTATCCAGCCTTAAGGACCTAAATGCCACTAATGATCTCATATGCCCAAAAGAAAAAAAATGGTCTTTTTAACAGATATTCAAAGAGTCTATTGAAAATTCAAGGACAGCCTTGCTAAATTCAGAGAACCTTGCTGCTAAAAAGCTGGCCATGATTTAGTGATGGTTTTTGGCTGCAGTGATTTGTGGAGTCTTCTCAGTAAGTGCTGGAAGGACTTGTGATGTGTTAGTAGACTGAGTATCCTCAACTAATGGAATCATGGGTCCTTGAAGTTTTTAAAGAAGTCTAGGAATAAAAATTATGATATTATTTCACTCATATACATCACCTTACAGTTTACAAACTTTTTCTTCACCATACTTCTGAAGGGGGGGGCAGTTTGGGTATTATCCCCAATTCACAGATGAGAAAATTGAGAAACAGAGAAAGATTATATTTATATTTAGGATTATAGGACTTTAATCTGGCAGGGACCTTAGAAATCATCAGCTCCAACTCCTTCATTTTACTAATTAGGAAAGTGAGACCTAAAGAGGCTTGCCACACAACTATTTAGTAGAGCCAATGCAGGAACCCAGAGTTTCTGTTTCAAAATCCTAAGTTTTTTTTTTTTTTTTTTTTTTTTGTTTTTTTACTATATTCCAGTGGAATATAAGATCCTCAAAGGCAGAGCCTGTTTTGCTTTTGTCCTTGTATTCCTAGAGTCTAAAACAGTTTCTGGCCCGTAACAGTCACAACAAATGTCAGTCGGATTGAATTGAATAACATCTACACAAATTTATTTTCTAGATAACTAATAATTAACAGTTTAAAGACATTTTTATTTTAACCAGCTTGAGTTAAGGCATTTTTCCCCCTCTAAAGTGGATTACATACTTCCTTTGCTGTTTAAAAATAGGCTGGCAGACATCACATGATCTTTGGGTCAGTGACTTGGATTATACAAAACTACTTGTGTATATGTCAGAGTCCCCACTCCAAAAATTGGGGAACTTTGCTATATCAATCAACATGCATTCATTAAGTACCTACTATGTGCAATCACTGCAGGTTCACAAAAAGTTATCATTTATCATATTCCTAGAAAGATGCAATTAAGTGGCAAGAATTATACCTTAGAAGTTCATTATCTTTTAGAAGCTAACATGAAAAATCCTTATATCATTTTTCCTTACTTGCCAATTAAGTGGCTATAATCTGTAATCATTACAATTTTTAATATTTTATGATAGGTGCTGAGGATATAAAGACAAAAGATGAAATAGTCCCTGATCTCAAGTTATGTTTTTACTTCCCATCTCCATGAAGTACACAGTAAATAAAACTCAAAGAAAAAGAAAGGTGTATTTATATGTCAAAGAAAACAAATAGAATTCATACCAAAGCTCATGGAGAATAATGGCACCAGCCAATGAACAAGGTTTCCTTCTCCAGAGACCTGTCTAGCCTCAGTCACTTACAGTCACACCTGGGTAGGGAGCCCAGCAGGCATAGTTACTCATAGCTTCTCATTGCACACATGAGTTATGATGATGGTCATTGTTGCTCCGTGGCTTTTCATAGTAACAAACAGGAAACTTTATTGTTAGCCTTTTTCCCAATGAAATCACTTCTCCATCTTAGGCCTCATACTATTAGTTTAGGGAGAAATATTTCAGATTTCCTGTTTTGACCTCCTAGCATTACAGTTCAAACAACATAGCAAGATCAGTGTGTCTCTGCTCTGCAACCACTCCCTTGAGCTCTGCTTACTGCCAACCTCTGTCTTTACACAGAATTTCCATTAGGAGTCAGGAAAATACCCTGCCCTTCTGAAGTCTGAGCTGGTGTTCATTATGGATACCAGGTGGAGACATAACTCCATAGTCTGATGTCCTTTTCCCTCCAGGCACATGGGCAAGCTTCCTGCTCACATCAACACTTTCTTTGATGAATCGAAAAGTTTAATTAAAATACTTCAATTTCTCACAAGTTATCTTTAAAGCCCTAGTTTTATTTCTTGGGATAATTGTGTGTGTGTGTGTGTGTGTGTAGGGGATATTCAAATTAACCTAGGCTGCTTCTCATGTAGGAGTATGAAACACTACCAAATATTACCATATATAGGGAAAGATTAGAGAAGAGGAGAAAAAATATCAATGGTTCCCATGAAAATGATTTAGTCCTTTCCTGATGACTTGATATAAAAAAGTTCCTTCCTGAGGCAGCAGTGAGACTCTTTAAATTCTTTTGACTTTTGGTAAGTCACTTAAGTTCTTTTGGTGTTAGGTTCCTCTTCTGTTAAATGGCATTTTTGAGTCATATCCAAGGTTCCATGAAGCTTTAACATCCCATCCCATTCCATCCCACCTACCCCATCCCCTCCTATGCCATTCTACTTTCTTTTTTATTGCGAGTCAATCAGGGTTAAGAGATTTGCCCAGGGTCACACAGCTAGTGAGTATAATGTGTCTGAGGCCAGATTTGAACTCAGGTCCTCCTGACTCTAGGGCTGGTGCTCTATCCACTGTGCCACCTAGCTGACCCTTATTCTATTCTTTTCTAGTCAAATGATAATTTCAGGTACTATAAAGATATACAGGTATTAGAGGAGGTATCATAAAGTTGGGACCTTAGTAATGATCTTAAGTAAACGTCTCCTTTTACAATTAAGGATCCTGAGGCCTGGACAGGTGAAGTGATTTGCCCAAGGTCATACATAGCCATAACTTGGGCCAGGTCATCTGACTCTAAATCCAACTATCTTTCACTGTTTCTTGTTAAACAAAATGGTCCAAGAGTACTAGAACTTAGGAATTTTCATCTCTGCTTTTTGATAGTTTTATTCTATGTTCATAGAAAAATCACCCTATACCTCTAATTATTTAACCTTACTAATATTAACAACAATATTAGCCATAGTTCCCATTCAACTCCATTATTCAATTCAATAAGCATTTCTTAAGCATGAAAGGTACTGTGTTAGGTGCTAGGGAATATGAACAGAAAAATGAGAAAGAGTCTGCCCTCAAGAGAAATCACATTCTATTAATCAGGTTATGGCAGGTATAAAAATTAGTATAGTGTAAGGCAAAAGGCAAAAGAAGCAAAGCAATGATTCAGACAAATTTCTCAAGGAAAAAAAAAGACAGAGGAAGGAGAGGAAAAATTTCACATAGGGGGAATCGAGGAAGGCTTCATGGAAGAAATGGAATCTGAGCTGAACTTCGAAGGAAGAGAAGGATTTTGACTGGTAGATATGAAGAGAGAGTACATTCTACACATGAGGAAAGACTGTGTGCAGATATGTTTATTTATATAACAATGTTACAAGTTAGGAATCATGTTATAGACATGATCTCATTTCATTCTTACAAAATAGTACAGCATAGGCAGGGCTTAGGCTATTATGGACATTTTATAGACAAGGAAACTAAAGGGACTTGCCTAAGATCACACAGCTAGTAACAGGAGTAGTCAGTCAATGAGCATTTATTTATTTTTTTCATTTCTTTAACATTTTTATTTAAAGTTTTGATTTCTAAATTGCCTCCCTCTCTCCTCTCTCCCCTCCCTGAGATGGTAAAGCAATCGGATGTAAGTTATACATGTGCAATTATGTAAAACATTTCCATATTAGTCATTTTGTACAAGAAAACTTGAATAAAAGAAAAAATGAGAGTGAAAAACAGCATGCTTCAGTCTATATTCGAATAACATCAGTTCTTTCTCTGGAGGCAGATAGTATGCTTCATCATTAATCCTTTGGGATTGTCTTGGATCATTGAATAGCTAAGTCATTCACAATTCTTCATTGAACAATATTGCTGTTACTGTGTACAATGTTCTTCTGGTTCTGTTCACCTCACTATGCATCAATTCATGTAAGTCTTTCCAGTTTTTTCTGAAACCGTTCTGCTTGTCCTTCCTTATAGCACAATAACATTCTGTTGCAATCGTATACCACAGCTTGTTTAGCCATTCCCCAATTGATGGGCATTCCTTTGATTTCAATTCTTAGCACCACAAAAAATCTTCTACAGATATTTTTGTACAAATAGGTCCTTTTCACCTTTTTGGATGTCTTTGGGATATAGACCTAGCAGCAGCATTGCTGGATCAAAGGGGATACATAGTTTTATTTAAAGTTTTGATTTCCAAATTATTTCTAATCTAAATCTATTTAATCTATCTAAAATCTATCTAAATTCTATTTGGGCATGGTTCCAAATTGCTTTCCAGAATAGTTGGATCAGTTCACAACTCCACCAACAATGTATTAGTATCCCAGTTTTCTCACATTCCCTCCAACATTCAACATTTTCCTTCTTTTTTTTTTTTTTTTAGCATATTAGCCAATCATCAGCGGGCATTTATTAAATGCCTGTTATGTGTTAGGTATTATGTGAGGCATTTCGGATTCAAACAAAGGCAAAAGAAAGTCTCCGATCTCAAGGAACTCACTGTGTAAGGTGACATTCAAATAACTGTGTACAAACCAGATATATGTGTACACACACACATGTGCACACACACATATTTATCAACAAAGGGAAGAAATGGAATTAAGAGAGCTTAGGAAAGGCTTCTTGTAGAAGGTGAGATTTTAATGAGACCTCAGGGAAGCCAGAGAAGCCAAGAGTGGTTGATGAGGAGAGAGAGCATTGCAGGCATTGGGTACAGCCATTGAATATTATTGGAGATTGGAGGTGGAGTGTTTGATGTGAAAAATGACAAGAAGGCTATTGTCCCTGGATTGAAGGGTATATAGGGGAAGGGCAAGTAGTGAGGCTTAAAAAGAATGGAAAAATAGAGGGGACCAGATTGTGAGGGACTTTGAATGCCAGCAAATTTTATATTTGATCTTAGTGGCAATAGGTGGCCTTTGGAGTTTATTTGGGGGTATATGTGATGTTATCAGTCCTGCACTTTAGAAGATTAATTTGATAGTTGAATGGAGGATGGACTGAAGCAGGGGAAGCTTGAGACATGAAGATCAGCCAGCAGGCTATTGCAATAGTCTGCATATGGGTTGATAAGGGCCTGTACTGATATCAGTGTCAGAGAAAGAAGAGGGCATATACAAGAGATGTTAAGATGTCAGAATCACTAGGACATGGTAACAGATTGGATACATTGGGATGAGAGAGAATGAGGAGTTAAGAATGACATATAAGTTTGCAAGCCTAGGTAATAGGGAGTATGATGGTGTCCTCAACAGTAACAGGAAGTTCAGAAAAAAAGGAGAGTTTTGGGGGAAAGATGATATGTATGGGGTATATGAGATGTCTAAAATATAATTGGAGATGAGAGGGGTAATGATAGAGGAGAAATCTAGTGTGGAAGATGGGATGCAATAGAATCATGTGTAATGGCCATGCAATGGCCTTTACCTGGAAGAGCCACTCCTTATAAGACAGGGGTGAGATTGTGGCAGAAGGCATCTGGACGATATGAGATGAAGAGGGATGGGGGAAGAGAGAGTCAAATGGCCAGTTTTTTCAGTGAAATATAAGGTGAGATTCTCACCTGAGAAGGCTGAGGGAGGAGGAGCACAAGAGGTTTGAGGAAAGATGAAAAAAGAAGAATCATTGTGGTAAATGGAATAGTGAGTTAATTAGGGATGTGTAAAAGGATTGCCTTGCCATGGTGATGGCCCAGTTGAGATTATACAACATAGATTTCTAGAGGATCTAGTCAGCAAGGTTTTGTGATTTTCTCCAGCTTAAGTTAGCAGTGTGTGAGTAGGAGTGAAGGCAACAGATGGTGAGAATAATCCAAGGCTGATGCTTGCCAGGGCAAGAACAGTAACGTGAAAAGGAGGCGAGAACTTGAGAGAAGTGTTAAATTGGTTTATTCAGTTTAGATGGGGATGGAAGGAGAGTATAGCAATTGTTAAGAGTGATGATCTGGGAAAAAAACTGAGGGGTGGAAGGACTGAAGGTTGCGATGAAGACAAGGAACAGTGTTTGGGATTGCAAAGCAGAGGGAGAGTTCGAATGGTAGTAGAGTGGTAGATAAGGGAATTTCAGGATTCATGTAAATGGAAATGATATATTTGTGGATATGCACGTGTGTATACATGCACACATTGTATATTCTATTGGGGAAATTATATCTATAGCTATGTGACTATCTCTCTATAGATAGAGACAGAGACAGAGAGAGACAGAGACAGAGATTGGAGAGAGTGTGTTTCCCCAACAGAATGTAAACTTGAATGCAGGGATGATTTCATTTTTATCACCTTTCACAGTGCTCGGCATAGAATAATTACTTAATAAATACCTACTGACGGATTGATTGGCTAAATTAAAAAAGAAATGCTTGTCATAAATTCTAGGGACACAAGCATGAAAACAAGATTTCTTGCTCTCAGGGAGCTTACATTCTAATGGGGAAAACGACATTTAGAGTCAAGGCCAGGGAGCCATGTTTTAGTCTGAGAACTCACAGGAATGGAAAACTTAGCCGTAAGTACATTGATTGATTGGTTATTTGCAGGAATTTGGTTATTGTTCCCAAAATTAAAGAAGGGAAGCAATGTGTATATGTGTCATAGGAAAGTGACCTTCACAGTATCATGGGATAAAGATGAAAGGAAAATAGTGCAGTTGGTCTGGGTCTGAGTTAGATTGGAAGAACTTTTAATGATCAAGAGTTCAGGGTTCCACATGAAAGTTGCAGTACAGAGAGGGTAGAAGCTGATTGATAAATTATTTTAAAATGAAGCCATTGACTTGGAGGGCCTCTGACATCTCATCTATCTTTAGGTTTGTGATCCTACTTCAGACTAACGTGTGTATGCATGTGTACATGTGTAAACACCCACACATGTGTATAAATACATACACACATATAATTCACACATGCACACACACATATGTAAAATCAAAGTGCTGATTTTGAGTGTGTAGTCCATTAAAATTCCCAGATCTCTTTCATATAAACTGCCTTCTGATGAAGCATTTTGTAAGCCTTAAAGTGTTACATAACTGCTATCACCACTACCATGACCAACAACAACATTGTGTACTGGTGTAATTAATTTGTTGAATCTAGGTGCAAGCTTCTCCATTTATCTTTATTAAATTTTATCTTACTAGACTCAGTACAACTTTTTGTCTTTGAGAACCATTTTGGATCCTTACTCTGTCATCCGGTGTGTTAGCTAGCCCTCATAATTTTGTGTCATCTGCAAGTATGATAAGACACAGTCTAATAACCTTTATCTAAGTTATGGACAATTTTTTTTCAAGGCAATCAGGGTTAAGTGACTTGCCCAGGGTCACTTGCTAGTAAGTGTCAAGTGTCTGAGACCAGATTTGAACTCAGGTCCTCCTGACTACAGGGCTGGTGCTCTATCCACTGGGCCACCTAGCTGCCCCACATAGACAAAAATATTAAATGACATAGGGACAAATAGAGGTCTCTGGCACTCTACCCTAGACTACCTTCTCTATTGACTTGAAACCCTATTCTCTTTCCTCTAATACACACTTTGGCTCACTACATCTTTTATATCTGCATTATATTCATGTGTGTGTGTGTGTGTGTGTGTGTGTGTGTTTATGTGTGTGTGTACCATTGATTCAGCCCCAGCTGAAGAACCAAGGACTATGAAAGCAGTAATGTTGTCAAAAGCTCTGTTTTATCAGTTCAATCAATCAAAACACACCCAGTCCATTGGTGGGGTGGAGAAATCAATCAAACTGACTATTTGCTATCATGTAGACAAAACAAGCAGCAAACAGATGAATTTTTCATTTGTCAATTGGTAGTTGGGTTGTCATAGCAACTTAGTCTTAGACTTTGACTACTGAGGCCTCTAAAAGACTCCCATTGGGGCTGGTCCTCTGAAAAAGTGGGAAATAAATGAAATTTGTCTCCACTGCTCTTCCATCCCTTTTCATGGGCCTCCTTTCACTTTCCCAGTTCACTGGAAGACTACCTTGATTACTGATGAGAGAAATGATTATTAATAGCCATTTAATATTGGGGAGAGCCAGGGTTTTTTTCCCTATTTCCTCATTCAAAGCACCATCCTTGTGAAGGACATTGCTGAAAGATGAGATTGCCCAAATCCTCTAGGTATTGCTCCTACTAGAAGACCTTACAAAGAGAATCTAATCTAGGTGAATTCCCACCCATTGTGTTCTACTCAGGCAGGACTCAGTCAGGCTTGTATCTCAATTCTTGTGATTTGCAGCCCCAGTTAAAGATCTGCTTCAGTCCACCTTCTGTAAAAGGCAGAAAACCAGTCAATAGGGGATGCTTTTCTTCTCTCCATTCTAATTTTTTTTAATGAGAAAACATTCTCAATAAAGACTTACTGTCTTTAGAAACCCTTTTTATGTCCCAAAAGTAAAAGTTTAAGTCAGGGGTGGGGAACCTGCAGCCTCGAGGCCACATGTGGCCCTCTACCACATGGCCCTCTAGGTCCTCAAGTGTGGCTCTTTGACTGAATCCAAACTTCATAGAACTAATACCCTTAATAAAAGAATTTGTTCT
The DNA here is from genome assembly GCF_900497805.2 of Vombatus ursinus. Lineage (NCBI taxonomy): Eukaryota > Metazoa > Chordata > Mammalia > Diprotodontia > Vombatidae > Vombatus > Vombatus ursinus. Next base: position 577,290 of record NW_020953958.1, read on the forward strand.
GTAAAACTTAGATTCAGTCAAAGGACCACACCCAAGTACCTAGGAGGCCACATGTCGTTCCCTATCCCTGGTTTAAGTGATTTTTAGAATGGTCAGTATACTTGGGCTCCTCCTACTCAGGTAGATCCCTTTTGTCTAAATTTCCCAAGGGTGGTGTGTCGCCCCCCCACCCCCTTTGTCCATGAGTGACTTGATCAGAATCACTCCCTCAGCTCCCCATTAGAATAAGTCTACTTCTTGTTATAATATCCATTTTGTCATGAATTATTAACCAATCAGGGATGATTTCTGCCTGTCAGGAACACCTACTCTCCAAGTGTATGTAAAAGTTGAGTGGACTCCATGATTTATCTTTTGTTTACGAGAAAAAGCCAAATGATCATCATTTTATTAATTATTTACTAGCCATAATTAATAAAATTGATTATTAATTACTCAGAAACTATGTCACTCAGACTTTTCAATCATCACACTGATTATACCCTAAATGTACTTCAAGATGATCAGTGCACTCATGCCACCCCCTAGCTGACTGGGCTCTTTGTTGGTAGAATCCCTGGATTGTTCAGGACCTCATGTGTGGGGAATTCCCTTGTCTTTTTCTAAAACTATTTTGTTCTGTGCCCTGTTATATCAGACCCTTGCTAGGGAGCTTATCTGAAAAACCAAAACAAAAGCAAACAGAAAGTAACAAATGAATAAAGAAACCCTTGAATCATATATAAAGAAAATTGGAAGGTACTTTAGGAGAGATACTATAGGTCAAAACTTTCACTTGATGGGTGGCAAAACTGAGGCCCCAAGAGGAAAGATGAATTGTCCAAAGTTGGTGCCTGAGGTGGGATGTGAACCAAGGTTTCCTGAATCCTAGTCCAATGCACATTTCTTCAATCCATAGCACCACTCAAATCTGAGCACACAGGCTGATGATGGCCTGACATGGTGCCATAGACCTTTTATTGTAGTCATCAGTAATGGCACTAACTGAACTCAAAAAGCGTAGCCAAGGTAGTCAAGTAGTTAAGGAATGAGGTGAGGGAGATCTGAGAGGCTGGTTCAGACTTGACAGTAACCTTGATAGCTTTATTCTAAAAAATCTATTGTAGTAAGCAGCATGTGCTAGTTAATAGTGTGTTAGGCTCTGAGGCATGAAGACCTGGTTCAAATCCTACCTTAAATGAATGCTAGCCAGGCAAGTCACTTACCCTTGATGTGATTTAGGCGATAGTTTATGCCTTCTATGACAAAGTAAGCTGCTGTGGTGAAGGGATTTCCCACACCAGAAGATTCCAATAAAATCACAGATCCTTCACATGTTTATTATCATAAGAATGTGATCTCAAGGACACACTCAGAGATTGGCCATAAAGAAAAAATGTGAGTTCTTGATCCAAAAGGTTAACATGAGAGATTTGCCAGATACTAATAGGAAAAAAGAAGTTTCCAGAAAATCAAAGGATTACAGAATTCTAAGGGATCAGGTTAAGTTCATTAGAGGATGTACTGATATCATGATGCCCAAATCACTAGGAATATTACCTGGACAATGAAAGAAATTCCCCCTACCCCCGCACCAATAACTTCCTAGCTTGAATTTGGATTATGCTTTTACAGAAATCCACTAATGCATGCTGATGATATTATAGCCTAAGTAAGTTAAAATAGAGGTTGTAGGTACTTAATAAATACTGATTGGTGGCTTAACATCTAGGATGTACTTTTTTTTTTTAGCAACATTTGCAAAAGGGTGAGGTAAAATTGAAGCCTGTGATCACTGTGAGGTGGGGAGAAGAGTGGGATGTGGTTTATTGAATATGAAGTCCTGTATCTAGAGTGGAAGTTAGACTCAAACCATCAACAACAAAGGTTGTTTCTCAGGGATTCTATCTTGAGCTACATTGGCTTATTAAGCCCTTACATGCACCCAAATTTCCTCTGCATTACTCTAGATGCCAGTGGTCATCCCAGGAGGAAGGAAGGAAGGAAGGAAGGAAAGAATAAAACATTATTAAAGACCTATCTGCTAGACTCTGTGTTCTCTTATGTGATTCTCACAATGACCATGGGAGGTAAGTGCTATTATTATCTCCATTTTACAATTGAAGAAACTGAGGCAGACAGAAGTTAAGTCACTTGCCCATGCTCTCATAGCTAGGAAGATTCTGAAGCCAGATTTGAACTCAGATCTTCCTGACCTCAGACCCAGCCCTTTTTCTATTGCACCTCCTAGCAGCCTCTAGAAGAAAGAGGCAGAAGAGTCTATGAGTAACAAGGACGGTGTACCACACTCATGGAAAGAAGGAATAAGCATTTATTAAGCACCTAATATGTGAAGACACTGTGTGCTAAGAGCTTTACAAAAATTATTTCATTTGATGCTCACAGGTTGTAGGGTAGGTGCTATTATCATTCCCATCTTACAGTTTAGGAAGCTGAGGCAGATAGAGATTAAGTGAATTGCCTAGGGTCACACAGCTAGGAATTATCTGAGGTCAGATCCAAAGTCAGATCTTCCAGACTTCAGGTCTGGGGTTCTACCTACTGTACTACCTCGTTGCCTCTGGTGGTCAAGATACTTGGAGAGTATTAAACCCTTCATGTTAAATTAAATCAACAAATATCTGTTGAGAGCATACTTTGTATTAGGCATTGAGCTAGACACTTAAATCCTACCATATAGGAAGCTGTTCACTCTGCTTATACATATGACCAGACCTAGTCTATTTAAGTTTGTGAAAGAGGTACTCCCCACCACCTCCACCCTCGTTTATGACTTCAGTTCACTATTTAGTGCATTTCAACAACAGTGTGCAAAATAGTGGCTAGCTAACCACTTAATGTATCAGGTTCATGCCCTTGATAGATGTGGAATCAAAGAATCATAGATTCCAGATTTTCTAATTTGGAAGGGACCTGTGAGTTCAACTTAGTTCAAACCCTAGATGAAGCATGAACCCTGTCTACAACATGACAGGTGATCATCCATGCTGCTGCATGACCAAATCAAATTAAAGTCTACACACATTTATTAAAGACTTACTATGTGCCAGGTATTGTGCTAAGTGCTGGGAATACAAAAACAAGTAGAAAGACAATTTCTGTCCTCAAATAGCTTATATTTTAATGGGGAAAGCAACAACAAAAGGAACCTGATAGGTGGGAAGGGGTCGGTGGTACCCAGGGCAGGACATGATAGAAAAGTTGAGAGAATCAGTAATGAAGCCTGAAGAGGAATGAAGATGATGGGCCTTGGCATCCTTCTTAAATGGAAATTCTGGGAGCAATCAACCAATCAGAGTAAGGGGGCCAAGGTGGAACTACCGAGGACAGACAGAGCAGTAGGGAGAATACATCCAATGTGAGAAATCTAGGACTGGAGTGAACTTCCAGGGTAAGAAGACAAATAAAGTCCAGAAAGGAATGAAGACATGGCTGGCCTTAATGTTGTCCTTAAAATGGAGATGATGGAAAGAACAAACCAATTAGAGGAAGGTGCTTGAGGATTAGCAAGTATTTCTGGTGTGAGAAACCTAGGACTGAAGAGAACTGAGGAGCATCTGAGACAGAACAGAAGTTCAGAGAATCAGGAAGTAGCTGAAGAATCCTGAAATAGGTGACGACTTTCAGATGATGAAAAATGGACTACCCACACAAGTCATAACATTTCCTTTTTATTTTTCCTTTATTATCCTAAAATTAATCATCAAAACCAAACATTTTGTATTCAAAGGAGAACAAGAAAGGGGATTATATGAGATACTTTGGTCATATGCTGCATGCAATCTGTTTTCTTTAATAAATATACACACATATTAAATTTTTAAAAGGTAGTAATAAAAATGCTCCATTTGATTATGTCTCCTTCTGCACTTGTTTTTCTTCTGTGCATTTAAAAATATTTTATTGTTGCTCTTTTATTTTCATTTTTATCACTATCCACTAACTTACCTCCCTGCTAAACAAAGTACTTTGAAACATACGTATAGTAAAACAAAACAAATCAATGCAGTGATCATATCTGTGAAACCATGTTTCATTTAGCATCTTTAGACCATCACATCTTTTTTTTCAGATAATTATTTTGGGTATGGTTATTCCTATATCCCTGTGGCTTCTATCATTGGCTCTACTTCTGCCCTCTGGGGCCACAGAAGGAGAGGGGAGAGAAGCAGAGGAGGGAGAGAGAGAATTTGGAACTCAAAATTTAAAAAAAATGTTAAAAATTGTTTTTACATGTATTGGGAAAACATAAATTATAAAATTCACGAATTAGTAAGATAATGTGGTTTATGCACAACAACACCTTTAACTGAATAAAGACAATGACTCATCTTTTTCTCATATACTGCCTTTTTCCCCACCTTACCAACCCCACCCACAATTGTTTCTTCAGGTTAACCATCCCCAGTTTATTCAGCTACTCTTCATATGATATAATTTCAAGTCCCCTTACCATCTCTCCTCAATTTGTAGTCCTTCAGACTTTGATATTTTCTACTCTACCTCCCCTTCATTTCTACAGATAAGGAAAATGAGGCTTGGCAAGGCAAAGTGACTTGCCCATAGTTATAGAATCAAGAAATTGGGTAACTGGAAACAACCTTCTTCTCCTACTCCCCTGGTACAGGGTGGCAGCCAGGACTGCACACTGTATTCCAAAGTTGGACTAACCATGGCAGAGGACAATAACATCTCTGACCTTTCTCTCTCTTTGCACTAGGACATTGTCATGGTGTCACCTTCCTGATGTCATGGTCCTCTTCAAGAACAAAGGATGATCAACAGGACTCTGCTAATAATAGCCAGCATTTCTAGTGGACTTTGAAGCTTGTGAAGTACTTTACATATTCATTTCATTTGCTAATATATGAATTAAGCCTCATTCCCATTTCTGCAAGGTAGATCATTCAGGGATTCATCTTTACCATTTGTGTGACCTTGGGCAAAGTCACTTGAGTTCTCTGGTTCTCTGGGTTTCCTCATCTCTGAAATAAGAAAGTTGGATTAGCTGTCTTCTGAGGTCCTTCAAAGAAAGGCATAATGGGACATTGACAAAAGTGCTGTACTCGGCATCAGAAAACTAGATTCAAGTCTAGAATCTGGCCTTCATTTATCCGTGTGGTTCTGTACAAATAACTTTGCTTTCCTTGCCTTAGTTTTCTCATACTTAAAAATGGGGATAATAATATATTCACTACCTACTTCATTCTGCAAACTTGGAAGCCCTCTATAAATGTAAGCTTTTTATATTCTTGATGCAAAGGAAAAGCGTTCTGAGCCTATGACAAAAGCTGGCAGAATTTTAAAGACCATATTATCTTACTAATTTGTGAATTTTATAATTTAATATTTCTCCCCGATACATGTAAAACAATTTTTAACATTTGTTTTTAAAAATTTTGAGTTCCAAATTCTCTCCCTCCTTCCTTTCCTTCCCCCCTCCAGTTCTTGAGAAGGCAGGCGATTTGCTTATCTTACTAATTTGAAGTATTCTTCCTGGCAACCTTCTTATGGGGAAATGGAGTCAGCACTGACCATCGTTCTGTGTTAACTAATAATGTTGAGGAGCTGAGCCAAGAGTCAGTCTCCATGGATGCATGGAACCAGCAGACCTCATTTCTTTTTCAGAGCTTCTGGTCTTCATCCAAGGGATTCATCCTAGCCAGCTCCTAGAAGAGCCCATTAATCATTGTAAGCGAGAGTGGGAAAAACAAAGATAAGATTCGGGAAATGGAGAAATCAAATGGTGCAATCTGATGGGCCCACTTGCCAGGTCTTATCTGACAAGAGGAGTGAATGTGGAAATCAACCAGACCCTCTATCTAAACAGGAAAATCATTTCATTTGCCCTTGTTGTGGCAGTAGATCTAGTCCCCATGGCTCCCTGTGCCACTGTTGAGTACAAAAACAAAGAAGCATTATACTAAGCCCTCCAGCAAAGCCAGATTCTTAGTTTTCCTATAAAATTCAGACAAACCTTCCATCCCTTTGCCTTACTGCTAATGTGGTGGGAAGATTTACTACATATATATATATATATATATATGAAATATTATATAATATAATAATATATAATATACCCTATAACCAAATACCATTGCCAGAGGCCTGATGGGGGGGAGGGGAAATGAGTTTAGTCATGGCTAACTTAGCTTCTGCCCTTCCCCCCAACACAACTCCCATAGTTATGGCCCTAGGAGACAGAACATTACTTGATAGGATCCTAGATTTAGAGCTGGAAGGGACCTTAAAAGCCATCTAGTCTAAATCCCCTCATTTTACAGATATGGAAACTAATTTTTGCCATGTAAATAGCTGGTATGTCTCTATTTATCACCTACACAAAGTGGATAGGCTATCACGTGGGCCAGGCTCCAAACTCAATTTTATTCAATGTTTCAGGGACCTATAAGGTATTGAATACTACCACCCCAACACAAATGTCTCCTCATGCTCTTCTTTCCCCTGCCTTCTTTTTCATTTAGTTAGTTCTGTAGTTCTGGCTAGAATTTTCTGTCTAGAATTATAGGGTCAAATAAGGTACTTGCTTAACTATTATGTCTTCCAGGTTTCCTTTTTTTTTTTTTTGAGGTGGGGGAGGGTAGTTTTAAATAAGCTTTCCTTTAAACAGTGAAGACTGAGTCTCAACCAATTGATTGCCTTCAGATATGTCTCCAATTAAAATCTCCTGAGCCTGTTGAAGCTTAAGATCTTAAACTTTCCCTAATATTAAAACTGTCTGCTTCATTCCATTCCATTTCATCCCATTTCATCCCATTCCATTCCCAAGGCATTTTTTAGGTACCTATTATATACCAGGCACTGTGTTAGGTGCTGAGGATAGGATGATAAAAATTAAGCAATCCTTGACTTAAGGGACCTTATATTGTATTGAGGATGGGGATGAGGGTGAAGAAGGGGGTGGGAAGCAGATACACAGATAAATATAAAAACAAAACCAAATAAAAATTCCAGCTAAATAAAAATGCATAAGAGGCTCTTATTCTCTTCTAGAATTTAGAATGATGCTGAAAAATTGAGAAATGGATAGGGAGTACTGCTTGTGTAGCAGAGATCTAGGATTGCTTTTGTGTGGGTGCTTCTTGCTTTGAGAAAGCTTGCAGAATTTCTCCATCTTGTTTAAAAAGTTTGTATTACTGTGCCCAAAAAACATTACCTGACTTCACTAAGTTATTACCTGACTTCATTAAGCTGAGTGTTGGAATGTAGGTACAATCCATCACATGACTTGTATGATAAACCTTTCCAGCTTTCTAGAGTTTGTATTTTATTCCCATGACTATCAAGAACCCAGGACCCTTCCATGTCATGATGAGACACTGGAGGCAGACTTCAATGCAATAGGATGTTTGCAAGACCTAAGTAATTGCAATAGTCTTCTGCCTAGTGAAAGTTTGGGGAAAGGTCTAGGGAATGGTGGGCTGTCTCTAGTGAAGACATGTCTTTGTGAAACATTTCAACGGGGACCTTGGCCAGTCAGAGGAATGACCAGGCATTTGATCAGATGGGGGCCTTTGGATTTGGCACCACTATTTATCAGCCTCCAAAACACTCTCTTTCCTCAGCAACTCCACTTCAAGGCTCCTGGTTTTCCTCTTCACCTCATTTCCTGTCATCTTGTTCAGTATCTACTTTGAGTACCCTTCTAACACCACAGCTTCAAAGTTCCTTTTAAAATTTTTGAACTCAAATAACATTTCTCTCCACTCCAGTTCAATCACCAATGAGGTATCCTTGTCCTGTACAGGGTATTCCGACTTTTGGAGTACCGTCTTCTTTGCTATCATTTGGAGCTGTTCCAGCTCCAAGATTTTGAACTATGAAATTCCCCTTTGACCACAATCTCCTGCCAAGAAAGGGTCTTGGATTTGGAGCTAGAGGTGTTGGGTCCAAATCACAGTTCTGCAACTATAACCTTGGGCAAATTTCTTAAACTTTCTGAACTTCAATTACCTCACTTGTACAATGAAAGGGTTAGAGTGAATATGGTCCCTGAGGTCCCTGCCGACTCCAAATTAGTGACCCTATGATACCACTTTCATTCCACCTCCGTGACCCCATTTAGGGTTTTCTTGGCAAAGACACTGAGGTAGGTTGTCATTTCCTTTTCCAGATTATTTTCTAGATGAGAAAACTAAAGCAAACCAAGTTAAGTGATTTGCCCAGGGTCACATAGTTAGTAAGTGTCAGAGGTTGGATTTGAACTCAGGGAGATGAGTCTTTCTGACTTCAGGCCCAGTATTTGATTTTTTGTGCCACCTAGCTGCCCTAGTTAATCTCAATATGGATCTGCACAAGGATGCATTATTCCTCTCACTGCCCTAAGGTAGGAGCCTAATGGATGTTTTTGGTGATAATGATAATTGATGACCATGGCTGACAGTAGATATTCCATTACCGGAGCTGTTTAAAGAGACTCCAGATTGTTAAATTTCAGACTGCTTTGGTTAGTACTCATACTTCACATGGAGGATTGGGGTAGATATCTTCTGAAGTTCCTTTTAAGTCTGCAATTCCATCCAATGATAATGATCATCAGCAATATATAGATAGGTCAATAGAGACAAATCATGATAGATCCTTCTATTGGCTGCCTTCAATTTACTCCTATCACAGTAAGCACACAGGTTACATATCAGTCATAGAGGTGACTAGATAAACTTTATTCTGAACCATAACTTTTACATGAACATTTTAGACTAATACTTAAAATGAGTAGAGAAATTATGAAACCACACTGTAACTTGTTTAGAATAGTTCCTATCATATCAAAACATATTTAAATTGTTCTGAGTGGTGAAAAAAGTCTGGTTCCTTAAAGTAACCCTTTGATCTTAACAGATTATGAAGCCATAGGGTTTAGCAAATAAATAATGAAATTCACAGAATTCCAGAATGCAAAGGGACCTCAGAGTCCACAGGTCCAAGCCATGTTTGAAACAATCTCATCTACAAATGTATGTTGACTAGTCCTTCAACCTTTGCTTGAGAATCTTCAATGATGGGGAAGCCTTTACCTCCCAAAGCATCCCATTCCTCTGTTGGATGGGTCTAATTATTAGGTTTTCTTTTTTACTTTCATTCCATCTCTTAGAAACTTCTATACATTGCTCCTAGTTCTGCTCTCTGGGTCCAAGCAGAACAAGCCTAATTTTTCTTCCATATAGTCCTTCAAATACTTGGAGATCTGCATTATGTTCCCCCCTTAAGTCCTCTCTTCTCCAGGCTAAACACTTACAGTTATTTCTACTCATTCATGAAGAGTTCTTAGCATGAACTCAAGGCTTATCATCATCCAAGTTGCCCTTTTCTGGATTTTCTTAGTTTATCAGTATCCTTTCTAAAGTATTTTGAAGTTATTATTGATAGAAGAGTAGGGTGAAAATTAGATAAGTAAGTCAGTAATCTATTGCCTAATTGTCGCTGCCCTGGTTTCAAGGATCCCTGTTTCAGACCCATAAACTATATCACTAAAGAGGAGGACTTTGGTACAGCCTGTCTAGAGGCCAGATGAAGTCTGAAGGTTCAGGACTTTTCAATGCCTAGAGGCACTGTAGGTGAAAGAAGCTAAAGATCTTTATGAGAACAGAAATGTAACCTAGGTTTAAGTTAAGCAGTGATTGATAAGTTTATATTAATGATAAAAGTCTTTAAATGCCTTTATTTATTTATGTCCTGCTCTATATTATTTCAGCCTCAGTTTCTGAAGTGAATGTTGTGTTATGGAAAGTAGAGAGAGTACCAGATTTAGGGATGAGAGACTTGGGTTCAGATCCAACTTTAGCTCCTTCATGAGAAAGTCACTCGATCTCTTAGAGAGAGGCACTAAATAACAGTGCAAGATGGCAGATCACTTTCATTGTCATTTTCAGTTGACTTTTATCACAGCAAGCATGAGAATTAATGTGTGAATTAGGCATCAGTCACATAAGTGATCAAAATGATTTCATCACCTGGAAAATGGAGAAAACAATAGCTATATGATATGCCTCATAGAATTGTAAAGAAAGGCTTATGCAAATATGACTTATTAATAGTCATCAGAAATTGTTAGAGATTAGTCCTGTTATTTTGAGTTATATTTTAAGAGTAAAAAACCATATTTAACTACATCATGTGCTATGTCTCTTTTTAATTATCCATAACTTTGAAGAGCTGATCCACTGGGCCTGTGTACTCACTAACCAGTATCCCTATTTATCTAGTGGTAGCTATCAGAATTATAATGTGTGGGACCTATGGGGAAAATCAGCTCATATAGGACTGTCCTTTTATATATGAACCTATTAAATGATATAAACTTTCGCAGAACTTGATAGACTACTTCAATAATCCCTTTAAAGACAAGGAAAGTGTTTAGAGAAAATGGACCAAGGTTAAAAACAATACCATAGTTTCAGTATCCTTTTTTTTTATTCTTCTCAGATCTCTACTCTAAATGTTTCCAGATATGTTAGGATGACACAATAACCAATATTTCAAAGAGATTATAGACATTCATTGCCTGCCAGTAGTGAAAGAGTGGCAAGGGATATGGAGTCACCAAACCACGACATGGAATTGTAGCTGGGAGCGCAGGAAACAGCATGCATAATCAAGAGACCAAATCATCAGACTAAAGTGCCTGTGGGGAAATAGACTTCAGGAGCAGTAATCTTGTGGAGGATATGACAATAGTGATGAAGCATGTGAGGACTAGCTGTCTGCTGTTGATGGTAATTTGAGATTGGTCACTGGAATTCTTTGGGAATTGGAACACATTATTTGGATGCCCTGAAACATGGATGAAATTAACAACTGGTTAGGGCCTGGTCTGCAAAGAGAGCTCACAGTGGTTTTAGGATCTGAGGCCCTTAATCCTTATGTGTGAGTTCTCTGACTAGGGATGGGGGAGTTCAGTCAGAGTGATTAATGCCCAAGGGAATGAATCCCATGTTTGTATTTCTTCCAGGGATTTGTATGTGTCCTAGTACTCTAATGACCTCCATTAGTCTTATCCACCTGGGAGCTGCAGAAATGCTGAGTAGAAGAATTGAGAGAATAACAATGATAAGATTTTTCCCTGCCCCCATCCCGTCTTTTTAGTTATTTAGCACGTGCCTGAGTAAATGGCTGATGCCATACCCCCTTCCTTCAGCAATGTACCCCAAAAGTATCAACTGGCAAGGGAACAACAGCAAAGAGAGAGGGCAATTATCATCAGTAATAATTATTATTTAATAATGTTTCCCTTTTGTCTTACTTGCCACCCTGATCCCAAAATGAACATAATATCAGTTTTTCACTGGGAATAACTCACAGTGTCTTTTATTTCCGACACTGCTATTGTCAATGGTGGGTTCAAGCTACAATTTTTTTTAATTTCCTGTATTGCCACTTAGAAATAGCCGAACTCTGTAAATATTAGTATTAAGGAGGAGGGCTTTCTGTAGATTCCATACGTGTAACTGTTTCCTCTAACTGGGCTCATCCATGCATTTTTGATATTGTATTTGCAATAACAATTCTACTGTACAGTTGATTATTTTCTAAATGAAGGGAAGGAAGGAAATTTTCCGGTCCACTTACTCTTAGCTCAACAAATTCAATAAGATTCCCTAGTGTTACACACACTTGTAGCCTTAAACAGTAACCAGTGGTAATACTGTATCACAGCCAGACATAGACACATTTGTCCAAAGTCATTTAAAAATATATCTAAAATGTTAACACTGTGCGCTGGTAGCATTTCTTTTGGGTTCATATGGAATTTTTAAGGAATCGTGGAGATAAAAAGTGCTTTAGAGAGAATCTAATTCAAAAGTTACCCAAAGAAAGACTCCCCTTTACAAGCATTAGCAAGATGTGGTCTGCCTAGAGACCTCAGTGGAGGCAATGTCAATGGGGCAAAAACTGGTGCTGCCATTTCAACTCACAACTGCAGACCTCATTGCATTTATGGACAACTTTAAAGGGAATTTTCCCCTTCCCTTCCCTTCCTTTCCCTCCCCTTCCCTCCCCTCTCCTTCCCTTTCCTTCCCTTCCAGTGGTTTCACTGATGTAAAGAATGCTAGTAAACTAGAAACTTTCTCTACCAATACAGATCAGTAACTTGAAGTCATAAAGACTTATCTAAGCGCACTGAAAAATTCAGTGACTTGTCAAAGGTCACTTAGCCACTATGTGGCAGAGGTGGACCCTGAATCTAGGATTTTGTGATTTTGAGACTAGCCTTCTTTCTGCTACATAATGCTGCCTCTCCTTTTATTGAATGGAAATATGCATTCTTGTAGCTTCTCTCCATTGGTCCTGCTTTGGACAGTCTGAGGTCGAGAACAAATTTAAACCCTCTTTTACATGATGATCTGTCAGATATTTGAAGACAGCCACGCTGTACCTCCATGCATCCTCTTTTCTAGGCTAAACATTCCAAGTTCTTTTCATAGTTATTGTGTCATGAAAATTCTCATGTTTGAGTTTCTACATATATAACATGGAAATAATTAATGATGATGATGATATCTGGCATTTATATAACACTTTCGGGCTTATAAAGTGCTTTACATATGTTATCTTAATTTGGTTCCCACAATAACACTGTATTTTTCCCCCATTTTACAGATGAGGAAACTGAGGTTGAGAGAAGTTGTCCAAGGTGACACAGCCAATGAATGTCTGAGGCAGGAATAAAACTCAGGTCTTCTGGGACTCTGAGTCTAGTGCACTATTACCTCACAGATTACATTATGTTATGAAATTTAAATAATATATGTAAAGCTACTATCCTTCTAAAAAACATGGTATCCAGAAATGAATACAATCCTACAAATATGACTAAGCCAAAGGGCAGTGAAACTGTCGACAATCTCTTCCTGGCCACTATGCCTCTTTGAATGCATTGTAGGATCTCATTAGCTTTTTTGTCTGCCACATCCCCCTGTTGACTCACTTCCAGCACTCAGCTCATTAAAACCTCTAGGTTTTCACACAAATTGCTGTCACATCCCCTGTCCTGTTTCTGTGTAGATGGCTGTTAGAACCCAAATTCAGGGTGTTAGCCTTTACATTTATGCCTGTGAAATGTCATCTCATTAGATTCATTCTTTTCTCTGTGTTTCTTTCACTTTCTTAAAAATTATGTTTAGAACTTGAACTTTTCTATCAAATCTTCTTCAAGTATTACATTTTCCTCCTCCCAATCCTCATCATTATAAATACCTTTAGACTTCTGTGCAAGGACATTTCACTAATTCAGACTTCATTAACTTTCAGTTTCATAACATGTGAATGACCTGGGTCATGTTGGTGTCATTTGACATTTGCTAAACAAATACGTAATATGAGTACAATTGCATAGTGAGTGCTCAACCTATTGATCTAAGTTCCAGGAGGGCAAAGATTGTGTTCCCTCTTAGATATTTGTCCCCAGGGATTAGCATAATGCTTCAAAAATAGCAAGACCTTAATAAATACTTTTCATTCATTCATTCATTCTGATGGTTCATCATCAGAAATTGATAAGATTCTGTGAGTGAAAATGATGTGAAAGTAGAGGTGTTTCCAGCTGCTTTGCTGCTATACTCTAATTAATGACCCTGGGACCTACCCATCTGACTGGCACCTGAAATCTTCCATATATGTTGTCTCCACTATTAGAATGTGAGTTCCTTAAGAGCAGGGACTATCTTCTTTATTTTTATCTCCAATGCTTAGTATGGTGCTCTGTAAATAGCAGCCAATTAATTCATGCTTCATTTTCATTCCCATCCCCCTCTTCACATTCATCCTTTTGAGCTACTTTTCCAATCCTCACTTGCACTATCACGTAGGGTTCCAAGAGTGCAGCTACTACTTGGCTCCTCAGAATCAAGGAGCAGACCAGAGGGATTGGGTTGATAGTTATCTAATGCTTCATATGTCATGAGCCTGAACTGGAGTGCTCCTATAATTAGTATTTGTAGATACTCAAATTTAATGAATTTTTAAAAGGGGTTGTTTGTATAATCAGTATAGTAAGGAGTTAATCTAAATTATCCCCCACCCTGATCCACAAATTTTTGATAGTCTCTCGTAGGTACATACAGAGCTCAGGGGAAAATGGGCTCACACTTAGAAAGGACGTGTGGCAAAAGGTTGAATTGTAATTCCTGGCTGCTGTATAGTTCCCCTCAGGTACATACCATTTTTTAGATCAGGAATGTTAAACGCACTGGCCATAGCACTCCTGAGTATGAAATCCAGGTTAAAATGTAATTGGGAAATATTTAACAAAATAAATAAAAATACAGTAAACTACACATAATGTTAATTTGTGGTTTTCCAAGTCAATATGTGCCCATAGGCATCCTTATGTATAGTTTAGTGGCTCTGATTCTATTTGAGATTAACACCATTGTTGTACATGACCCAAAGGTCACGACAAAGTTCTTCAGCCGATCTGAACATATTTCCTGTGCCACCTTACTCTTACTAGTTACTTACTTACTAGTTCTTACTCTTACTTACTAGTTCTGGAGTTCATCTGCTGGCTTTAAATACCTCTTCACATTTAGTCTTTGTTCTCACCTGCTTAAGGTATCAGGATATTGGATATTCACTTTAAGTGGGGTGGATAATTGATGAACTGATTCAATGACCCACATCTTTACAAGGTTTGTTCATTCATTATCCAAAAGAGTCACCTTTAAAAGCAATACTTTAAGTGGACCTATTTTATGAAATACACTCTAAAAAAAGTGTGGCTACTTGGAAATAGTGTTAGTTCTGTTTGCTGCATATATTTAAAAGTAGTAAAACTTCCCTAATACTAAAACTATTTCAAAATTTAGAATTTGAAGTCAATTAGATTTGTGATTTTGGCCTAATTAGATGTCTGACTATGCCAAAATTTTCTTGTTTCTTTGTCCTCCACCAAAGTCTTATTTTGTTACCTTATCATAACAGAGAGGGGACCCTGGGTTTTCAAAAATTATATAAGACAAGCTGAAATTCTGGTTGGATTTACCAATATTAAATAACTTTGTCATTCAAGGACCAGCCCAAGTTCTGAGAGGCTCAACACTAAAATCTTAGCTCCTTATGAAGGTGGGGCATTAGGATTAATTTTTGAATCACCACCACCATCTTCATTACTATTAGCGATAGCAACTAATTATTATCTGCATTCATGGATTTAAATACTAGCATATTTAATACTTAATATGCTTAGTTGCCTTGCACTACTCTGTGTATTTGACGTTTATGACATGGAGGAAGGGGTTTTACATTTTTCAGCCTTGATTTCCTCTTCCATCTGTAATATGAGGCTGATAACACTATCTATTTTCCTAAGAAAAAAACAAAGCTATCTTTTGTGGTGAAGTGAATAGGGTGCTGGGCCTCGAGTTGGGAAGACTCATTTTCCTGAGCTAAAATGTGGGCTCAGACACTTACTAGGACTGTGACCCTGAGCAAGTCAATCAACTTTGTTTGCCTCAGTTTCCTCATTTATCAAATGAGCTGGAGAAGAAGGTGGCAAGTATCTCTAGTATCTCTGCCAAGAATCTCTGCCCCATATAGGGGCAGCTAGTTTGCACAGTGGACAGAGCACCAGCCCTGAAGTCAGGAGGACCTGAGTTCAAATCCAGCCTCAGACCAAACACTTGACACTTACTAGCTGTGAGGCCCTGGGCAAGTCACTTAACCCCAATTGCCTAAGAACAAAACAAAACAAAACAAAAACAAAAGTAAATAGAGTCATGAAGCTTTGGACATGCCTGAAAACCTATCCAGCCATGCCTTGTAACAAAAAAGAAAAAAAAGAAGAAAAATGAATCAGCACATCGAGAGTCTGATTGTATGAGCGACATTCTGCATCCTTAATCCCTTATTTCTGCAAAGGATGGATGGAGGTTGTATTACCTGTTTCACACAATTTTAAGAGATGAAAGTGCTTTGTAAAAGCGTTAAACCCCATAAACAACCCACACTCAGAAGTCAGGATACAATGGTGCAGGGAGATATATCAACTTTTGCCTTAGGACTAAAGTTCACCCATTTTACTAACTAATATCATTCAGACTATCTTTCCTACCTCTTGGACTCTGGGCCTTGTGTGTCTGTCTAGACCTGCTAGCTCTTCTCCATCTTCTTTTCTTTTAACCCTTAAGAGGTCAGTTTCCTGTTTACTAGACCCCAGGTCTCTGACAGACCCCAGCTGACTTAACGGGACTTCCCATTTCAGCACCCCTTTGTCAAACTTATCACTTCACTGCATACATGCCATGGTGAAAAGATAGGAATATCTGATGTGTGTGTGTGTGTGTGTGTGTGTGTGTACACACTGAGGCAATGTACTATAATGGAAAGTGCAATGGTGTCTGAGTCATAGAAGCAGGATTCAAATGCTAATTTTGCTCCACCATAGGGTTTTGACCTTAGACAACATCTAGTCCAATTTCCTTATGTTACAAGGGAGGAAAGATTTTACTAGAGAGATGGCATTGACTTACTACACACATGTAGCCAGGATTCAGACTCAGATCTTCTGGCTTCAAATGCAGCTATATTTTTATTATATAACCCTTCCTCTACTGAGAAGCAGTATGGTATTGGAAATGGAATGCAGGACTTAGCATTAGGTGGGCCTGGGATCAAATCAAGCCTCTGCCACTTACTAGTGGCAACCTGGGGAAAGTCACTGAAAGTTCCTGAACCTCAGTTTCCTTATCTGTAAAATGAAGAGGTCACACTAGCTGACCTCTAAGGTCCTTACTAGCTCTAAGTCTATGATATTATGATCCTAATGTCAGTTATTATTCTAACATTACATCTAATATCCCAATCTACCACCCTTCCTTCTATGTTCTAAGATCCCTTCCTTGGCCTGCTATTCTGCGTTCTGATGCTTGTGCCATCACTGATGATCTCTGATGCTGCATCACCCCACTTGGAAGTTTCCATTTCCTCCAATCAGGATGTCTGGGCCGTCTGACTTGCAGAGTCCCACTGAGCAACTTTTCTATTTGTGTGGCCTGCTTTGGTGGAGGTCTGTGCCCTAGGAGACAGACAGAAGTTCAATGGCCAAGACTCTGCAGCCATTATGTATAATTGCTTAAGGAGTTAGCAGTGCTGAGGTTTATCTTCTAGAAATAAAAGCCTCATCCTGTGTTTAGAGAGAGATATTGACCCAGAGGCTGTGGAACATTAAGGCTGAGGTGGAAAGGGAGGGGATATCTCCTCTCCTGTAAACTAATTCTTCCCAAATAGTTATTATGGAAAATCAACAAACTGCTTCAGTTAAAGAGCTGCCTTGGGTACAATGAGGAAAATGAAAAGCTATTGAAATACGAAACTGGAGGTTACAGTTCCTTTTGTCCCTCTCTCCCCCTTTCTCCCCACTGACAAGGAAGGCTGCTGAGCACTGGGTTCTCTGTATCTGTTCTTGGCACAGTCAGTAAGCTGCAATGATAGCTATTCACTGTTGGTACCATTTTGTCAAAATGTCAAACAGTGCTCCAAGCAAATTGATTTATTCCCATTCCATTCAGTTTGGTTCAGCAGCTTGTAATGGTGACTCCCCATCGACTGAGGTTGTTTCATGCCAGCCAACGGAGCGAAAGCATTGATGGGAGGCTGATAACCCTGCTCCAATAAAGATATGGCAAGTCATAGTAAATAAATGAGGGGGAGGCTGGTTGCTCTGAGAAGGGGTAAGTAGGCTCCCTGAGCCTTTCTTGCCTCTGAAAGGGGGATAATAATTCCAGCATGGGGCAGACATGGTGGATTCAAATCCCTGATCTACTTATGTCATAATGATGTGACTTTAGGCAAGTCACTTGAATTATTCTTTTATGAGATGAGGGAGTCTGACTAGAGCAATGGCTCTCAAAGTATGTTTAAAAGACCCTTAGGAATCCCCAAGACCCTTTCAGGGGCTCCATGAGGTCAAAACTATTTTCATCAGCATAATGAGACATTTTAATTTCTAATGCAGTAAATATCGACGATTATTTGTTGTCATTTAGTTGCTCAGTAGGGCCCAACTCTATTGGACCTGATGAATTTTGTCCACGGGGTTTTCTTGGCAAAGATACTGGAGTGGTTTACCATTTCCTTTCTCCAATGTGTCCCCATTTTACAGATGAGGAACTGAAACAAATAGGGGTTAAGTGACTTGCCCAGGATCACGCAGTTAGTAAGTATCTGAGGCCAGATTTGAACTCAGATCTTCCTGACTCTGGTCCCAGTGTTCTATCTCCTGCACCATTTAGCTGTCCCTATTATCAATAATCATAACTCACATAAATTTTAAAGAGCGTAAAGAGGTCCTGAGACCAAAGAGTTTGAGGACTACTGGACTAGAGGATCTCTAAAATCCCTTCCATCTCTAATATTCTGTTAACTATGAAAATATCTCACATTTCTAGAAATCAGGGGCTGGTTCACAACCCTTTTTTTTTTATCATAGACACCTTTGGCAGGTTGTTGAAGCCTATGAGTGCTTTCTCAAAATAATGTTTTAAATGTATAAAATAGAGGACATAGGATTAAAAAGGAAACCAGTAATATTGGAAATACACATACAGACACATACATTTTTCATCCCAATTAATGGATCCTTTAAAAGTTTATGGATCCTAGGTTAAGATCCTCTGCTATTGAACTTTTAAAGTGTTCAATGAATGAATGAATGAAAACAAAAATATTTGTTAAATGCTTATAGTATGCCAGGTACTATGTTAAGTACTGGGATTCATATATGAATAGAGAGATAATTTCTGACCTCAAGGATTAATAATTCCAACAGAGGAAGATAACACATAGTAGGAGGTGGTGACAAGGGAAGGGAGTTTTGGTATGGAAAAATAAGATAAGTGCCTGGCATACAATAGATACTATACAAATGCTAGGTGATATTATCATTGTTATTGTTATTATTATTAGTCAAAGAGGTAAAGATTATTATTATATGTTATTATATAATGTCAACATATAATATTATTACATAATAATTATTAATCAAAGAGATAATGATGTATAGAGAAGTCAACTAACTTAATCTTTCCAGAAAAAAATTGTATTAATTTTATTACTCTGCCCAGAGGAAAAAGTGGAAGGGTTGAGGTGGAGAGAGAGCTGAGCAACAGGGTAGATGAACAATAGCAGACATATAGTCAGATGGCCTGGGGATATAATCTGAATACAGTGTGGAGATGAAAAAGGATCTGGTATCTAAGGCTAGTAGTTAATATGGTGAGTTTAGTAGGCTAGTATGTATTTAATGATTCACTAATCAACTGAGCTGGGCCATAGGGCCAGAGTTCCAGGCATGAGTGGATTAATTTCAGGGTGAGTGGGGAAATGGCTGCTATGGAAAGTACTAGTGCAGGTAGAAGGAGGCAGGACAGGCAGATGTTAAAAAAGTCTTAGAGAATGGATGGAGATGGATGAACGGATGGATGGATGGGTGGGTGGTATGTGAAGGTGAAGCAAGGTCTTTGTGTCCTTTTTAAGAATCTAAATACTGCAGGGGCAGAGCCAAGATGGCGGAGGGGAAGCAGTGACTTGCTTGAGCTCTCCCTGCCAAACCCCTGTAAATACCTATAAAAAATGGCTCTAAACCAATTCTAAAGCAGCAGAACCCACAAGAAGACAGAGTGAAACAAATTTACAGTCAAAGACAGCTTTGATGGTTGATCAGAAAGGTATATCGTGCCAGGTGGGTAGAGGAGCGCAGTTCAGCGTGAGCGTGCAGGCCTCAGTGACTCTGGAGCAGGCCTCAGAGCGCTGAATCACGGGCAGCTGTGGAGGTTTCCAGACTTCTCAACCCATGAACACCAAAGACAACTTAGAAGGTCAGTGGGAAAAGGCTGTGACTGCGGTGAGAGAAGGAGGTAGGTCTCAGCCGCCCCCAGGGCCACAGCTGTTTCCTGAGCTTCCAGCCCACAGACTGAGGGGGAATGAAGTGGCTGATGGGGGGGATTGCAGGGATCTCTTTGCCAGAGCTGTGGCAGAAATCTCTTGCTTTACCAGTGCTTTGATCTGGGTCACAGTTCTGATGGATGGTCGTGGGGCAAGGATGAATGCTGGAGGAAGCTTCTTGTGGCTATGGAGAGGAAATACCTCGCCCTTGATCATGGCACCTTGGAAGAACTGAAAACTTTCAGGTCCCTAGAAGTATCTCTGAAAATATATGGACAAACCCCCGAAGCTTGGGACAGTACATTCTCCACATTGGAATCATACTTTTACCGTAACAAAGAGTTTAAAACTCAAGAAATTGGCCAGGATCATGAGTAAGCAGCACAAAAAAAGTCAGACTATATTATCTTGCTTTGGTGACAAAGAAGATCAAAACATACAACTAGAAGGAGACAAAGAAGCCAAAGCTCCTACATCCAAAGCCTCCAAGAAGAATATGAATCAGTCCCAGGCCTTGGAAGAGCTCAAAAGGGATTTTTGAGAAGCAAGTAAGAGAAGTAGAGGAAAAACTGAGAGTTTTGCAAGAAAATCATGAAAAACAAATCAACAGCTTGCTAAAGGAGACCCAAAAATATACCAAAGAAAATAACACCTTAAAAAATAGCCTAATCAAATGGCAAAAGAGAAGAGGTCCAAAAAACCAATGAGAAGAAGAATGCCCTAAAAAGCAAAATTGGCCAAATGGAAAAGGAAGTCCAAAAGATCACTGAAGAAAATACTTCTTTAAAAATTAGAATAGAGCAATTGGAAGCTAGTGACTTTATGAGAAATCAAAACACTGTAAAACAAATCCAAAAGAATGAAAAATTAGAAAACAATGTGAAATATCTCCTTGGAAAAACAACTGACCTGGAAAATAGATCCAGGAGAGAGAATTTAAAAATTATTGGACTATCTGAAAGCCACGATCTAAAAAAGAGCCTAGACATCATCTTTCAAAAAAATATCCAGGAAAACTGTCCTGATATTTTAGAACCAGAGGGCAAAATAGAAATTGAAAGAATCCACCGATCACCACCTGAAAGAGATCTCCAAAGAAAAACTCCTAGGAATATTGTAGCCAAATTCCAGAGTTCCCAGGTCAAGGAGAAAATATTGCAAGCAACCAGAAAGAAACAATTCAAGTATTATGGAAACACAATCAGGATAACACAAGATTTAGCTGCTTCTACATTAAGGGACCGCAGGGCATGGAATATAATATTCCGGAGGGCAAAAGAAATAGGATTACAACCCAGAATCACCTACCCAGCAAAACTGAGTATAATCCTTCAGGGGAAAAAATGGTCATTCAGTGAAATATAGGACTTTCAAGCATTCTTGATGAAAAGACCAGAGCTATATAGAAAATTTGACTTTCCAATACAAGACTCAAGTGGAACATGAAGAGGTAAACAGGAAAAAGAACATCATAAGAGACTTATTATGGTTGAACTGTTTATATTCTTGCATGGAAAGATGATATTTGAAACTCATGAGACCTTTGTCAGTATTGGGATAGTTGGAGGGGGAAAATTATATGTACGTATATATAGATAGAGATAGATAGATAGAGGGCACAGGGTGAGTTGAAAATGAAGGGGTCATATCTGGAGAATAAGGTTAAGGGGTGAGAGAGGATTATACTAGGAGAAGGAGAAAGGGAGAGGTAGAACAGGGTAAATTATCTCACAAAAACAAAACGGAAAAGAAAAGACTCTTACAGTGGAGGGGAAACAGGGGAAGGTGAGAGGGAATGAGTGAATCTTATTCTCATAGATTTGACTTAAGGAGGGAATAACATGCACACTCAATTGGGTATGGAAATCTGTCTTACCCTACAGGAAAATGGGGGGGAAGGGGGACAGGAGAGTAGGGGGATGACAGAGAGGAAGGCATATTGGGAAAGGGGGTAATCAGAAGCAAGTACTTCTGAGGGAGGGGCAGGGTCAAAAGAAAGAATAGAATAAGTGGGGGGGGAGAAATAGGATTAAGGGAAATAGAGTTAGTTTTTCACAGCACATCTACTATGGAAGTGTTTTGCATAACTGCACATATATAACCTGTATTTAGTTGCTTGCCTTATCAATGAGGGTGAGTGGGGAGGGAGGAAGGGAGAAAATTTGGAACCCAAAGTTTTAAAAACACATGTTTAAAAAAGTGTTTTCACATGCAACTGGGAAATAAGAAATACAGGAAATGGGGTACAGAAATCCATCCTGCCCTACAGGAAAATTGAAGGGGAAGGGGATAGGAGGAGGGGGGAAGAGATAGAAGGGAGGGAAGACTGGGGGAAGGGGTATGCAGAGTGTGTGCCATCTGGGAGTGGGGGGAGGGATGAGATGTGGTGAAAATTTGGAACTCAAAATCTTGTGGAAGTAAATGTTGAAAACTAAAAAAGAAATAAAAAAAAGAAAATAAAAAAAAGAATCTAAATACTGAAACAGACTGCTCTTCTGGTACTGCCACAAGATGCCTATTGAGAGAGGAAGCATCAACATTTTTGGATTTTGTTGTTGCAGAAAACTCCCAATAAGGAAACTCCCTCTACTAATACAAATTGTCATCTACTCTGTAATGCTTAGTGTTAGAAAGTTGCTTAGGTTATTGTGAGATTAAGTGACTTGCCCAAGGTAACAGAGAGACAATTATTAAGCACCTACTATATTCAAGACTTTGTGCTAGGTAGTCACTAGTGAATTCCTATTCACAAGGATGTGAGCACATCCCAGTGCAAGAAGCAATAAGGGTGTGTATAAGTATATACAACATTAATATTTTATTTTTAATTAATTAATTTGTTTTTAGTTTTCACAATCACTTCGATAAGCTTTTGAATTTTAAATTTTCTCTTCCTCCATCCCCGCCTCCCTCCCCAAGATGGCATACAATCTGAGATAGGCTTCTGATTACCCCCTTTCCCAATCTGCCCTCCTCTCTGTCATCCCCCTACTCTCCTGTCCGCCTTCCCCCCCATTTTCCTGTAGGGTAAGACAGATTTCCATACCCAATTGAGTGTGCATGTTATTCCCTCCTTAAGTCAAATCTATGAGAATAAGATTCACTCATTCCCTCTCACCTTCCCCTGTTTCCCCTCCACTGTAAGAGTCTTTTCTTTTCCGTTTTGTTTTTGTGAGATAATTTACCCTGTTCTACCTATCCCTTTCTCCTTCTCCTAGTATAATCCTCTCTCACCCCTTAACCTTATTCTCCAGATATGACCCCTTCATTTTCAACTCACCCTGTGCCCTCTATCTATCTATCTCTATCTATATATACGTACATATAATTTTCCCCCTCCAACTATCCCAATACTGACAAAGGTCTCATGAGTTTCAAATATCATCTTTCCATGCAAGAATATAAACAGTTCAACCATAATAAGTCTCTTATGATGTTCTTTTTCCTGTTTACCTCTTCATGTTCCACTTGAGTCTTGTATTGGAAAGTCAAATTTTCTATATAGCTCTGGTCTTTTCATCAAGAATGCTTGAAAGTCCTATATTTCACTGAATGACCATTTTTTCTCCTGAAGGATTATACTCAGTTTTGCTGGGTAGGTGATTCTGGGTTGTAATCCTATTTCTTTTGCCCTCCGGAATATTATATTCCATGCCCTGCGGTCCCTTAATGTAGAAGCAGCTAAATCTTGTGTTATCCCCATTCCTATTAAACATATTTTCATATTAGTTATGTTATAAAGAAGAATTGGAGCCAATAGGAGGAACTACAAGAAAGAAGAAACAAAAGAGAAAAAAAAAGAGCAAATGCTTCGATTTACATTCAAACTCTACAGTTCTTTCTCTGGATGTGGATAGCATTTTCCGTCATGAGACTTTTGGAGATGTCTTAGATCCTTGCATTGCTAAGAAAAGCTAAGTCTTTCAAAGTTAGTTGTCATACAATGTGGCTGTTACTTTATACAACATTCTCCTGGTTCTGCTCACTTCACTCAGCATCAGTTCATATAAGTCTTTCTAGGTTTTTCTGAAGTCCACCTGTTCATCATTTCTTATAGCACAATAGTATTCCATTACATTCATATACCACAACTTGCTCAGCCATTCCCCAATTGATGGACATCCCCTCAATTTCCAATTCTTTGCCACCACAGAAAGAGCCGCTATAAATATTTTTGTACATGTGGGTCCTTTTCTCATTTGCATGATCTCTTTGGGATACAGCCCTAGAAGTGCAATTGCTGTGTCAAAGGGTATGCACATTTTTTATAGCCCTTTAGGCATAGTTCCAAATTGCTCTCCAACTCCACCAACAATGCATTAGTGTTCCAATTTTCCCACATCTTCTCCAATATTTATCATTTTCCTGTTTTGCCATGTTAACCAATCTGATAGGTGTGATGTGGTACCTCAGAGTCATTTTGATTTGCATTTCTCTAATCAATATTGATTTAGAGCACAAAAGTAATATTTTAAAAGAATAAATATAAAGTAGTTAAATGTGAAATTCTTGGGTAGGGGGCACTGGCAGTTGATAGGATAGTGAAAAGTTTCACAGAGAAGGTGGTTCAATAGTTTCATTTTGAAGGAATAGAGGGATTCTTTTAGGTGGAAATGAAGAGGGATTCCTGCCTTTTGGGAATGAAGAACAGCCATTAAAAAGTCTAGGAGATAATAAATGGAGTGTTGTGTGTGAGGAACTCAGAGAAATCTAGTTTGTCTGAGACACAGAGTCCTGGAGAGAGAGTAATGTCCAATGTGGCTGGAAAGATAGTTTGGGGTAAAATTGTTATGGGTTTTAAAAGCTGAATAGATGGTAACTGTTGGAACCAGGATTTATGTCCAGGTCTCTTGATTCCAAGTCCAGCACTCTATCTACTGTACTGTACTCTCCCCCTTTTTGTAACTGCAGAATGTAGTATTCTATAAAATACTCCATTAATATATACAGTTATGGTTGTGTGCCGTGGATTGCCTACAGCTATTTGCTGAAGGATAGTTGACTGAGACCCAGGTGTGCTGTGTAATTTTCTGTCTTGGCCAGTTGCTCATCCAGCATGGGGTAGGAAAAGGGAGGGAAGGGTTGCAGAGGGAGAAACCAACACAGAATGGACCAGCCAGAAGGTATAGAATTGGCTTCCTTTTTAATACCATGTCTTTTATACATTTAAAAACATTATTCTGAGAAGGCACCCATATGCTTCACCAACCTGCCAAAGGTGTCCATGATAGAAAAAATAAGTTTAGAACCAACCCTTGTTCTTTTATAGCTTTTAAGAAAATAGATAATATGATGTTATTTAGAATGTTTTCTCCATTTTCTTTATTATTTTTCCAATTAATTAAGATTCATTTTATCTATTAGTTACACCCTCTATTAGTAAGCAGGGCAGCTAGGTGGCACAGTGGCTAGAGTGTTAGGCCTAGCCCTGAGTTCAAATTTAGCCTTAGATACGTACTAGCTGTTTGACCCAACAAGTCATTTAACCTCCCTTTGCCTCAATTTCCTTAACTGTGAAATGAAGATAATAATAGCATTTACTTTGCAAGGTTGTTGTGATGATAAAATATGGTAATACTTGTAAAACACTTAGCAGAGAATAGGTACTATATAAATGCTTATTCCCTCCCTCCCTCCCTCCCTCTTTTTTCACCTGGGGTGGGGGAAGGTTAAAAAAAACCACAAAATCCTTTTAATTTATATACATAGCCAAATCAAGAGAAGTTCCCACACTGTCTATGTGCAAAAATGTGTGTTTCATTTAGCACAGTGAGTCCACTTCCTCTCTGTCAGGAGATGTAAAGTACTCTTCATTGTTGGTCCTGAATCTCCTTTAACTGACCAAATCCTTTCCACCTTCAGAGCTCAGTTTAGGTCTTATATCTTCCATAAGTTTAACTCAACTCCCCTACCCCACACTGATGTCTTTCTTTTGAATTGCTATAGCATTTATTGGACATATCACTCATTTGAGGATTTAAGGTTCAAAAAAGTATGTATCATAATTTAACAGTTTCTTATATGTGTCTTATCTAGATAACCAGACTGGAACACTTAAGATATATGCTATGTTATGTATCTTTTACATAATAACAATTCACATTTTTATTGTATTTTATGATTTACAAAGTTCTCTTCTCATAACAATCCTCTGAGATAGATAATGTGGAGAAAAAGGAAGATCAGGGAAGCTGACTTGCCATGTTACCTATAACTATCAGAACCAAGATTTGCACTCGTGTGTTCTGACTCTACATTAAATGATCTTCCACTATATCCAGCTGCCTCTCAGAGTGCCTAATGCAGGGCTGGGCACCCACTGCAGATTTAACTCAGGTACAAATCTGATTTCAAGTGAATGCCTCCAAAATTTCAAACCATCAATATATTTTCCACTTGAGTAGAAAGGTAACTCATAGATTTTTCATTCTCCATACTTCTCTATCCACTAAAATCCTAGTTATTCTTTAAGGCTCAATTCAAGTTTTGCCTGCTCCCTGACTAGCCCAGGTCAAAGTGATTTTTGAATTCAACAACATTGACCATTCATTCCATTTATAGAATGAGGCTCTGCTCAGGCCTTTCAGAATGATCTCATCAAATTTTCGGGGTTGAATTACTATCTCTACATAGACCACTCTAAAATCTTTAAGTAATTTCTCTCCAGAACTTTAGTACCACATAACTTGCTTGCTTGACATCTCCATGTTGCTTTCCTACAAGTATCTCAAATGCAACATGCCCAAAACAGAACTCAGTATTTTCTTTTCCCCTACTCCCAAACCTCTTACAATCTTCCTTAATTCAATTCAAGACATTACCATCTTTTCATTCACCTAAGTTTGTAAACTCAATTTCCCTCAACTAATCCTTTCCCCTTGTCCTTCCTACTGATCCAATCAATTGCCAAGTTGTGCTGTTTCCACCTTCACAACATATGTGGCATTCAGCTTCTCTCTATTCATATGGGCAGCACCCTATTTCATATCCTTATCCCTTCTTGTCTGCACTATTTCAATAACCTCTTACCTAGTCTTGTAATTTATGGTCTCTCTCCTTTCCAATTCATCCTCTACATTGCAGGCAAAATAGTCTTCCTAAAGAAGTGTCTGAGTCATGTCACTCCCCTGATATTTCCCTATTGCTTTGAGGATAAAATACAAACTCCCCAGCTTAGCATTTAAAACCCTACATAATCTAGCTCCAGCCTGCCTTTCCAGACTTATTTCATATTACTCAGTTGTCCCCAATAGCTCTGATTCTCCTTGTCTTGAGACAGGAGGAGTGGTCTCTCTAAGCATCAAATTCCTTCATATTATACCTATTGCAAGGTCTAGATATCCCATTATGAATTATCTCATTTCTCCCAAAAAAGCATTCATCAGTGGTACTCCATCCCATCACTGAAAGATTTCCCTGTTTCTCCCTGTATCTTTTCCTCTCCTCACCTCTTTTATGTACTCTCTCATTCTGTAATTTCTGGTAGGTTTATAGTAGTCTTGGATAATGTGTTTTTTTTCTTTCGATTAAAAAGTTTTTTCCTGAAATTTTGCAAAATTTGTTATCCATAAGTGGAATTGTTAAATTTAACCACTATATGTCTTGGAATTTACAACATACTTTTTCCCCCCAGAAGGCAGCCTTCGGGTTTTTTCCATCACCAATCTGTTGTTTTTCTTTTCTGTGTTCAGAAATTCTGGGCAGTTTTCTTGCATTATTTAATGTAATATGGCTTTCATGTTTTTCATTTGTTATGTTCTTTTGGAGGCCCTATGATCCTTAAATTGTCTCTACCTATCTTGTCTTTGAGATCAATATATTTCGCTTATATGGAGAACGTGTTTTCTTTTAACATTATTGCCTTTTGCTTGTCTTCTTCTGGAGTATCCTTCACTTCTATACATTTGCATTCCAAATCAGTTACACTCTTCTCCCCCCCTTTTTTTTTGTTGTTGAGATTTGCCACTATGGGTTCAAGTCTTTCTTCTACGTAAATTATTTCAGCTATGTAGGTCACAGATTCTGATTTCACAATTCTTATTTCTCTTTTAAGCAGTCCAGGAATATCCTATTATGATTCCACACTTTCTTATGACTACAAATGTTACTCTTTGTCTTGTAATATTTATTCACGGATATCTGGTCTCTTTTTCCTGATCTAAAGGCCATATTCCCATCTATTGTTAACAGTTTCCATGTTAGTTTTTCTGCTTATGCTCAAGGTCTTTAACTGAATTTTCTTCCTCGAGAGATTTTTGGCAATTTCAGTCTTTTTTTTCCTTTACAATTCTCTATCACTCAGTTTCTGAATCTTTTCCCTTTGTAGCAGTATCCTTGGGGGCTGGATCTCAAAGCCCCCTTATGTGGGGCTTATGATGCCAAAGCATCTTCTGAGGAAGGACAGAGCTGGACCCAGCTAAATGGTAGGTGCCATATAGATACACACATACACACACACACACACACACACACACACCATTTCCTTTGTTCCTGAGTTTTCTGGATGAGGCTTGTTGTGGTACAGAGTATGGTCACACTTTTGTTGCAAGTTTCTGATATTTAATATGGCACTGGATTAGGGTGGAATAGATAGAGTTGAATTTTGGAGCAAGCCAGCAGGTGCAGCCCTGATGCTATTGTATTGTGAGTTATCGGGGAGAGTGTGCTCAAAGTGTACATTAGGGGTTAAGGATCTATTGTTAGTTCATTAGGTTTTTACCTTCTTAGGATTCTTGGTTTTCTGGACAACTGGAAACAGCCGAAATTGCTTTGCCTCTTGAACATAATTCCTATTTTGGAGAGGTTTGAGAGATTATAAGGATTAGAAAAAATGTCTAGTCCTCCATCTTGTTGTTCATGTTACCTGTAAGTCACTCAGAAAAGTGTTAATAACCCTAATCTGAATTTAAATTCTCTCTATAGCTTCTAAAACAAATTTCTCCCCCTGAGACCTCTTTTAATGGGAAATCTAGCTAGGTGGCATAGTCAATAAAGTACTAACCTTGGAATTGGAAGACTTGAGTTTGAATTCTGCTTCAGACACTAGGTATGTGGCACTGAGCAAGTCACTTAACCTCTCAGACTCAGGTTCTTCATCTGTAAAATGGTAAGGCTAATAGCACCTACCTTACAGGGTTGTTATGAGAATCAAATAAGATACTATCTGTAAAGCACTGTACAAAACCTTAAAGTGCTGTATAAATGCTAATTATTTTGATTAATTTATGAGGCAGTCTATTCCAGTATGGGAAAACTTTCAACTTGACAACTGTTGCCTTATATTAAGCTGGTACTTTTCCCTGTGTGGTTTCCACCTATTTGGCACTCATTTATCTACCACATGGCATATATTATCTTTTTATGTGTTTCTGCCAAGCCTTCTCAAACTGATTAGAAGCTCCTAGAACTCAGGGATAATGTCTTACCCTACTTTAAAGAAGCTCATCTCAAAAGATTAGGACAAACCAGTAAGAGCCACATGAATTTTCCCCCAAATCATTGATAATAAGAAAAATGCAAATCAAAACAACCCTCAAGTTCCACCTCATACCTCTCATATTAGTAAAGATATTGCAAAGAAATCAATGCCAGAACTGTGATGGCAAGATGGACTATAAATTGCTTCTATCATCGAGGAAGGAATTTGAAATCATGCTATGATAGAGACTAAAACTGTCACACCCTTTAGTCCAGAAAGTCTCTTTTTTGGCATATACTCTAAGGAAGTCAGTGATTAAAAGAAAAGTTTCACATGTAACAAAATACTGTGAATAGCACTTCTTTTTTATATAATAAATTTATTTATTTTTAGTTTTCAACATTCACTTCCATAAAATTTTGAGTTTTAAATTTTCTCCCCCCTTCTACTCACCCCCAGATGGTGTGCAATCTGATATAAACTCTTCTTGCATATTCATATTAAGCATATTTTCCCATTAGTCATGATGTAAAGAACAATTAGAAGAAATGGGAGGAACCACAAGAATGAAGCAATAAAACAAAACAACAAAGCAAATAGTATGCTTCCATCTGCATCCAGACTCCATAGTTCTTTCTCTGGATATGAATAGCATTTTCCATCATGAGTCTTTTGGAGATGTCTTAGATCCTTGCATTGCTGAGAAGAACCAAGTCTATTAAGGTCAGTCATTGCACAGTGTGACTGTTACTGTGTACAATGTTCTCCTGGTTCTGCTTACTTTACTCAGCATCAGTGCATATAAGTCTTTCCAGGTTTTTCTGTAGAATAGCACTTCTTGTAGTAGCAAAGAATTAGAAAAACAGCAGATATCTACCAAATGGGAATGGCTAGACATGTTCTGGTACATGAAATGTAATGGACTATTCCTGTAGGAATAGATGAATACTTAGAAACATGAGAAGGAATCTTTATATGAATAAATACTAAGTATATAAAGTAAACATAACCAGGAAAAGAACATACACAACGACTAAAACAACGTAAATGGAAAGAACTTCAAAATTGAAATAGAACTCTGTTAAATGATAATTGCCAAGCTTTGTTGCAAAGAAAAGGCAAAGGAATGAACATCTCTTCCTTTTTGTAGATGTGAAGGAATATGGATGTGGGACATTGCATCTATTGTCAGATACAGTTCATATGCTTAGCTAGTTTCACTGAACAGACCCCCTTCTTCCTTCTTTGTTTTAATTTTTTTGTTATAAGGCGTGGCTCCCTGGAAGAGGAAGGGAGGTAAATGGCATAAAAGCAAAATATAATGAATTTTCAACTATATCACTTTTATCTATATCTACATCTATACCTAAGCTATTTGTAATCTATATCTATATCCAATATATATTTACAGTTACATCTAATCTATGTCTGTCTATATTAATCTATATTTAGAGCTATATTATCTATACTCGTAGCTATATCTCTATTTATCTATTTGTTGTTGTTGTTGTTCAGTCGTGTCCAACTCTTCATGACCCCATTAGGGGTTTCCTTGGCAAAGATAATGGAGCTGTTTGCCATTTCCTTCTCCAGCTCATTTGACAAATGAGGAAACTGAGGCAAAAAGTGTTAAGTAACTTGACCAGGGTCACACAGCTAGTAAGTGTCTGAGGCCACATTTGAACTCAGGTTTTCCTTACTGCAAGCCTTACTCAGGTCTTCTTGGCACTCAATCCAGAACTTTATCCGTTATTCCTCGTGTGTCCAGGGAGGATACATTCTCTAGGAATCAGAAGATTCCCACCTTGAGCTCTAATGATTGGCTATAAAGAGCTCCCATAGTAAGCTGGAAAGAGAGCTGGATATGGAATCAGAAAGACAAGAGTTTGAACTACATCTCAGACACTCACTTGTGTGATCAGAGGTAAGTCATTGCCTCTCTGAACCTGGTTGTCATTCTAGACAAAATGGGAATATCAATATTTTCATCACTTTGCCCATAGGATTATCATGCAGAAAGTACCTTCATCGACCTTGAAGTTCTATAGAAATGTGAACTTTTCTAGGAGAGCTGTTATTATGTGTCCCATCCTGAAGGTCAACCCTGTCAGTTTAGTTCTGCCCACTACCTGGGCAGCTGGCTGCTGATTGTTAACCCGTAATTTAATTATGATGATGTCCATGATTTCTGGCATCTGGTCTTGACTAAATCTACCTTACCCATCCTCTTTTCCCCGGAAGAGGAATTCAAAGGCTCACAAGAGAACCAGGGTTGGCCTATCTGATAATAGCCCAAAACTGCCGTGCTCACTTTTCCTCTAGACTCTTCCCAACCCCAATCTATCATAATGGAGCTAAGGTAATATTCCTAATGACTCCCTATTGCCTTGTGAATAAAGTCCAAACTCCTTAGCCTGCATTTAAGGCCTGCAACAATAAGGCTCCAACCCAACTGCCCTCAGTCAGTTTTAGGCCTTTGACCCAGTTGAATTTTGTCCCAGGGAACTGAAAGAATCCCAGGATATAATTGCTATGCAATTACTGATGTGACCTGTGAGCAATCGTGGAGAACCAGAGGAGACACACAACTAGAAAGGGGCAGATGTCATTTCAATTTTTGAAAAGCAAAAGATACCTTGAAACCACCAACCTATGAGCTTAAAAGCAATCCAAGAAAATTCTCGAATGGATATTTAATTATTGGTGTAAGACGCAGAGCGGATAGAGAGCTGGTTTCAAAGTATGGACAACTTGGATTTAAACCTCATTTCTTACATGCACGCACACACACACACACACACATACACACACACACACACACACACAAACATAGTAGGTGACTTTAGGCAAATCCTCAGTGCTCCTTACAAGTCTCTAAGATTATAAATTCCAGAATATTTGTCAATCTGAATTGTTAGAAGAGTTTCTCCATGAAGGAGTTCCCTACCATGGTAAGATAATAGGTCCAAATCCAAAATAAATAAATAAACAATATAAGCAATGAGAAAGGAAAACAACAATCACTATGAACCAACATGGATTCTTCAAGAACAGGTTGGCCCAAAACAGCCTCATGACCTTTTCTGACATGGCTGCTACACTTGTAGCTAATGGAAGAATAAGTGGATTTCTACAAATTATATAGGGAGTAAGTAACTTCCCTAATATATTATTGGCTACTGTGCTCTGTTCTTGGCCCTGTTCATTTATGATGTACACGAAGACATAAATTCTTTGCTTATCAGGACATGAAGCACAGAAGGACTGGTAATGCATTGGATGATAATAATAATAATAGTAATAATAATAATAAAGTCAATATTTAGATTTTGCAAAGCACTTTACAAATATAATCTCATATTATCTTCATGACAACCCTGGGGGGTATTGTTGTTATTATTATTATTTACAGATAAGAAAACTGAGGCAGAGAGAGGTTATTTGACTTTCCCAAGATGCCAAGCTAAGTAACATCTGAAGCTGGATTTTATCTAGGTTTTCCTGACTCCTGGTCCAGTCCTCTATCCACTGCAGCATCTAGCTGCCAGCACATATTTGGAATTCCGACAGATCTTAAAAGGGTGCGATAACTGACCAAATATAAGAAAATGAAATTTAATAGGGGCAAATATAAACTTGGGTTAAAAAAAGACTGCCCAAAATCAGTATAGATAGCAAGTAATGTAAAAAGAAAATATCACTGGGGTGTTGACATCTAAAAACTTGATAAATAGAGATCAGTAATTGGCACAGAGGAGGGAGAACTTCCAGGCATAGGGGACAGCCAGGGAAAATGCCAGGACCTAAGCAATGGAGTGTCTTGTTTGTGGAACAGTTAGGAGGTCAATGTAGCTAGATCAAAGAGTACATGTCAGGGAATAGGTTGTAACAAGACTGGAAAGGCCCCTTCAAAGGGAAGAACTAGAAGCAATGGGTGGAAGTTACAAAGAAGCGAATTTAAGCCTGATGTCTGCAAAAACTTCATAACACGAGGAGTTGTCTTCATTGGAGATCTTCAAGAAACGACCGTTTTGTCTGTTGTAAGGGAACACTTTTAAAGATTCTTCCGTTAGACAAATATCCAAAGAAGATTATCCACAAGAAGAAAGTCTCCATATGTATCAAAATATTTGTGATAGATCTTTTTGTGGTAACAAAGAACTTAAAACAGAGTGGATGTCCATTGATTGGAGAATGGACAAACAAATCATGATACATGAATGTAGCAGACTAGTGCTGTGCTTTAAGAAACAATTATAATGAATATAGAGAAGGATAAAAAGACCTGTATGAGCTGGTGAAAAATGAAGTGAGCAAAGCCAAGAAAACAATATACACAATCACTACAACAATGTAAATGCAAAGAAAAACCACCACAACAGAATCAAAAATGAAAGTTGAAAGATTATTAAGAACAAGCTAGGTCCCAAAGAAGAGATGTAAGAAGACATATCCCCCTGCTCCTTTTGAGAGATCAAGGTCCACAGATGAGCAGCATTGTGTATAAGGCTGGATTTTTCTGATATCTTCATCAGTTTTGTCCATTTTATCCTTTTCCTTTTTAAAACATTTATTATAAGCAGTGTTTATCTGAGGAGGGAATGGTAGAAATATAAGGGAAATTTAGCCAAAAAAAAAGACATCAGTAAAATCTATTTCCTTCCTTATTTCCTTTATCCCTCCTTCCTTCCCTTCCTCCTTCCTTTCCTTATTCCCTCTCTTCTTCCTTCTCTCCACTTCTTCCTTCTTCCCTCTCTCTTTTCCTCCCTATTTTCTTCTCTCTCTCCTTTCCTTCCTCCCCTCCTCCTTCTCTCCCCATCTTCTTTCTTCCTTCCTCTCTGTCTCTTTTTGCTCCTTCCTTCCTTCATGTCTTACTTCCTCCCTCCTTTCCTTTCCTTTTTAAGAAAAATCTACGTTAAAAGCAATGGCCTTCTGGAAGGGGAGGAGAATGGATAAGGAGGCAATGTAAAAATAAAATATCTCAATTTTTTTTCTTAAAAATTCCCATCTAAAAAGAAATAAAAACTTGGTAAGTTCGACAATATGAAGCTAAAAGAGGTAATGTAAGCTATATAATACATATAGTAACTAACACAGGGAAGCAATAATCCCATTATTATCTTCTCAGCTCACTCCACAATTTGATTATGTTTACTCTAGCCTCTAGGACAATACAGATTTGTAAGGACATTGATAAACTAGAGAGCATCCAGAGGAAGTCATTCAGGATGGACATGGACTAAAAGATATGTCATGTATTTACAGATCTCATGAAGGAACTAAGGATGTTTGGTCTGGAGAAAATAAGGCAGTCAAGTTCTTTTACATTTATATATACCATTGCTGTATCTAAATTATTGAAAAAAGACCTCAGATCTGTCCCGTACATAAAGATAATTTTCAAGGATCATAAAATGATAAATTTAGAGCTAGAGAAAACCTTGATGATCACCTGCTCCAACATTTTCATTTTGCAAATGGGGAAATCGAGACGCACTAAGGTTAAATGATTTGCTGATGGTCATGGAAGCAGTACATAACTGAGTCTATTTGAATATAAATTTGCTGGCTTTAAAAACAGTATACTTTTCACTTTAGCAAGCTACCTTTCCATTCAATAAAAACATATCTTCTTTTATCTAGAGGTTTCCTGAAATGAAATGGGCTTCCTAATAAGATACTGTGCACCTTATCACTGGATGGCTTCAGTTTGGAGCATGGATGGCCACTTGTCAAAAATGTGTAGAGGGATTCATGATTTGGGGGTTGGACTAGATATGATATTTTATTCTACTTGTTGCATAGTGATGTCTGACATTTATGTTGAAGTTTGTAAAGCACCTCATACACATTATTTGACTTGAACCTCTTATTATTAGATAGGTACTGCAGGTATTATTATGGTTCCTATTTTACAGATGAAGAAACCAAAGCTCAGAGTGTTTAATGAACCTGATCATGATAACATGCATTAACAAATAATAATTACATTAACAATAAATACATTAATTGAGATTTGAATGCAGGTCTATTTACTACTCAAATCAGTATTCTGTGCTCCTTCTCATTCTATGATCTCTGAGACCCTTTCCAACTATGGATCTATTATTCTATGTTTTTAGCCTTATATTCCATTATTCCCCTTTAGGCACTTAATCATTAGCCAAAATGGATTGCAAATGCTGCCCTTTCCTACAACTGTGTCTTTTCTCATATCATCTTCTATACCTAGTAACCCCTCTTAATGGGACACCCATGAAATAAAGGAGTAGCCATTAAATGGGAAATGACTAAATAAATGTTGGTGTATGAATGGAATACTATCACATTGTAAGAAATGGTTAAAGGGATGGTTTCAGAGAAATCTGGGGAAAAGTTTTATGAACTGATATAGAATGAAGTGAAGAAAATTAGGGAACAATTTATACTAAACAACATTGGAAAAATGGACAACTTGGAAGACTTAAAAACTCTGATTAATTCTACCATGATCTAGAGGACCAATGAATGCTCCCCAACTCCTGAGAGACAGGTGATGGACTAAATATGCACAATGAGACACACATTTTTGGATGTGGCCAATATGGGAACTTGTTTTGCTTCACTAATACATGTTTGTTACAAGAGCTCTCTCTCTCTCTCTCTCTCTCTCTCTCTCTCTCTCTCTCTCTCTCTCTC